>NC_141696.1:164079397-164559199 GCF_964263255.1 Lissotriton vulgaris | reverse complement strand
CCCAATCCCGGCACTGTGAACATAAGTCTAATATACCTGGGTAAAATACGTTGTGACATTGATAAATACAGGCCTCAGCAAGGCCTGCAAGTGCGAAAGGGTTCGACCTTCTGTACACAAAGTTCTCAGACTACATAAGAAATTGGCACGGAAACTGGAAATACAAAAAAATAGTTTAATAAACCTTTAAATGTGGTACTACAGCCCACACAACACTCTACAGTATTGTACAAGGTAGCACAAAGAACTCGGACATGCGGTCCCCTTTTATACATGAAAGAAGGGGCTCATAAGTGGGCGGTTACAGTTCAAAAGCATGATTTACGACCATATATGGACATTTCTAAAACATGATCGATACATGGGTGGAGTTAACGGTTTATGGAACCCTCAAATACACATTCCAATCTCCTCTAAGCAAAAACAGATGTTACACATACTGGGCATGCGCTAGGCAAGCTGGAACTATTTATAGCCGGTTGCTGGCCAAACTCTAGGGGTGATGGTCAGTGAAGTAGGACTTGCCTCATGGCGTGCACATGGCGGAGTGTAGCAGACAAGATGGATGCCAGAAAACAAAATGGAGTCCGGCCGTATTTTAGAGCATGAGCGGGAAAACTAGAATGAAGACACAATAGCATGTCTTCAGCGAATGCTTAATATTGTCGCTGTTTTATCTACAACAGACGACCCTTTCAGCATTTGCTGAAGACATTCGGTTTTCTTGGATAATCTAAATACTCATCGTTTATGTCGATGCTCATCATGTCCGCTATCTCTCTAGTTATAGTTTTCTTATGAACAGCATCCGCAACAGCTTGTTTATTAGGCACACAAAGTGAGACACATAGAGAACATATCATCGGACTACATTGAATACATACGCAACAGGTGAATAATATTGCAACAATTATACATAGTCCAGTGAGGACCTTCCAACCCCATGTAGAAATCAAGGTCCAGAACCACCCAGAGAAAGTCCAAGATCCATTTTCTTGATGTATATCAGCTGCAATGTTGTGCAATTTGTTAATGGCTTTATACACAGAAGGAGTATGATCAGGTATGAAAGCGCAGCAGTTGCTTCCAATAATTTTACAAGCTCCACCTCTATCTGCTAACATAGCGTCGAGAACGATCCGGTTCTGCAACGCAACAATCCTAGTAATTTGTAGCTCTTCTGTAAGGTTTCCAAGAGCTGCAGCAGTTTGATTGGTGACAGCTTCTACTACTCTTGTTAATTGTTGTATCTTTCTGCTATTCAGAGCAGCTCCCACAAAGAAAAACAATCCTAAGTTGAAGTCTCTATACTGTTGCAGACTAGTGTCTGTCTGATCAACATCGTCTATAGATAAGGTCCGTTTGAATCTGTTCACAGTTACATTATTCAACAGCTTCAAGTCTTTATGATATGATGCAGGTGCCAAGAATACAGGTGGCAATAGAAACGATACATAACATACTCCAGGCCATCCGGCTGGTAATCGATAATAGCCCTTATTCCCACATACAAAATAGGTGTTATGTGAAGCAAGGAAAGTACGGTTATTCAGGCCATCAATGTTCAATACAACAATACAGTCACTAACACCTACAGGAATATGGCCTAAGCTGTGGACACATAAATCAGCTTGTGCTTGGGCCACTGAAATCACAAACTTCTCTTGTCCAACAGTGTCTCTAGTGTTCGTGAAGACATAAGGGGTCGATTCATTGTCCGGTCGATACTCTTCCCACTCCCTTATAGTTCCGTTGGCTTGTGGATAGCCGTCTTTATCTTGATGACACTCTTTGCTCAGTTTGAAAATCAATCGTCCTACTGTAGGCTTTCTTGTAGCAAAAAGCAAGGTATACCATGCTCTACAAGAGCCATTGTGAGAAAAGGAGAGTGGTATTAACGGTGTTCCCCCTTTCTTTTGATGCGCTGGCATCATCCCACATATCCAACAGTCTGTAACGTTTGTAGCAACGTGGGAATGATGCAGCATCTGAATAAAGGTATTATTCAAATATGACTGTCGATATTTCAACTCTTGATATGGGAGTGTATAGAAAAAGTGCTCATCAGGGACTGGAGTAGAAACAACATATAGTTCACGGGCAGGAGCTTTCTTCTCAACAAACCACATGACTGTAGCAATGACTGCTATAACGGAAATGAACCCTACAGAACTGAAAATCTTTCTTTTATCCATCTCGAACAAATGTACACAGTATCTTCCTGAAACTAAAGTGTTGTCAGAACTCTTACCCCATAGCCGTTGTTTTCTTCACCATCGGGCCAAGACGGGTGTCACCACTCTAATGCATGGCTGATCCCCCCCTTGCCTCATTGGCTTTCCGTTTCACAAACCTAGGGACCGTTCTGACAACTTCTCATACAATTGCAGATTCTTTTCTTGGTCGTAGATTGTATCTTCTCGATGCAGGCGTTGTCTGGTCCGGGAAGAACTCCTCAGAATCGTTAGGTACCACAGCACGGCCTCTCTCCGTAGTCAAGATATCTCGATGGTCAGTCAGCACAGCAGGTTCCACCAGATCAGATTGCACTTTCCGGCAATGAATAGAATGGATCCAGTTGGATCCAGTTCCTGCGATTCGTCACTCGTACTGCTGTTCTTGTGGCTAGGAGAACCTGTTCAGGGCCGCACCACCTCGGCTCTAGGCTACTCGACCTCTCAAACAACTTCACGAGGACGAAATCACCAGGCCGGAGATTATGACCTTCTCCTGTGGACCGATCAGGGAGTGCTTCTCGAACCTGTTGAGGAATGGAAACCAAGCTATCAGTTAATTGTGCTAAATAGTCATTCATTAAAACACAAGGTACATCATGCACTGAACTTGGTTTGGGCACCCTCCCCATATATTTATGGGGCGCCAAAAAACTATTTCATAGGGCGTTAAACCCGTCCGAGAGTGTGGTACCGATCTGATAGACAACAACGCCAAAGGCAGAGCATCCGGCCAAGTCAGAGAAGTGGAAGCCTGTATCTTCGCTATATTCAATTTAAGCGTGCCATTGTACTTTTCCACCAATCCAGCCGATTGTGGGTGGAATACTGCGTGGAACTTCTGTACAATGCCTAATCCCTTCAGGAAATACTTAATAATGTCCGCCACAAAATGGGGCCCGTTATCACTCCATAACAATCTGCAAACACCAAAACGAGGAAAGAATTCCTTCAAAAGTACCTTAGCAGTAGTCATTGCGGTATTGTCCTTAGTAGGGTATGCTTCAACCCACTTGCTAAATGCACAAACCACAACCAGGACATACTCCAGATTATTGCAGCGCTCCAGCTGAATATAATCCATTTGCAATACTTCAAAAGGTGCAGTGGGTGTTGCAAATCCTCCTGCTGGAGTTTGTGTCCCTTTTCCTGAATTATATTTAAGGCAAATCATGCAGGTCTGTACCACTCTCTTAGCCGTGCTAGCAATTTCTGGATGCTCCCAAACTTGCGTTAGCAATTTCACAATTGCCGAAGCTCCAACATGTGCTAGCCCATGTGCCATCTGAACCATAGGTTGTACGAAGGCTGTAGGTAACTTCCACTTATCCATCTGCTTATTCCTCCAACAACCCTCATCGTCCAACTCTCCATCTTTGGACCATTGGTTTAGTTCTTTCTCAGTAGCAGTCTTTTGCATTTCTCGTACCTTTTCCCTAGCATCGTGCCACCGTTCAGCTTGTGACTTCACAACATACATTGAAGTGGAGCCGGGCTGCATCGCAGTTTCATGTGCTATTCGATCTACAAAAGCATTTCCTTGTCCCACTTTGTCTGTCACTTTCTTGTGTGCACTACATTTTACTATAGCTATCTTTTTAGGGAGCGTCAGTGCAGTCAAGAGATTTTGTACTAGTTCTCCATACATTATCTGGGTTCCATGTGATGTCAAAAATCCCCTTTCCTTCCAGAGCAGGCCAAAATCGTGCGCTACTCCGAAAGCATAGGGGCTGTCTGTGTAAACATTCACGCATAATCCTGCACTAAGCTCACAAGCTCGTATCAACGCTATCAGTTCTGCTGCCTGAGCTGATTTCTCTCCATCCACATCTGTAAAGGACGTATCTTGTAAATCAATACGATCCTTTGTCTGTTCCTCAGTTGCAAAGACACAGTCATGTGTTTCCTGTGCCTTGGGCTGAGTCACTGGGAAGGGCAACAACGTAGCTGGATTCAATGTTGCACATCTCTTCAAAGTTATATGAGGAGCCAACAACGTCACTTCGTATCCGGTCAGACGAGCACTGGTTAAATGCTGCGTCTTTGTCTGATTCAAAAGGGCATCAACAGCATGGGGGACCAACACCAACAACTTATGGGATAAAACTATCCCTTCACTCTGGCGTATTGACACAGCTGTCGCTGCAACTGAGCGAAAACACCCAGGCAACGCTCGAGCAACAGGATCAAGTACTGCCGAGAAGTATGCACAAGGGTGCTGTTTATCACCGTGCATCTGCACTAACACTGATAACGCGCATCCATCTCTCTCATGCACATACAATGTAAAGGGCTTTGTGTAGTCAGGGGTGCTTAACACTGGTGCTGAACAAAGGGCCTGACGTAATTGTTGAAAAGCATTTTCACATTCATCTGTCCATGGAAGAGGAACTGGGGTATCCTTTGTCAGAAGGGCTAACAGTGGTTTAACTATATATGAAAACCCTAATATCCACTGTCTACAAAAGGAGGTAAGACCGAAAAAGGCTGGAACTTCTTTCTGCGTGGATGGTACTGGTGTGTCTAAAATGGCTTGAATACGATCTGGTGTGAGTGCACGCCCCTCCTTAGACAAAAGGTGACCTAAATAGGTTACCTTTGGTCTACAATATTGCAGTTTCTTTTTTGATACTTTGTGATTGTGGGATGCCAAGAAGGTAAGTAAAGACAAGGTACACTCTTCACATTGTTCAGGGGTGTCGGCGGCCAACAAGATGTCATCGACATATTGTATGAGAGCCACACCGTCCAGTAAAACAAAAGAATCCAATTGTCATTTTAATGCCTGACTGTAAATGCTAGGGCTCTCAGTATAGCCTTGAGGAACCCTACAGAATCTGTACGAACTATTATTCAACGTGAAACCGAAAAGGTATCGGCTGTCAGGATGAATAGGGATCGAAAAGAAGGCGTTCTTCAAGTCTATAACAGAAAACGTTGACGTAGTAGGCGGGACCAAAGTAAGAAGTTTCGTAATATCAGAAACCATTGGGTATTGAGGTATCACTATCTTGTTGACCTCCCTCAAATCGATAATAAATCGATAAATCCTGGTGTCAGTATCTTTCTTCAAGATCGGTAGTATAGGGCTGTTGCACACATTGTATGGGACTTCTTCAACCACCCCTACTTTAATCAAGTCCTGCAATATCTGTATGAGTGCCTCACCCCCCTCCTGTGATATCCGATACTGAGGCAGGCGCGGCAGCACAGCTCCCTCCTTTACACTGATGTGCACCGGAGGGATGATCATCTGTCCCACGTCGGTATCGGACGTGGCCCACAAAGATTCAGGCAAAGAGACCAGTGCAGCCTCTACGGTAATCATGTACACCCTCTCCATTGGCGGATAATTATCATTCAGAATAACACGTACTCCCTCATGGGAGCACCGTATCGTGGCCCGAAAATGTTTGAGCATATCCAGGCCCACAATATTATCAGGCGTGTTTGGCGAGATTAAAATGGCCATGGTGCAGCAAACTGATCTACATAAAGTGCAAGGGGGTGTGATAGTGGGCTAATCAAGGTGTTCCATCGAACCCTATTGACGTAATTGTTGAGCCAGACAGGGGAGCCCTCGGAACCAATTTTTTGGACAAAGCGCTACGAGTAGCTCCTGTATCCACCAGGAACCGATCAGTAGAGCCTAAAACATGTGCTGTAACATAAGGACCCCTCTGATCTACCGGCACTTCAACTGGTTCCTTACCCCATCCTACGCAATCCTATGCATACTGGGAATCATGCTGCTCGGGAGGTGCATAATCAGACATTTGGTATTGGTTTCGTCGATCAAAAACATTAGACCCATCTCGGGGTCGCACATTAGACTCAAACCTAGCTCGATCATTCATATTGCCTCTAGGGACTGAAAATAACCTCTACCCCTCATAGACCCCTGCCCCCGCTCCTGTCGCTGTGCACGCAATAACGGACACTTGTTCGCCCAATGGCCTTTCTGTCTACAATACGCACATTGGTCCCGGGCCAAATCAGTATGGTCTGAAGGAGAACTGAAAAAATTCCTGTCGCCCCGATCATTATCTCTACGAGGCGGCCCATATACTTGTGCTAACATAACCTTCGTTTTCAGATCTTTAGATTTCTTTTCCTCCCTACCCTTTGCTTCTAGTTCCTGACGTTCGTAATACTGAGCCATCATCAGGAGGAATGCTGGTGTCGAACTCGTCCAACAACTTTCACTCGCTTTTAATCGAGCTGCTATACTTGGTAATAAATTTGAAACATATTTATCAACAAAAAGGTGCCGGCCCGTGTCGTCCGTGAGCGACTGACCGCTAAAATCATGAAAAGTTTCCTCAAATCGTGTAAAGAAGTCTGAAACTGATTCATCTACCTTCTGCTTACATGACGCTAGCATAGTCCAATCAATCTTTTTAGGGGGGATACGCGTTTTCAATTTAGCTACAATAGCAGCCGGAAGGTCTAAAATCGACTGGGGCGGTTTCTGAGCTGGTTTCCTCTCCATGTCCTCATCCTCAAGATCCACCCATCGAGCTTTAAATGCCTGAAGGTCATCAAGCTTTCGTATTGACCTCCACATATCTGGGGGTAATATAAGCCCAAAAAATAAATCAATACCAGACATAGTGCAGGAATTCAAAGCCCCCTCAACTTCCTCGTAAAAGGCTGCAGGGTTCTTTCGTGGATCAGGTAATGCTGCCTTTAATGCCATAACGTCAGCTCTATTCCAAGGAGTATAAACCCAATTGTAAATAAAATACCCTTGAGCATCAGGAGACCCTCTATCCGAACTAGTACCTGCTCCTTTAGGAGGAAAATATAAAGGCGCCGCCTCCCGCATTGGTTTAGCATGCACTGCATCGATCTTATCTGAATAAAGCACGGATGACTGTTTCCCGCCGCCAGTCAGATTCAATTGCTCTTCGCCATTTTTCCGTTTCCGTGTTTCGTCCCTTAGCCGAAACGTCTCATCCCGCCACGCAAACAGCCGTCGGATCGCATCAGGTACCTGGGAAGAAAGAAAAAGACCTTTACGCAGTTCCTTTGCATCAGCTATCACATCAGCTGGTCCAAGAACATCGGAATATTTCCGAAAGGCTGACACTATTTCATTAGAAATAAAATCAGCGAAATATAATTTCTCCCTATCTACCCATGCCTCAAGCTCTTTCAATAGATCGGCAAGGGGAATAGCATCTTTGGTGACCCGATAAGCAATCTTACGGAGATCAGCCATACGCTCAGTCAATAACATAGACCGCGTATCCACCTTCTGTCCGGGCGGCCTAGAATCTTGATCTCCTCCTCTCAGGGCAGACGGACCAGCATACGGGGGCGGTGAGCGATCTAATAACGAAAAATCATCATCCGATTTATTAAGGAAAGGATAAAGAGGCTGTCGAACAGGGTACTGGCCAGATATTTGCAACCGACGTTCTTTCTCCTGCTTCTCTTCTAATTCCTTTACTTCGCGTTTTTTCGCCTCATGCGCCTTCTCACGCTCACTCTTTCGCTGCTCTTTCTCAATCAGTGCTTGCTCACGCTTCTCACGCTCTCGCACCTCTTTCAACCACATTCGTATACACTCAAACATATCTTGTCTCACTCGCCGCTTACACATACACTGCTCCACATACTCAATTTTCTTCAAATCAAACGATCCATACATAGGCCATCGTAACTCAGGATCCTTTTTGGTGTATTTCCACCACAACGTGCTGTACATTATGGGGGAAAGACCAAACTTCACACACATATCCCTATTCAGCGTCCCCTCCGGGGGAGCCGGCTGTGCTTCTTCAAGTACCAACCGGTCAATTCCAAAACAGCAGCACCACTTACGGAGTGCGCTAAAAACAGGCATGTCTAAAAATAATGCAGAATATGCAATATTATAATTAAATGGCACTTAAAACGTTGTGCCGCTCAAATCCACAAAGCAGGAGAAATATCCCCACATTGCCTGCCTATATGGGTTGCAACTCATATATACATTCAGTAAGCAATAATATGACTAGTCATTCCAATCAAACAAATAAATTAGTCGGGGCAAGCGTATAAAACTGCCTTGCCAAACAAGACTATCAAAGGCTCGGAGCAAGTATCGTACAACGATTCTTACCAATCAAGAGCGTCCAGATTCCAACTGCCAAGTTCCGAATTCGCCCAAACGACCACTATGCGGCAAACCGACAGAAGAGATCTCAGTCGATGACCGGCGCCACCCAGATGGTCAGATCGGAAGGGAAGGAAGAATACCTCGGGATGCCAGGACTAAAGGCGCCGCTGGCAGTGATCACGTCCCCGGCAAGGTTCCAATCCTTCATCACGACCAGTCCTTCGAGCATCCGAGTCGCCGATGAGCCCCACGTGACGGGCGCCAATTGATGAATACAGGTCTCAGCAAGGCCTGCGAGTGCGAAAGGGTTCGCCCTTCTGTACACAAAGTCCTCAGACTACATAAGAAATTGGCACGGAAACTGGAAATACAAAAAAATAGTTTAATAAACCTTTAAATGTGGTACTACAGCCCACACAACACTCTACAGTATTGTACAAGGTAGCACAAAGAACTCGGACATGCGGTCCCCTTTTATACATGAAAGAAGGGGCTCATAAGTGGGCGGTTACAGTTCAAAAGCATGATTTACGACCATATATGGACATTTCTAAAACATGATCGATACATGGGTGGAGTTAACGGTTCATGGAACCCCTCAAATGCACATTCCAATCTCCTCTTAGCAAAAACAGATGTTACACATACTGGGCATGCGCTAGGCAAGCTGGAACTATATATAGCCTGTTGCTGGGCAAACTCTAGGGGTGATGGTCAGTGAAGTAGGATTTGCCTCGTGGCGAGCACATGGCGGAGTGTAGCAGACAAGATGGATGCCAGAAAACAAAATGGAGTCCGGCCATATTTTAGAGCATGAGCGGGAAAACTAGAATGAAGACACGAAAGCATGTCTTCAGCGAATGCTTAACATTATTGCTGTTTTATCTACAACAACATATGACATTACTCAATAACAGTCCCATCTCTCCCCACACATACAAATAGCTCTATATTACAAGAAGTCATCTCAAGTCTGGATTTCCAAGAAGGTACCCCATAAGGGGAGCCCAGAAGTCCTTTGGGTGCGAGGCCTCAGGCAGTTCCTCTGCGTAAATTCCCAGTTGTTCCCTACAGTAAAGCAAATCATGGATCCACTTCTTAATTGTCAGGACAGTTTTTGCACCCCAACACTGCACCACAGCCCTCTTGGCAAAAAAAATGGAAATGGCCACCAGCCGCCTATTACAGGGTTTAAGCTTCTGTACCCAGCCCAGCAGACAGATAGCAGGCATATAACCCACAATTTCCATTACAACATCTGTGAGCATTTGCGTGACCTGCAACCTAAAGTTATGTATACCAGCGCAGTTCCATGCTAGGTGCATAAAATCTGCATCAGCCTGCCCACATCGCACACAGCATGCACTTTCCCGCAAGCCGAATCTGCGCAATTGAAGCGGGGTATAATAGAGCTGATGTAAATATTTGAAATGGATTATGCGGGGGTTGCAGTTCGCCGTCAGCCGCCCAGTCAATGCACAACAGAATTTCCAGGCATCTAGCAACAGTGAGGTGCACCAGACAGCTTTCCGCTTATTGTAGGAGGGGGATTCAATGAGATCAGCTTCCCTAAGGGACGCATTGTACAGTTTTGTTATCAAGCTCCTACGCTCTTACCCTGCTAGCACTGCCTGCAGTGTGCGCGGAAATATCTCGATTTGCTTGCCACACCCTCACATAAGTGAACCCCAGCATCAGACCCGCGTCCTGGTTACTCTGCCAGGTCTGATAGCACACGGAACTGGCTCTGGATACATAATTCACCAAGTGGAGTAATACCCACTGCCCCAGTGCTTTCAAGGCAGCCTGTTCTTGTGCTGCTGAAATGTCTGGGTGTCCTTCTAGCGGTAGCTTTGGGGAATAGAGATAATCCAAATGCGCTCTTTTAGCAAGGGTTTTCCATGCCCAGGCCATGCAGTGAACAGGACTAATTTCAGCCCAGGGCCCCCCCACCACCCTTAGGGCAACTGGAACCAGTGGAATTGGGAGCACAGAGTCCGCCTCGATTGCCTATGTGGTGGAACCATTGTGGATAATACCAGAAATGCGCAAACATGCACCTGAGCGCATAAGTAATACAAGCGAATGTCAGGGGCCTCAAAACGACTGCGCTCAAACGGCTGTGCCAGCACACTCCAGCTACAATGGGGCTTCCTACCACCCCCAGACAAATGTTAGCCGGGTCGACTGCAGCATAATAAACATCGCGATATTCAAACGGATAGGGATGTTAACAAACAAATAAAGAAGTTTGGGTACAAATTTCATTTTTATGACCACAATGCGATCCGCAAGGGAAAGAGGCAACTTAGCCAAGCATGCAGCTTGATCCGTAATCGTGTTGATTTGACAGCACGGCCATAATTAGTGGTGATCACCCCCTCAGGATCTCTATAGAGCCATGTACCCAAGTACCTCCACCAATCTGTAATTCCTTAATAGCAATAAAATAGCCTGTTAACTGAAATATAGTTAATTTCAAATGAAGATCTTCACATGTTCTTGGATTAAATGCTCTTGGGGCATCTTTACTCTTTCCAAAAAAGAATGAACTATTCTAACAGCTCATTGTGGAGGAATTACAGACTGATCATATATGAGTGCAGATTCTGGATAGCGAAGGTACAAAGCATTCTGGAACCTGGAATGTAAGTGCTAAAAAATCATACTGTGCAAAGAACGATGCCCATCATGCTTGACGGCTGTTTCTTCACTAGATATTCCTTGGGAACTGCAACTTCCAATAGTACTAATATTAAAAGGTTTTCTAGACACTATCATAAAATGTCTCAACTCACAACAAACCATCTCCATAGACAGGCGCTCTCCCTCATGCCCTGAATACTTGCATTAGATTTCTGACAAGACATGTGATCTTCTTGTTTCTGAAGTTAAACTGCTCCCACACCACTTGAGTCTGGATGACACTGGATAGGAGCCATTACAAATATCTGTTTTAATATAATAAAGGCATTTTCAGCTAGATTATTCCAACAAAATCCCTTTTTTCAAATGTCCATTCTTAAGGATTGAAGTAGTATGACCAATATTCTCTTCAAAGTCTTGATAAACTGGGGATAACAAATTGTGAATTCAAAGACACATTGGGTTTCTTTTCTGTTTGTAGGAAATGGTCATTGTAAAAAAGCAGGTACTTTCGTAGTATCTACAAGACAGCAGCACTTAATTTAAATCTAAGGTATTCAATTATTTCTTTTTCAAACTCACATTTCTCTGGTTTATAATACAGAGTTGGATTTGAAATTTAGACAGTATCATGTTGACAAGTTTACACTAACTTGCAATCAGGATCCAACAGGAGTTATTTGAATTTCAGCATTTCCTGGAACCCATGGCCAAACAAGGATATTATGTTGGTAAACACTAGACTCAGGGGAAGGAGAGTTGGACAAGCAAGAGCGAAACAGAAAAACTGGGAGCAGATTAATCAAAGTTTTGTACTGGTGCAACATCACAAAAAGCAACACAAACCAAGTCAAAGTCTTGATAAACTATTCACTTCCTAGATCAAAACTTTTTTTGCACAGGAAACGTGTCTTTTGCGCTATTTTACATGAAGGGGTTTTCCATGGGGAGGTCCATGAACATTCCCACCAACATGTTTTTCGTCCGTAGAGATGATGAGGGCAAGAAGGAATTGTAGTGAGAAGCATGAATATCAAAAATGTATACAAGAAATGGAGATGAGATTCATGGGAAGAGGATATAATGTGCATGTGATAAGATCAGCAAGGAAAAGAATGGCCGGTATTGACAAAAAATGTACACTGGACGCACGTGTGACAAAAGGCACACAAGATCACAAATACATCACATCACTGACTATAATGAATTGTCTAACAGGTACTGCAAATGTCTAAAAAGACACTGGCATTTGCTTAGGGCTGATAAGCTGTTGGAAGACTTTATACCACCAAGACTAGGGATCACATTTCGTAGAGGTCGCGCACTGAGGGCCTTACTAAGCCCAAGCTTCCCAAGCAATAACAGCAAGATAGCTGGCTCACACAACTTTTACATGGGTTTTATACATGTGGCAACTGTGCTATGTGCAAGTGGGCCAAGGATAAAATCTAAGTTTTCAGAGACAGAAATATGGTTGAATACAGTATACGCATGAATATCACGTCACACAAAGTTCGTTGTATTTGCTATTGGATGCACGTGTGACCATTTGTATGTTGGAAGCATGATACGTTCTCTCAAAGATAGCTTGCATAGATAAAGTGAGTGAGCATATGAGAGTAGTAACATGGGTGACGTAAGATACCCAGTGGCGGTGCAAATGAATGAATGTAAATCACAAGGATCGCATCGAAATGTTGTGTTTTATGGAATTGATCATGTGCTCGAGGACCCCAGAGGTGGCAACAGAGAACTCTCCTTGAGAGGAAGACAAGCTATATGGGTCATGCGGCTACATACATGGTTTGAATGTGGACCAGAAACTGCACTATTTTTATGGGTGATTTATAAACTAGCCCGCACCAAGCACTACATTAAGAGCTGCATACATCTATAGGGTTATGACTGTAGGTGCAGATGTCCTATCCCGTTCACCATATTTTTGTATACAGTCAATGTACACCATATTGTATAAATGTTAGTAAGATTACAGAACTATGAAAGAATTGCATATGCATGGAATTTAAGTGATAATGAAACTCATAATACTATGCTTTTGGACGATATGGATTACTTATATATGTATTAGTAGATGTGTGAATACCTTTGCTGAGACACTCTGACATACAAAGCAATGAATATGCATGTCATCTTACTGAGATAGTGAAATTTGTAATTGTTTGCCACTACATACCTTGTATAACGATTTGGCTGATAATGAATATCGGCATATACACCAGGCACCCATATACAGAAAATAGAGATTGTCGCACTTGAGTTAACATGTCGAATGGCATGTTACCATTATCTGGATGGCGGAATAGGTAATATAGCCCATTGTCTGTTTGAATATGGGGTTCAAATAAGAAAATCAGAAAACCTTGCACAGTTGGTGTGCACAATAATGACACAATACTAATTGGGTCAATTTCCACTTTATTATGACTATTGATATCCAATTGGTACTTGGATTTGTGGATACATTTAGTGACACAGCTCCAAATTATAACATACTGGAGTAGCAAGAACATAGTTTGGGAGATTGACATGCTAACGAACATACTGTCATGAATAGTGACTTAGTCCAAGATGGTCAAACTTATTCAAGGCATCAGCTTGTCCGTTGGGCCGATCGGTTTATGGCATAACCAGAAATAGTATTGGGACAATGATTTCTTGAACAAGAATGTAGATATATTTATTGACACAGTTTAAAATATAATTTGCTGGAATACAGAGATTACTGTTAGGCAGACTGACAGACTAACTAACGTTTAGCAACATTTATTGACATACTATAAGATCCTGGAGCTAATTTCAGGCATTAGCTTTTCCGCTTTCTATTTTCAATAGAGGCACAAAGACGGCCTCATACTTAAGAGACAGACAAGATTTCGCCCATTCAGAATGCTAAATGGACACATTTGCCAAGACCTGGATATGGGTAAGGAATCAAGAACATGGGAGTTAATTTGGCACCGCACTGTGTCTGATTGATAACTTTGGTCAGATTATTACAAGGGGACAGGGTTGACCCAATAGCTCAGTATATTCTTTCTGTCTTTTCATACTATAGGTGACAGAATTTTATAGGTGAATACATACTTATTTGTGTACTCAGACGTATTGTGCTATTGCTGCTATTCTTTTAATATGCACATATACTGTACTGACCTCAGGTATGTGTATATGCTCCTCTAGACACTTTACAATTCATCTGTGCTTGGGTTAACAAGCGCTCATCAAGACTCTTTCTCCTTTACCTCCTAGAGTGCAACTTTGGATTACAGGTATTTTGACAGAAGGGTGACGGTTATTGACTTTCAGTTTTACTTAATACTGGATTAGCCTGCAGTCATACTATTCTAATACACAATTTCACATTACTCTTTGAATTGAATGATGTTTTTTGAGCAATGGTTTGTCCATGATATGCTTGCTACACACTAATCATGGACCTTGCACATGACTATCAGGGAATAAAGCTCATTTGCCAAATTTTAATTTAATTTATATATCATTAACTAGGTTGTAATGGCAACCAATATAGAAGGTGCCTTATAGCACCAAAGCATGTGACACGGAAATTGATTGCAGTGATAACAGCTCTTTAAAATATAAAGAAGCACGTTTCCACCAGCAACTGCTCTAATGTAATATTGATATAAATGACCAACATAGACATTAAATGCAATGTTCTGATTGTTTGTGTATTACGTAAGATGAGTTTCAATTTGATTTCCCAGCCCTAAAGAAAGAATTGGAGAACAAAAGGACGACTGAATGACTCACTCTTGTTAAAATAATATTGAGTGTGCTGAAAGACTTGTTTACATTTTCTACCTATGTGTCAGAAGATGCAGGGATGACATCCCTTCTCTTTTTAGTACCGCACCAATGTTAATATTGCCTAATTGTTTCTGTACTGTGACCTGAGCGCTGGATTCCTTATTCTCCCTGTAGCCCACATACATGACCATTCCCATTCAATTATTCATGGGTTTTGACACAAAGCCATATCTATGAACAATTGCAAACAGAGTTTTGAGCTAAAAGATAATACCTCCTCGAGTCAGAAGTTAAACTTTTCTAACACTACATATCTGGTGTGATTTACAGCACACATACAAAGTACAAAAAGTATTAAAGCATTGGTTTGTACTGGTTCCCCTTCCAGTAGGCAATCTATGCTTCACAGGGCACACTTGCACCAAACTCCCCCTGTCTTCAGGAGGGAGAAAAGATCCAAGCAGGATAACATGTCCAGAGGTAGATGATCCAGAAGGAAGTTGGCCCAAAACGTCTTGGAGCTAAATCTAGGAAAATTCTTAAACAATAATCCAAATCTGCTGAGAAAAATTGGGGACAACAATGTATAGCAAGAGGGATATGCGCATGGCGAAAAAGTGGTCAATGGAATGTGTTGGGATACAGCCACCCTTTCCAATTCCTGCCTTTTCTATGCCAAATACAGGAACAGACCTCGCAGGAAGAGATTATGCCTCATCTTATACTGGGAAGTTCATGTGAATCTCAAAGAGAGACCACCATCTTAAATTTAACACTTTAGACGGTCACGTTTCTCTATCCACTGGGAACTCATGGCATCCATGATCCCATGATAAGGGAAAAGCCCAATACTGACTTTCCACATACCATACAGTAATCTAGAAGCTCTGGAGACTCTGACAAGGTGAAGGCCCTTTCTAGACATGGCGCAGCAAATAGCAATGTGCTGAATGGGAGGACATCCAATAACTCTTCTCCTCTAAAACCTGTGCAAACTTGAGTAATTTCTACTTATTTGTTAACTCTAGGCAGGAACATGGCAGGAATCAAATAACAGACTGCTACTGTTTTAGATGGATGCACATGTATTTCTCAGAATGCCAAACCTTTTCTCCTGGAAATGGAAAATATTCTATAATTTTTCTTAGAGGAGCGCTATCTATACTTTTCTTCATGATATTAAACACCTCATTTTGTTATCTTGCTTCAGACTCCTTGATGAGAAATACAATTAAAATGGACAGCCCCTGTTCCAGCAATGTAACATGGCATAAGGTGTGTCTCAAAAGTATCATGAATATAGAATGAGAGCATTCGAGTTGTTCCTTAGAACTCAGTGGTTAGGGGGATTCGCGCGAGCATGCATTCCAAGATGGCCCCCTCGCATTAGTGCTCCCTAAATACCCGCGTTACCAGAGAGCTTTTTACCACGTTTTGGCTCACCTGGACAGAGCTGGAGTGTTCCTTTTTCCTTTTTGTGGCCAGCGCCTCAAGAAAGTGTTATTTGTGGCTCTGGTGGTAGTTTCAGGGCTTTTCTGTGGAGCTGTCTTCCTGCACCACATCGACCTGTGTGGAGCTGCTGAAACTTCCTGTCAAGTGGGCAGAGGCTCCTTCAGGAAAGGCCATGGTTGAGCCTAACCACATCCACAGCTGGTTAAAGCTGCTGCACTGTTGCAATTCTGGTGATTTTTTTCACAATTTTTATTTTCTGTGCTTTTAAAAAGGGGCTTTTGATGCTATTTTCATATCTTACCAGCTAAAATTGGAATATGGAGGGAAAGAATATAAATGCAATATCTAACAAACGCAAGCAAACAATTTCACCTCCACCAGCAAAATCCAAAATTATGCATTCTAATGAGCCTTCATTAACAACTTTTTTTAGAAGAGTTACAAGCAGTCCGTTCCAATACTGATAATATTGTTTCAGAAATAAAAAATATTCGCAAAGATATGGCTGGCCTCTCAATGAAAGTCTCTGACAACACAATAAAAAATCCATTATAATAAGGTTAGAATTGACAGTGTATTGCCCCTCACTGCGAAAATTGTGCGAATGAATGCCTTTTTACTTGAGTTAGAAAACCGCAATAGGCAATATAACTTGTGCATTTTAATTTGCCGGAAGGAGTCGAAGGCAGGGATTGTAGACAATACTTGGAATCCTTGATACCTGGTCTTTTACAGTTAAAATTTTCAGATAAATTTGAAATTGATAAGGCTCACAGAATTTCTTCACATTGTAACCCAAGCCATGTTAAGCCACGTCAGGTGATTTTCAAGTCTTGCATCACCATCATTTGGTTTTGATCCGGAAAGCAGCAAGAACGATCCCATCTGTAGTGGTTAATGGAAATAAAATGTTTATACATCTAGACTTCGCCAAAGAGACTGTTAAAATTTGCAAAGATTTCGCTAAACCTAGACCTTCGACTAAGAAGCTGTGGTTTTAAGTATGACTTTTTTTTATCCTTCCATTATGAGAATTTGGAAAGATGGCATCGCTACATCTTTTCATCGTTCTGAGGATCTTCATGCATTTTTAGATCAGCATTCTCTGCTCTCCATGGAAACAAATGACACTCCAACATGATTCCTACTTTCAACTGCCTTTTCATTGTAGCCTATGTATCAATATCGTCTGTGGGGGCTTTATTTAGGCAGGTCAATCTTGTATATGTGCTTGTGCGATTCTGATGCTTTATTTATGTTTTTATGTTGTTGTTGTTGTCTTTTTTACGTTTGTTCTTGTCTTTCCTTTTTCTCCTATTTCTTCCACCTTTTTACCACTTTCAACTTCTTCAAGCCACATTTTTTCTTTCTTTGTTCTTCTCTTTTTTTCTCCTAACTATGGATACTGTTATCACTTATCAGAATTAAAGTTGTTTTGTTCAATGTCAAAGGTTTAAGGCATCATGTTAAACCTACTATAGTTTTAGATTACTTAGCTAGACATAAAGCAGACATTTGTTTACTCCAGGAAACCCATATAGATGATACAGTTTAATCATATATGAATAAACAATGGGTCGGTCACATTAGTAAAAAGAATGTGGCACTATCCTTTTTGCAAAGAATTTAAATATTCAAATATTATCCAAATTTTCACATGCAGAAGGTCGGTATATGATAGCAAAAGTTAAGGTTGATACTACTATTTTTCATATAATTAATGTTTATGGTCCAACAAATTATCTCAAATGTTGGTCTCTTTTTACTTCTGAAGTAATTAAATTAGGTTCTGTTCCACTGATCATTGGTGGCGATTTTGATTTAATTTGGGACTGTTGTTGGATAGATACTTTCAAACCAAATATCGCCCCTTTAAGGCTTATTTTATTTTTAAATAAGTTTTTTAATCAACTAAATTGATAGACATTTGGGGCTTACATAACCCAAAAGAGAAGCAGTTTATCTTTTTCTCTAACACCCATAATTCTTATTCACGAATTGATTACTCGTTAATTTCCTGCTCATTAATTCACTTATTTTCTGATCCTACAATTCATAACATTGATATTCTGACCATTCTTTTATTTCAGGTAATATGGAACCTAACACAACTCTGCAATCCCACTCTTGATGGCGTATGAATGCGAATATTGCTCTTTAATGACAAAAATAAGTCTAAATTCTTGTCAGCATTACATGACTTTTTCTCGTTTAACCCAGAAGGATATTCTTCACTTGTTAATCGATGAGATGCATTTAAGCCTATATGAGAGGAGCAACAATATCAGTTATGGCACTCGATAACAAAGCTTTCAACACTGAACTTAAAGAGTTTGATAAACAAATAGTAAAATATGAACAGCTGTTTATTTCATCTCATGGTAATAAATACAAAATGCAATTGCAGAAACTCAGATATGAGTTAAATTCCTTGATTAGCAGAAGAACTGGTATACTAATTTTGAATAACAAGGTTAAATTTCATTTTAAAGCTAACAGATCTGGGTGACTTTTGGCAAACTAGTTGCGTATTAAAAATTATAAAATCAAAAGTAATGCAATAAATGGTTTAAATGGTAAACTAGCACTTTCACACAGAGACATTCTTAATTAATTTTTGATCTACTATTTAAATCTATACAGTAATCGCTCAACCATAGATAAGTGTAATGTTGATAATTTCTTGCAATCCTGTGGCCTATCCAAAATTACCCAATCATTGACGGAAAATTGGATTTACCTATTTCAATGGATGAACTTAAATCTGCTCTTAAATTTCTTAAACTGGGTAAATCACCAGGGCCAAACAGTCTTTTATAAAGAATTCTTACCTTATCTCATGCCCCATCTTCTTAGATTATTCACTCACTTTAGTTTATCAGGATACACTTCAGGATCCTTTACTGAAGGTTTGATAATAGTGCTTCCAAAATTTAACAAAGATACAACTATTTTATCAAATTACCTCCCTATTTCCTTAATTAATTAGGACTGTAAACTTTATGTGAAAGTTCTAATGACCAGATTGACTGCTGTAGTTGACTCTATTGTTTATAATGATCAAACTGGTTTCATGCAATTGAAGCTGTGTCATCTTTACCCCTTCCTGCTGGTGTTTTAGCATTGGATGCTGAAAAAGCTTTTGACAAAGTAAATTGGCAGTATCTATTCAGTACTTTATTTGTTTTTAATCTTGGCAATTCATTTATTCTTATGAATTCAGCCCTTTATTCTGGCCCATCAGCTAGACTTTTTATTAATGGTCAACTCTCACATAAATTTCCCCTTTTTAGAGGCACTTGCCAAGGTTTTCCCTTATCTCCTTTACTTTTTCTCCTTGACTTTGAATCCCTACTCCTCTCTATCAAACAATCCACAGAAATAGAAAGTATTTTGATTCATGAGGTTACTTTAAAGACTTTGGCTTACGCGGATGATGTTTTATTATATATTTGTAATCCTGATACTTCTATTCCACTTCTATTAAAGATGGTTCAGCAATATTCTCAAACTTCAGGTCACACTTTAAACACAAATAAGACATCATTTTTTCCCCTAAATATGCAGTGTTTCTCCGGATATGCTTCCTAATGATGAAATAATAGGGCAAAAAGAAAAACCTAAATATCTGGGGATACTTTTCTCTCAACCTATTAAACAATCGATCACTCTGAATTGTGACTCTACTCTTAATACTATTAAAGACAAAATTCATATGTGGTCTGCTTTATATTTACCTGCTGGGGTAAAGCTGACTCTATTAAAATGGTTTTTGCTCTATTATCCATGTTACCTACCCAACTTCCACTGAAGTTTTATAAATCTTTAGACACGCTAATCTTAAAATTCCTTTGGAATAATAAAGCACTGTGGGCCTCATTTATGAGGCTGTGCGTCACTTTTATGCCGCCAGTGCGTCACTTTTTGTGACGCACCAGTGGCGTAAAAAATGCGCCTTGTTGCGCCATATTTACAAAGTGACGCATCTGGGTAGGTGCGTCACGTTGTAAACCCCTGCGCCACATTATACCTGCGACAGGTATAATGTATGCAAGGGGGGCGTATTAACGCAAGAAAGGGTCGTAGAAGGGACGCAGTGAAATCAATGAGATTTCACTGCGTCACTTTTAGGACGCCGTTGCGTCAAAATCTTGCGCCTGCCTCACAGCAGGCGTAAGACTGACGCAGGCCCCTTCACATGGGGCTTGCCCCATGTGAAAGGACGCATTGCTGGAGTTGCGTCACTTTTGTGACACACTCCAGCAATGCGTCACTTTTGCGCTTACAGATACGTCAGAAATACTGACGTATCTGTAACTCCTTGCGACAAGATGCGTCATACATTAAATATGACGCATCAGGAATGTCGCAAGGAGTGTGCACTGAGAAGTGACGCATCGCTGCTTTCACCCAGCGATGCGTCATTTCTCATAAATGAGGCCCCTTGTATAAGTTATGAAAAATTCAAAATGGCAAAATGTAAGGGTGGTTTTGGTATGCCAGACTTTTTTAATTATCATAAAATGTTTATTTGAAAATCAACCCGCTTTTTGGTTAACCATCACAGATTTTAGTAATGTTCCATCATGGCTTCACATTGAAAAAAGTTTGGTATCACCTTTTCTGTTACTTACTGGACTTTCTATGTCTGCTTCTAGTTCTTTATTGCAAAGGTCTGCAATATTGAAATCTACAAAATATATTTTACAGGATGCAGAATCTCTATTTCAAACACCCATTTCTCACTTCGTAAGTATATCCCTTTGGTACCCTCCTATTATAAAGCTTAATCGGCACATAGTCTAGGATAAATGCTGGTGTCTTTTACTTAAAAGATATATATCATAATAACTCTTTTTTATCTTTTGAAGAACTGAAACACAAGTTTATTTTACGTAACTCAAATATTACAAAATACGTGTTCTCATGCAATTCTATCCTGGATTAATTTCCGAGCAATTTTCCAATGGGAAATGTATCTGTTTTAGAAACATATATTCTAGCAATTGCCTCTTCATCTCATGCTGTATCAATGTTTTATAAAAAAATGAATAATTTTGAGAAAGACAAAATTCATTTTAATTCTTTTTGGAGTAATGAACCCAATCTTTCTCTGTCACAAGACTTATGGAAGAAAATTTGGATGAGTACTTTTTTGGGATGGTTACCAGTATCAATATAACAAACAAATTCTTTCATAATATTCAATTGTTTATGGACTCTGTTAAAAAATGTTCAAAGCAAAACTACTACATTCTCCCACTTGCTGGTACTGTAATATAGCTCCAGGTTCACTTAAACATATCCTTTTTTAATCCGATATTGTCTTGAAGTTTTGGAATGAGGTTTGGAATGTTATTATAAAAATCTTTCATTTAGCAGATAAACTTGCATATAGTTTGTTGATTTGTAAATCAGTATTACTCTCAATAAAACTGTCGGATTTAGATAATAAGTTCTTTAACTTCCTAATATCTGCTGCTCTCAAATCCATTACTACTAATTGGAAAGACGCTTCAGTATTATCAATACATCCATCGTGTTCATAGATAATCTTTAGCAGAAAGGGAGCTAATTTGACTATGTTGGGTGTTGTTCATAATTCATCCACTTATCATTCCTTTTGGAATCTCATTGATAACTATATAGAATTATACTTTTAATAGCTTTATATATTATGTATTAAGTTCAGTTTGTTAAATGTTATTATATGGCTCCTTTACTTAATACTTATCAGCAATATATATTGCTCCTCCTCTCTTTTTGTTTTTAAAATGTTAGTTTCTGTCATATTGCAATTCTTATCATACAGATGTAATGTTCATCACATGTAATATTGCAAGCTTAATGTTATTTTATCAGTACTCTTTTTTGTTTGATCTATGCATATCATAAACTCAATAAAATATTTTGAACACAATAACTCAGTGGTTAGGTTGCAGAAGAACAATGGGGAATTAACTGACAGTCTGCTGCCCCTGTTGTAAGTTTATGTTTTACTCAGCGTAACATTCTTTTTTCTCACATAAATGAGGAAAATATTGGTGAATTGTTTGGAAATATGTCCTAATTTTAGCATTTGGACTGATAATCATAATTTCAATTGGAAAATCGTAATACAAAAATGTTTTCTCTCAAAGAATAGTCAACAAATCCCGAGGAGGATCAACATTTTTCACATAGTAAAGTCACCCCACAACTCACCACAATTCCTAAAATTAGTATGGAATCATCAATAAAGGTTTTATATTGGGACTAAACCCTATAGGCAGGGTTTCGCCTAAGAAATGCCCATGTTGCGAGACATTATGTTAGCCTCAGGGTGCTTAGAGCCCACCCATTGTTTAAGAATAGTTGGCCTCATTGTCACTCTCATTTACTTGCTTCTCATTGGATGGCTTCTGTGGCCGTTACTTCTCTGTTGAGAGTTTACCCCTCCCGAAACATGGACACATGGTGCTATGTTAGACCAATCAGTCTTAGGGTGGACTTCTCCCAAGTTGTTTGCCTTCTCTCTTCGTGTTTTGATGAATTTGTTTTTGTTGGCGTTCAGTCTCTGTACTCACTCCCTAAAACATGGTTTAATTGGCTTACCCCTATTTGGCATATTTAATTTACTTATAAGTACCTAGTAAAGTTTTATACAATATACCCAGGGCTGGCAAAGTAAATGTTACTAGTGGGACTGCAGCACTTATTGTGCTACCCACTTAAATAGCCCCTTAAAACATCTCAGGCCTGCCGTTGCAGCCTGTATGAAGTTTTACGGTGCAAATTCAATTTGGCAAGATAAACCTTTTGCTAACGCTAAAACCACCCTTTTACTACATACCTTTCAGTTTCTTTATTTCAGTCATAGACCTTAAAAGTCACAAATTAGAAAACATACTACAGTACATAAATCCGGTTAAAAACACAATTATTGGCAAAAAGCAACGTTTAAAAAAAAGAAATACTGGCTCACTTAGGTGTCAGCAAAACAAATACCATAGATCTTAAAATCATAGTATAAAATAATGATTAAAAAGCCATAAGTAAAACTATATATATAACAGTCACCTCTAGGGTAAGTCCAAAATAGCCCAAAGGGCAAGGTGAATTGTATTTAAAGGGTTCGACATATACGTTTAAGGCTTTAAGTGTCCCGGTATTGAAAAATTCACAAATTTATTTATCACTACTATGATGTCCTCCTCTCCAATCAGATTACTTTGGGCATGTATTATTACATTTAATAAGTGATAACATTTGTTTGAGAGCCAGTAGAAATGTCATGTTTGGTTTCTAGGGAATTGTAATTTAAATTCATGACACCATGGTAATGTCGGATTTTAACAATTCTGAAAAGGCCACTTTTAGAAAGTTGGCATTTTCGTGTCCTAACCATTTAGTGCCTTTAGACTGCTTACTTGGTCACGTGACTAGGTGTAGTTGGCAGTTGTCCTTTGTGTGTTCCTCCAAGACAGCCAACCAATAGAAAGACAGGGTGTTGGCAGGATAGGCCATCCAAGGCGGATGGGGTGCGAAGCTGTGTGCAGTCCTACTTACACTTCAAAGACATTGACTCAGCTCACACAACTTCACACTAGCCTTTTGTGCCTGCAGAAAGACTAGGAACAGGTCAGGGAGGAAGGTATTTCCAGACACATCTGTGGGGGAAAACTCCAGAAGTTCCTTCCACTTTTAAGTGGTCACCAGGTATATAAATAGGGCTCTCATACCCACTCTGCAGTTCAATTATATAACTGGAGAAGGATTCTCAGAGAACTGCCTTGCTGCCTGTGGCCTGCTGTGTACTTCAGAGGATTACCCTGCTGCACCAAGACGACTGCTCTGCTGCTTGAGGTCTGCCCTGTCAGACAGTGTCTCAACTTCAGTTATTTTTTATATTATCACTCTTATTGTATGAAGACATCTAAGGGCCGAACCCTTGTGAGCAACCATCTTTGAAGAAGTTCCCACCGTTATTATGTGCATCTATTTTGTTCGATGTGATCTTGTCACGACAATGTCTTTCATCGCTACTTTACTACCAGAGGCACACCCCTTGCCTGTCTGACTACCACTTGGGATTAGTCAGCAGTTTTATCTAGCTGTTTATCTCCACATTGTCTTAAAACTGATTTTTAATTGTGCATGATACAGCCCTCATTTAATTCACCAGCCACATGGAGAAAATACAGTACTCTGCACATTGCTCAGGTTATCACCCAGCTATGCTTTTATGCGTGCCCCTATAAATGATTGTGTTCCGGCTGCATTGCGCATCCATCTTAAATTAGTTCCTGGTCCACACTCGACGGAAAATCACAAACACATACATGAATAAATATTGTCTTGGTATAATGGGAGTTTTCATTGCTACTGAGCTCACAAAACCTGTTTCCTGTGTCACTGAAGCTTGCTGTGCTAATGGCTATGGGGTATTGCTTGGTCCTCATTCCGATCAGAAATATAAGTAATGTAAAATCCCACACAAATTATACCAGGTAATACCTGTTCCAGTGTTATTTGGGCAGCTAGGAATGAGTGAAATCATCCCCCATTCTAGGTGATAAAAGTGACAATCGGGAGATTATATTGTATTCAGCAAATACCACTCCCTTCGCTAATGTAATTACCGGGTGCGGTATTGCTGTACCAAATGTCAGGCCAATGGAAAAGAGGTCTGTGTGTCTTACGGCAGCTTTAAGAAACCACTCTACTATTTGCAAACTAAATCAGTTGGATTTTTAAATTTTTGTTTTCAAAATACTTTAGCACCATAATCCCCTATAAGCTCAATAAAACTGGAATAAATGACCCATATGATTCAAAATTCACAGAAATAGAACAGAATTAGAGAGCCCAAGATTTGGAGCAATATGCCCATCATAAATAGCAAAAGAGAGTCACGGAAAGTATCTCAAACAGAATAGCAACATGTATGGATATTATTTTACAAAGATGGGAGCATTTCTGAAGAAAATGCACCCTCGATGGGAAAGCATTGAATAATTTGTTGTTGTCATTCCTTTGAAAAATCTACACTGGTTAACTTAGGTTGTAAACTATGTCAACAAGCTGCATGCTAATAGTTGGATGGGAATGACTTTGCAAATCTGAAATATTTCCTTGGCAGAGGAACTGGGTGAAAGTGCAGATGATGAAACATACTTATACAATGTCACCACTCGCGTTGTTAGCAAAGAAGGCCACTTTATATAAGACAGATCTGCAGGAAATACTTCATGAAAGTACAGAATACATTATGAAAACAAACCTGACTAATACATTAACTCCTTCACTGCCAGCTCCCCCCCCCCCCACCTGGTGGCAATACTTTTTGTTTGGGCTGGTTGAGGTAGTTCACGCTTAGGCCTGCATACATTTTTGGCCACATAAGGTATCAATGCCAAATTAGCTTCCTTTTTTCCAACATCCTGAGGATTCTGAAGGTACCCAGTGTTTGTGGATTCCCATGGAGAGTACTGAGAAATTAGGGAAATACAGCAACATTTGGGGTTTTAAGGGAAAAATGGGAGAAAACTGCAGCAGGAGAAAGCATCTGCTTTTTGTTCCCCCTGCAAATTGTATCAATGAAGGGTTTGTGGTGTTAAAATCACCATCTTCCCAGCCTTCATGAACATGCAGACTTTTGTCAGAAAACCAAACTTCTACACAGTTTTGGCCTTTTACTGGGACATAGCCCATTTTTCAAATTTTTGTGTGCTTTTAACCTCCTTCCAGTTAGTGGTAGAACTAGGCATAAAACCAATAATGGCTCCTAAAAAGCTATACACTTCTGAAAATTATACACAATTTTGAATTTAGCTAGGTGTCATTTGAGTAGATCCTTAAAGGTTTTCCTATAGAAAGTAACAGTTGGAAAAATTCAAATATTGAAATTGAGTTGAAAAAAACAGCCTACATTTTCACCTGTTACTTCTAACTATGGCAGATTTTTAAAAGCAATATACCGTTACATCCGCTGGACCCTTCTGGTTGCAGGGAAATATGGGACTTGTAGGTTTACCAAGAACCCGAAGTATACAGAGCAAATAACTGACCTGCACCTTGCAATGATTTTTCATTGGTTACCAGGTATACAGCAATTCATTTGGTAACATTTTAAAAGAGAAACATAGATATCAGGGAAACCTATGTATTTCTGAATTGGGAATAAGATATGGGGTTTAGAGGCAGTGGTTATTTGTATATCTCTGAAATGTGTGTACTCATACTAGAATGTGAATTAGAGGGCATTTTTCAAAATGACTTCTTTTTTACACACTGTCTTACAGTTGGAAGTTATAATTGCTTAGAAAGACAAATTTTAATAGCATTTTTTCTACTATTCTGTGTTTCCCTAAGTCTCCCACTAAAAATGGTACCTCACTTGTGTGGGTAGGCCTAGTGCCTGTGACAGGAAAAGTCCCAATACGCTACGTGGATACATCACTTTTTTCCACTGAAAATGTACCCTTTTTTTTGCAACGTGCCTAGCTGTAGATTTTGGGCCGTAACTCAGCTGGCTCATGTGGTAACCTAGCAAACCTGTACATTTCGAAAAATCAAGACACCCAGGGAAATCCAGGAAGGGGTCAATTGTGTGGTTCGCACCATGTTCTATTGCTCAGAATCCCTGGCAAACCTCAAACTGTATCTAAAAAAACACACATTTTCCTCACATTCCTTTGATGGAAAGCTCTAGAATCTGCAGGGAACCACAAACATCTACCCACCCAGCATTTCCCCAAGTCTCCTAACAAAAACTAGAAAAAGAATAGGTTAGCATGTAGAAACAAAGCAGGTCACAGGAAAAGCGTTTCATTTATACGAGTGATGGCACTCAGCATATGGATTCAAGTCGCACTTCGAGGAGGGTTAATAACAGTTAGAACAGATTAGGTATGTATGGTGATATTGTAAACGCCTTGTTAAATTACATTTAGTCGACATGAATTCAGTTATTAATGTGATGTTATAAACTAGTGGTTCAGCAAGAGGTCACAGTTAAGCACAATGCACATAGTTTAATAATGATGTTTGTAGACCAGTTAACAATGGATAACAATGTAAATAGTATATATCCTGTGGAAAAATGTATTTTAACACCTGTTTTAATTGATTTTCTAGTTACCCCTGACGAAGGGCCAAAGGAGGCCCGAAATGCATTGGGTTTGCAAATAAACTGCTATTTTAATGAAATCTGCTTCAGTGCATATTCTTGAATGAAGAGGTTCGGATGGCCCATCAGGAATACTTGAAACTTAGAAAATTGGCATTATCCTACATGTGGATTGCAACTGGTTAATGAATACAAGGAATGGAAAATGTAAAAGTACGGATTGAAAAGGTTTAAGATGAAGAATATTAGTTTATATACTGCACATGCAGCAGCAATTGTGCTATGGTTGGGGGCACTACATAGTGTCCCAATCTTGCGAATCATTGTTTTACGTGCCACAGGGGCTGGGCACGTTACCAGTCAGCACGCTTCGCGATATTTAAGGATGATCAAGTTAAAATGAAAAGCTTGGAAAAGAACAGGAGTGCATCCCATCTTTGAATGATCCCACAACTTTCCCACAAAGGAATGTGAGGAAACAATATGTGTTTGTCAATTGTGTCTGTAATGTGTAAACCAATGTTTTTACCTATCTTTTAATTGAACGTACCTTTGGGTCCTGTTAACGCTGCTCTTTACATAGGGTGTCGCCATCCCCGGTCCGCCACGGCAAACAGTGCCGATTGAGCAGAGGGACTGACGCGACTCCGCCCATACTGGCGACCGCATTTCCGGCCAGGGGGCTTATTAGGCGGATGTCTTGCCGGCCGCGCGCAGCGGGCACGCCAAAGGCAAGCTTGTCTGCGCCTGTCCGCGACCGGATCGCGGCCAGCGCCGGCCATGCTGCCAAAAATAGCAGCGGTGAGTTTCATGTCTGGACGCGAGAGGAGCTTTTGAACCTCCGCTGTCTTGGCTGTTCGACTTCACATAAGATCAACTTAGCTATCACCCCTCTTCCATTTTTCTGTGAGGAATGCGGACAACGTCTAGCCCATAATTGGACACCCGGGAAAAACAAAACATTCGCTCGAGGCCAAGCTAAGATAGGCAGTGCTAAAATCATGGCCTGCCTCATAAATTGCAGATCTCTACCCAAACATACTGATGAGGTTTGGTCAATGCTAATTGAGGGCACGTGAGATGTTCTATTTATGACAGAAACCTGGCTTAAAATAGACACCGTGACAACAATTGCATTGGCGATTCCTCCAGGTTTTAAAATGTGCCATGTCAATAGAGAAGGAGGTAAAAGGGGAGGTGGGGTGGCTATTATCTTCAGGGACTCATGGGAGTTGGTGTCCTCGGCTCCAGTTTTTGCCCAGGGCATAGAAAGCTTAAATGTTTGCCTACAACCGACCACCACGTCCGCACTTGGGGGGAGTTTGATCTACAGGCCACCTGATTGTGCAGCGCCGGCCCTTCACACTATCTGTAATCTTATTGCTCAAAAATCAATTATGTACGCTAATTTCCTGGCCCTGGGAGATTTAATATTTGCATGTAAATGATTTAAACTGTCCGCAGGCAACGCAGTTAATTACACTGTTAGCTGGGGTTAATCTCAAACAATGGGTTTCCTGCCCTACACACGTAGAAGCTAATACCCTGGACCTCGTTTTTTCAAATTGTACCGCTATTGACTTGGAGACGGCCGTCTCCCTGACATGGTCAGATCATTATCTGGTCCCTTTTTCCATCTTTTTATCAAACTCTGGGCAAACAAAAGAAACTCGCCTCACGCTCAAGAGAAATTGGATTAATCTAACCGAAACTACACTAAGCCCCATTTTGTTAGATAACCCTCCCCGTCTTTCAGTCAATCCAGATGACGATGCGATATCGCTACACCACTGGATTGCCTCGGCAGTGGAGTCGGTAGCTCCAGGCAGAGTGGGGAAATCAAACAGACTATCCCCCACTGCTCAATGGTTCTCTAATGCCATTAGGAGCACAAGAGTAGATGCAAAAAGCTGGAACGCAAATGGAGGTTGGGATATTGTGAGAAGAGTAAGGCAAAATATAAAGAAGCCTTGAAAGTGTTTCACAAGGAGTTAAAAACAGCTAGACGAAACCATATTGAGTCTAGCATACGAAATGCGAAGCAGTCAAATTGTGAGATTTTTAAGGTCGTTAAATGCTTTTTCAAGCCCAAGGCACTGGAGACAGAAGTAACTGCATCCCCAGCCTTGTGTGATAAGATCGCAAATTACTTTGATGATAAAATCATAAAGGTCTACGAGTTATTTCGGGCTCCAGAGGCCACCATGAAGGAGGACCATTCTGTTTTTCGGGGGGAAACACTTAAGAGAGCGAATTTTCTCCTATTTTGCTACAGGATGCCCTAATCGAAATTCAAAGATGCCATTCTGGTGCTCCAGATGACCCATGCCCTCCTAAATTATGGAAGGTGCTAGCGCCCTCTGTGGTGGATGGGATGTTAAAGATTTGGAACTCCTCTCTGAAAACATGCATCTTCCCGGATAAATGGAAGCATGCTACTCTTCTCCCATTGAAAAAAACCCAAAACGGAGACCCGGATGATCTAAAAAACCTGCGTCCTATTTCACTGCTGCCTGCGCCAGGTAAAATACTGGAAAAACTGGTGCAACGCCAATTGTCGAGTTTTATTGAGTAGAATGCCTGCACGATACTCAATCAGGCTTTCAAGCAGGATTTAGCACAGAAACTGCTCTACTGGAGGTGGCAGAGCCAATTGGGTGGCCATTGGACTCAGGAGCACCGGCGTTGCTGGTGCTCCTGGATCTGTCGGCAGCTTTTGATACCGTGGACCACACTATCCTTGGCTAGCGGCTAAAAGAAGGTGGTTTGGAAGGAAATGTTCTCACATGGCTGACCTCTTATCTGAGCGGACGCTCGCAGAAAGTCGCCCTCACGCCATATGAATCTAAGCCAAAACAACTATGGTGTGGGGTACCCCAAGGCTCAGCACTGAGTCCTTTACTCTTCAACCTCTACCTAGCTCCTCTGTTTTCTCTGATTGCCAACTGGGGGGTGAAAGCTATCTCCTATGCTGACGACACCCAGTTGTTTTTTTCTTGAAATTATTTTTATTTGCATTTTTAAAACAGTGCGATACGTAGTTATGCAAAATTACAAAATAGGTGAAGTACAGTAGTTCGGTAACAGATATCAGCATGATAATATCATTAATACAAGTACATCTCATTCCATCAATCATAACTTGGGTCGCCAGTAAATACAGCAGTCTTGAGGCGTCACTCTGAATCAGAGCTAGAACTATCATTATCTGAGGGTGGTTCACAAATGTTCCCTCTATACTTATTCCATGCCCCCAAATCCTATTCCATTTCTTGGGACAACCTCTATTGCTGAACACTGCCCGTTCCGTAATCATCGCTGCGTCCATATCGTGTTTCCGAGCCGATAATGTTGGTGACATCGTCCCACCCCATTTCTGCGCTATATTCCTCTTTGCCACCATCATGCCAAGTGTCATCCAGTTATGCCCACAGTGGGTGAGGTCATTAGGTTCCCATATATTTAGAAGGCAACGCTTGGGGTCAGGCAGTATGGAAAGTTCCTCTGATTGCGATATGGTGCGCATCACCTGTACCCAGTAGTGTGCAATTTGTGGGCCGTCCCATATTGTGTGATAAAAGCTTCCCCTTTCACCGCTTCCCCGCAGGGAGTATGGGCGTGTGACCCATTTCATCTTATGCAATGTGTCTCTAGTGTAGTAGGATCTGTGTAATATGCGTAGTTGCACCAAGCAGAGACGTGAGGAGATGCCCACTTCTTTTGGAGACGCAATTGCCTCCTGCCACTCCGAGTCATCAATATCTCCACAATCGCGTGACCATTTCTCCCGCAAGGCCACCAGAGGGTCAGGTAAATTGTTTATCAGTTTGCGATATTTCAGTGATGTCGCCTTCAATGGCATGTAGTCTGTAATCAGTCTGTCCTCGAGCGGGGATGACTCTGGGATATTGGAAAGGGAAGACCACTCGGTCCCCCCGAACGTATGGATGGGTGCCCCGATCCCCCGGGAAACCATTTTGGGCGGGGGGCGTGGTTCGGCTGGTATGCCCAAAGCGGCGTAGCCGGAGCACGCCCTTCCCGCCCAGAAGGGGTTGTCCTAGACAGCCACCCGGAAGACCGCGCCCCGTGGGCGTACCTGAGGAGGGTCCCCGCCCTCCCGCAGACGGATAAAAGAGCGGGAATCCAAAGAAGCGTCCTCTTGTTCCAGTGCTCTGAAGGCTGCACCACTCGATTGCTCGTGAGCCCTCGACAGAACAAGTGGCAATTTTGAGAACTTGTAATCTTGTTTTTTCTCTTGCAGTTATCGGTTCGGAGGATCTGGGACCTCGTTGATCGACTTGAGCGGAGTACACGAAGCTATGGCCGGCAAAAAAGCGGGAAAGAGCTCAGAGCTGGAGAAGGTACTGCGCACCTTGTCGAACCGAATGGCAATCATGGACCGAAAATTCGGTAAAGTTGATTCGATCGGTCGAGGTTTGGCCGAAGTTAAAAAGCAGTTAGCGGCTCAGAACAACCCCTCAGGTCGCCCTAAGAAGGTAATAGGCCCGGCCTTGCCGGGAGTTGTCCCTGAGGGTAGGGGGAAGCGTATTAAGAGGAGGGCGGTTTCCGGGGAGGATCCGGTTCCTGAGGTACCCCCAGTTGCCCCTATCACACCAGCGCACAGCCCGGTACCAAGTCCAGATATAGGTCTACCAATCCCGGTTGTAATTACCCCTGTTAATGATGATCAGATGCCCCTGGAACTGGCTCTTCAGGTAGCAGCAGTGTTGCCCTGGCTTAAAAAGAAAGCAGGGGGGGCAGGGGGGGCAGTGGCTGCGGGGGATCCGGCCGAGGAGGCAAGACTAATAATCGAGCAGTTACGGCAGTCGAGGGAGGCCGGGACGGCGAATGTTCCTTCTATTTCTCCACAGGTGGCGCCAGGAGCATCCACGGTTAGCCGGGAAAAGACAACAGACACGGCGGTTGAACCTGGTAAGAACCCATTGCCAATGATGGGGGAAAGTTTAGTGCCTTCGCGGCGTGAGAGGGTGGCCCAGCACATCTCAGCGGCCACTAAGGAAATGATATGGGGGGACAAGTATGTGAATATGTTTTCTTTATTGACCGACCATCGGGAGATGGAATACGCAAAGACCCAGAAACATCTATGGCACCCCAGCATATGGCGGGCCAAGATGACGGAATTTAGGGTCGACGAGACCGTAACGAACTGGGTGAAGGCCTTCTCGATATTTACGCAGTAATGGGGGAGCGTAAGCCTGAAGTGTTGACAGAGCTATCCTGTTACCAGAATAGGATCATGGATTTTCATAACATGTACGGGGGGAATGAGTGGAAAGGATATGACATGCAATTCCGAAAGTCTAAAGAGTTTGATGCAACTTTGACATGGGACTGCCTCGACACGGTATCGTGGCACAGGCAGCTCTTGCCTGGATCGACAGGTACGTCCTCGCCGGGCGGGAGCGGGCCTGGGACAGTGCAACAAAGGCCAGCACAGCCCTTTCGAGCGGGCGCCGGTGGGGAATCACAGCCCAAGACCGGCGGGAATGGGGTCAAGCGCGGGGTCTGTTGGGGCTTCAACAGAGGAAACTGTAGCAGACCCCAGGGAACATGTAGGTTCCGACATGCTTGTGCGGGCTGTGGGAACTCCTCACACCCGGAGAGTAGCTGTAGATCCAAGAATGGTGGTGCGGGAGGAAAGGGGGGCTTCAAGCAAGAGTAAGGTAAGGCTGGGTAAACAATCCCCTTCACCCGTTGACATCATGATTCCCTGGTTAAACGAATACCCGGATCATATATCCGCCGGGATGTTGAGGAATGGTTTCTTATATGGCTTCAACATCCCGGCGGGAAATTTTCAGGGGACCCCCTTTTGTACAATCAGCTATCTGTCCAACACAACCCTGCAGTGGCAGCCAGGAAAATTATCAAAGAAGTCAGTCTGGGGCGGGCAGCGGGACCCTTCCCATGCCCGCCGGTGGCAGATTTCGTGTGTACACCTCTGGGAGTGGTCCCGAAGAAAGACCCGGGGGAGTATAGACTCATTCACAACCTGTCGGCTCCGAAGGGCGCTTCGGTGAATGAAGCCATTGATCCGGATATTTGTTCAGTCCGGTACGCATCGTTTGACGATGCTGTGACCCTGCTGAATCGCCTGGGCCCTGGGGCTCTGATGGCGAAATCGGACATCGAATCGGCATTCATGTTGCTCCCGGTACACCCACGGGACCAGCGCTTGCTAGGATTTACGTTCCAAGGGAAATATTACATGGATAAATGCATGCCCATGGGTTGCTCAATTTCTTGTGCTTATTTTGAGATGTTCAGCTGTTTTTTAGAATGGGCATTCACTAAGGCCACAGGACATGAAGGAGGGATGCACTATTTAGATGACTTCCTGTTCTTGGGGCCGGCAGGCAATGCGAACTGCGCACAGGCACTGCAGGAATTCTGCATTCTCATGCAGGAGTTTGGCGTCCCATTGGCACCAGGTAAGACGGTGGGGCCATCTACTTCAATCGAGTTTCTGGGAATTGAGCTCGACTCAGTGGAGGGATGCTTCCGTTTGCCAATGGAGAAGGTGGTCAAGTTCAGGGCGTCCTTAGCGCAATGCCTAGGCAAAGAGAAAGTGACCCTGCACCAGTTACAGCAAACAGTGGGTCAGCTTAACTTTTCCCTGAGAGTAATACCGATGGCTCGCCCATTCTCCCGCTCCATTGCACAAGCTATGGTCGGCCTCAAGGAGGGACACCACCGCACAAGACTGTTGGCGGAGGTCCGTCAGGATATGCGCATTTGGTTGGCATTTCTGGCGGACTTCAATGGTCGAATAGTGTGGAACAAACCCCCAGCTTCATCGGATGAACTGGGTTTATGGACCGATTCAGCCGGGAGCATGGGTTTTGGCGCCATCTTTGGTAACCGATGGTCGGCACAAGTATGGCCGACGTGGTGGCACTCCAGTGGCCTAACAGGTAACATTGGGTTCTTGGAGCTGTTCCCCATTTGGGTGGCTCTGTTGGCATGGCCAGACGATTTCAGGGACCGATCAGTAGTGTTTTGGTCGAACAATATGACTGTGGTTGAGTGCATCAATCAGCAAGCGGCCCGCTGCAAGTGGATCTTGAGACTGTTGAAAGAGATTGTGTTACTTTGCATGAGATTGAATGTACAGTTCAGGGCAAAACATGTGCCAGGTGTACTGAATAATGCAGCTGATGCACTCTCTCGTTCACACATGCAGGCTTTCAGGGGCTATCTACCCACAGCGGACCTAGTGGCGGCACTGTTCCCCGAAGCACTGTGGCGGATCGGTGCCCCGGATTACAGGACCTCGTGGCAGCCAGCTTAGCGCCCAGGACGAGGAAGGCTTATGAGGGAGCGTTTCGTTCTTACTGAGCCTTTTTGGGCCCGTCAGGGAGACATAGCTGGGGGCGGGAGGAATCCTTCCTGGGGTTCCTGGTAGCACTGCACAGAGAAGGCCGATCAGCCACGACTGCCAACAGACATAGGGCGGACATATCATTCATGGCTCAGCTTCACGGTGTAAGGGATCCAACGGGTTCCTTTTTAGTCAGAAAGGCGCTTCGCGGCTGGCAACGCCTGGAGGGTCGCAAACAAGATACGAGGCACCCGATTGGTTTAGAGAGATTGTCTCGGCTTTTAGCAAAGCTGGATGAGACATGCTCCTCCCCTTCTGAGGCAGTTCTGTTCCGGGCAGCTTTCGCCTTGGCATTTCATGGGGCCATGCGGGTAAGCGAACTCGTGGCGAGGAACAAGAAAGATATGGAGGGAGGCCTTTGCAGGGATCACGTGCAAATACGGGGTGATTCAATGCTAATCTCGATAGCTAGGTCCAAGACAGACCAGGATGCTGTGGGGGATAGTGTGCTGGTGCAGCGCGCTCAAGGGTGCCCCACTTGTACGATAAAGTGTTTAGAGGAATACTTGGCACAGAGGCCGGCGACATGGGGAGGGAGCCTGCTTAGGCACAAAGATGGCACCCCTCTGACGAGATTTCAGTTTCAGAGGGTGCTAGCACTGACAATCGCCGAGGTGGGCATGGACCCGTGCGATTTTGGGACCCACTCCTTCAGAATAGGGGCGGCTACTGAGGCTACGGCTCGGGGTCTGGGGGCAGAAGAGGTGAAACAGTTAGGCCGTTGGTCCTCGAATTGTTTCAATAGGTATGTGCGGCTGCACATGTTGTAAGAGACTGATGAAATGCACTCACGCTTGTTGTCTTTTGCTTGAATTACAGTTTCGCAAGCCTGTGACGCGGGGCGGAATCTGGGATCAACCCATCACCGGAGGACCAGCGGTCAAGGATCACCGACTGGAGAGCAAGTGATATGGGTTGTGGGCCACTCATACGTGAGGCGCGCCGGGGACGTATTCATGGCAGGTGACGCGACTCACGCATCTGGGGAATACGGGTTTGGAGTGTCCTTCTATGGGAAGGGAGGCATCTGTTTTGACCAATTTCAATCATTTGTGGAGGGTCTTCTAGGGCGGAAAAGGTCACCGCCATCTATAATCATAGTACACTTGGGGGGCAATGACTTGGTACGACTGGGAAGACGAGTGTTAGTGGAACACATTTTGTCGGCAGTCAGCTGGTTGGCTAAGAGGCTCCCGGGGGTGTACAATTGCCTGGTCCCATATGATTCCCAGGAAAGTTTGGCGGGGGGGACTCTCGGTGTCAGCGTTGAACCATTCGGTTAAGAGGGTCAACAATAAAATTGGGAAACTGTTTCGCTCGGCGCATCTGCATAGCATTCCACATGGGTGTATTCGGGGTGATCACTTTTATTTGAATGATGGGGTTCACCTGTCCAGGGAGGGGAATAATTTACTCATAGGAGACTTCATAGCTCGGCTAAAGGGTTTGAGGAGGCATGACCTTTAGGAGGTGTGGGGGGCCAGATAGTCGGTCAACTATCCGGTCTGTGGCGGTAAGGTCATGATCGGTGAGCAGTAATTTCAAGGTCCCTAGGGGGGGCGCCACCCAGAATGGATGGGAGCGCCCGGGGGGAGGCGGCAATTGGCCCCTCCCACGGGTAGGCGGCACCCACTACGGATGGGTCGCCTAGGGGGAGACGGCCATAGGCCCCTCCCAGGGGGGAGACGGCTATATGCCCTCCTACGAATTTCCCGGGGGCCGGATATCCGCGACGGCGGAAGACAGTGTGGGGAAGGGGGGGGGGTCCACGCTGTCCTTCTCGGCTAGGAAACCTTTGTATTAGAGAGCTGTTAAGGTTAGCCAAAGAACATGTCTTCATCAAAATGTAATGAAAGTAAAATTGTACATAATTCATAAAACGTTTTAATTTAATGTTTTAAATTTTGTTTCATATTTTAATAAATACGGCCGGGGGGGGTAACTCCCCCCGCCTTCCAAAAGCTCAAACCAGTGTCTGTCTCCTCCCCTTGGGGAATTGATGTTGGGAGGGGGTGGCGGGCATCCCGGCCATATGGAAAGGGAAGACCACTCGGTCCCCCCGAACGTATGGATGGGTGCCCCGATCCCCCCGGGAAACCATTTTGGGCAGGGGGCGTGGTTCGGCTGGTATGCCCAAAGCGGCGTAGCTGGAGCACGCCCTTCCCGCCCAGAAGGGGTTGTCCTAGACACCCACCCGGAAGACCGCGCCCCGTGGGCGTACCTGAGGAGGGTCCCCGCCCTCCCGCAGACGGATAAAAGAGCGGGAATCCAAAGAAGCGTCCTCTTGTTCCAGTGCTCTGAAGGCTGCACCACTCGATTGCTCGTGAGCCCTCGACGGAACAAGCGGCAATTTTGACCCACCCACCAGCCCCTATTGCAATGTTTTTGAATAAAGTGATTTGTCGATGATATCAGATTGTATTAAAGAGATGCAGTCAAGTTGTTTCAGCACTGAATGAATGTGTATAGGCCTTTCTTCCTTTGTAGAAAAGTAAAGGAATGTATAAAGTAATGTAATTGTCTTGTGCTTTAGGACCTTTTTTCCCCTTTGTAGAAATGAAAAGTTGATGGATCATCAAGCTCTTTCACGTTAGGTGAATTTTCTTCCCTTAGTAGGTAAAACAACTGTCGTATTTATTTTGGTCGGGCGGTAAGGTCATGATCGGTGAGCAGTAATTTCAAGGTCCCTAGGGGGGGCGCCACCCAGAATGGATGGGAGCGCCCGGGGGGAGGCGGCCATTGGCCCCTCCCATGGGTAGGCGGCACCCACTACGGATGGGTCGCCTAGGGGGAGACGGCCATAGGCCCCTCCCAGGGGGGAGACGGCTATATGCCCCTCCTACGAATTTCCCGGGGGCCGGATATCCGCGACGGCGGAAGACAGTGTGGGGAAGGGGGGGAGTCCACGCTGTCCTTCTTACAGATACCTCACACGGGGACTCGGACGACCTTTAAGATGGCGTCGAGTGAGAGGGGGCCCCCACGACAAGGGAAGTTACAGTTGCCAACAAGGGTAAAGTCCTCTGCGCATGCGCCAATCACACCGTGAGGGCGGGAGTTTGGTAGTAGGGATCTGACACCGGTTAAGACCTTGCCGTTGGCCCTTAATGCTAGGATGTACAATTTTAATTTATAATGTATACATTTTCAGGATGCTAGACTCGGCTAGAAAACCTTTGTATTAGAGAGCTGTTAAGGTTAGCCAAAGAACATGTCTTCATCAAAATGTAATGAAGTCAAATTGTACATAATTCATGAAACGTTTTAATTTAATGTTTTAAATTTTGTTTCATATTTTAATAAATACGGCCGGGGGGGGTAACTCCCCCCGCCTTCCAAAAGCTCAAACCAGTGTCTGTCTCCTCCCGTTGGGGAATTGGTGTTGGGAGGGGGTGGCGGGCATCCCGGCCATATGGTTTCAGGTGGTAGTGCCGTTGTTAACGCATGACGTATCTGCATGTATCGGAAATGTTCTGTTGATGCCAGATCATATTGTTGCCGCAGAGTCCCAAAGGACAGCACATGTCCCTTTTGCCATAGATCCCCAATGGTTGAGATGCTTATAGCATCCCAGCGGTCAAGGCCCTTGGACTGCTTGAGTGTCCCCAGCTTCTTTGTGTCCCATAACAGAGTTAATTGCGTTAACACGCCCTGCCATTTCAGCCTGGTCAGCGCCGCATGCCATATAGTGAGCGTGTGTTGAAGTGGGCCAAACTTTGTCGCAACTAGGGATTTATCATAAAGGGCGGCCAGCCTACCAGAAAATCCCAATTGCACCCTGTCTGCTTTAAGAGCCGGTTCATACTGTGGGAGATGAAGCCACTGGTTAACGACCTTCAACTGTGATGCCCAGTAGTAAAGGCGGACGTCCGGGAGCGCTATGCCTCCGTCGTACCAGCTTCGAGTGAGCTTGGCCTGCGCTATACATGCAGGCTTAGGACCCCACATCAACACCGAGACTTGGGCTGCAATGGTTTTGAAGTATGCAGTTGGTACGGGGTAGGGCGTATTTTCTAAAATGTAGAGAAAGCGGGGCAAGTCCATCATTTTGAAAAGAGCCGCCTTTCCCAGCAGTGTCAGTGGCAGTGATTCCCAATGTTGTATGTCACGTTTAAGACGATCAAGGGGGGCTGCAGGTTATGTGTATGGAAGTCAACTGGGCTAGCTGTGATGTATATACCCAGATACTTAAACCCACTAACTGAAGTCCGTAATGGGCCGGCGCCTGGCAAATGTGGTGGGGGGCCATGCAATACGTACATGGTAGATTTAGACCAATTGATCAAATATCCAGATGCTCGGCCATAGGCCGCGCAGACATACAGAAGTGTATTAATTGAGCGCTTGGGAGAGGTGAGATATAATAGGATATCGTCTGCGTACAGGGATATTCTATCTTCCCAATCATCAGCCCAACGGAGGCCACTAATAGAAGGCTCCCATCTTATCCATTCTGCCAACGGTTCCAGGACCATGGCAAATAGTAGTGGGGACAGTCGGCAAGCCTGACGCGTGCCCCTGGACAGTGGAAAGTCCACTGATATGTGGCCGTTGGCAGCAACGTGCGCCATGGGCTTCTCATATAGTAGGCGGATCCAGAAGCAGAACCTCAGGCCAAAACCAAAATGGCGTAGTACGGCAAATAGGGAGGGCCAGTGGACTGTGTCAAACGCCATATGCGCGTCTAGGGGCAGCATCACAGCCGGTTCTAAAAGATATTGTGCGCGTGCCAGTACGCTATGTACTCTCCTTAAATTGAGCGCTGTGTTCCTGCCGGGCATAAAGCCAGACTGGTCTTTATGTATGAGTTTGGGTAAGTGAGCCATGAGACGCAGCGCTAATAGTTTGGCGAGTATATTAGCCTCGGCGTTAATAAGGGAGATCGGGCTGTAGGACGCACATTGGTCAGCTGGCTTCCCTGGTTTCAATATAGCTACAATAGTGGCTGTTCGCTGATCCAATGGAAGTTCCCCCGCCTCCAAGCTTTTGTTAAACATATGCAGCAAATGCAGTGCGAGCGTGTCCGCTTGCTGTTTGTATAGTTCGATTGGTATACCATTAGGCCCCAGCGCCTTACCCGTCTGTAGGGCCTTGGTCGCTAATTGCACCTCTTCGGTCGTTAGGTCTTCGTCCAAGGCCTGTGCCTCCTCCGCTGTCAATGTGGGCATTTTAAGGACTTTGACGTAGGTGTATGCCTCTTCCTCCGAGACCGTGGACGCAGAGGAGTACACCGTTATATAGTATTGTGCTAGCGTGTGTACTATCATTTGTGGATCTCTAATAGGGTTCTCTCCCTCCAATGTCAGCTGTGCTATCCACCTGTCCTGTCTGTCACGTCTGTCCAGCCAGGCGAGTAATCTGCCTGCCTTGTCACCTGATTAGTAAATATTGTGTCGTATAGTGGACATTTGTAGCTTGACCCCCTCAGTCAGGTGTACTCTGTGGCGATGTTGTGCTACTTGTAAGCTGTGTGCCGTAGTGGGGTTTGGGTCAATCGTATGCTGTGTCTCTGCCTCAGCCACTGCTGTTTCCATAGTTAGCAGTCCCTCTTGCCCTGTACGCTTATAAGCTGTGATGGAGACTATTGCCTGCCCTCTAATCACCGTCTTGTAGGCCTCCCACAGTGTGATAGAGGAAGACACGGACTCAGTGTAGTCTTGGAAATATTGTTTCGTCCCCACCCTCAGCTCCCTTCTGATCTTATGATTGTGAAGGTAGCCAGCGCGGATTGGATAGGTCCGACGCCGTTTGGGCTGGTGGTGTGCATAGGTAATCATCAGGGGAGAATGATCTGAAATGCCCAGTGGCCGGATTTCCACATTGATAACAGTGCTGGGGCCTCCCACCGAGCCTAGAAAATAATCAAGTCTGGTGAGACTATTATGGACGCTGGAGTGATAGGTGAACTGGCGTTCCAGAGGATTGTACTTCCTGCAAGGGTCCTCTAGTCCCATAGCCGTCAAGAAGCCCCCCAACCGTGATGTACCAGACACAGCTAACCTTGGAGGGACTCTATCCATTGAGTCATCAGCCACCAAATTGAAGTCTCCCCCCAGAAGTAAGTCCCCTTCAGGGAGCCCCAGTAGGAAAGTGCTAAGGTCCGAAAGTGCCGTCGCCTGCAAGGCAGGTGGAATGTAGACTGAGACAATATTAAAGGGTTTAGCAAATCTACCCGCAGTGTCAGACCTAACAGATCGTATGAGCAAAGGGAATTGTTTTTTTACTGAAACGCCAACTCCCCTAGATCCGGAGGTAAATTCGGAGTGAGCCACCATCTGAAAACCCCATCTGTCCATTGCCTTCGTGGCCGTGCCAGTGAGGTGTGTATCCTGTAAGAGTACCACTGCCACACCCTCCCTTTTAATGCACTTCAAGACCGCGTTTAATTTTGTCGCCGAGGACATTCCAAGTGAGTATAGATAGGGACGGAGTTATTTCAGCTGAGCCTTCCCCTAAACCAGCGTATGAGTCAACCCCCATCATGAGACTTAGAGCTTTCAGGGCCCCCGTGGATCAATGTGTGAATGAGGTAATAGCCAGTTTCTGCGAACCAAAACACCATGCCGATCAGTACATATTTGAGCATCGCAAGAACATAGAACATAAGAAATAACAAACTCCCCCCCTCCATCCCCCCTCCCTGCCTCCCTGCCTTGCGGACCCCAAACTACCCGCCACCCCAACTCAGCAGAGTGCTCATAATCCCTGTCAAAAAACAACGTTGCCTATAAAAGCATAGGGGGTGAAATTCCAAGGAGGACCATAAGACCCCAACAGTTCCAGAGTCTCAGCTCAACGTTAAAGGTCTCAGTAGCAAGTAAGGGAGGTGAATCCCAGCCGGTAAAGTTCGACATCACAGGGCACAGTTCATAGAGGAAAAGTAGAAGTACTTCCCTTGAGGTAGCAGGAGTCATTCCCCAGACTCTGTGGTCGGGCTGGCCCCATCCTTCTCCTCTTGGCCGGTTATTTCAGTCTCATCGGTCTGTCCTTGTCGCCTGCGCCGCCCGTTCTGTCTTCCAGAGCCCTCTGTCGGACGCCACCCCTCGAGCCAGTCGTGTGCCTCCTCCGGAGTGTCAAAAACCAGGTTCTTTATCATCCACCACTCTGAGGCGCGCCGGGAAAAGCATGGAGTAGGGCAGTTCGCGAGATCTCAGTGTCTTTTTCACCTCAATGAAACTCCTCCGTCGTGCTGCCACCGCCATCGTGTAGTCCAGGAAAATTGAGATTTCGGAATTCTGAATCTCAATGGGTGGTGCGACCCTCGCTGTCTACAAAATGGCGTCGCGGTCTCTGAAGTTAAATATGCGCCCCAAAACAGGTCTCAGCCGTGCCCCGGGGCGCGGGCATCCCCCTGGTACTCTGTGCGCCCGTTCCACCGAGAAAAAATTGGAGAGGCCCTTTGGCTTCAGTATGTTTTTCACGAGGTCCTCTACATAAAGGTCCATGGCAGGCCCCCCTTCCTATTCCGGAAGGCCTACTATGCAAATGTGTTTGCCCCTAGAGCGCCCTTCCTGTTCGTCCATCTTGTCGGACAGCAATTTGTTGTCTTCTTCCAATTGCGTTACGCGTTTGAGCAGCGACGCGGTGTCCGAGGTGAGTGTCGTCGTGACCTGCTCCACCGCAGTGACCCTAGACGACATTTTTTGCAGGTCTGCCCGCAGGAGCGTGACATCTGTCAAAATCGTGCCCACCGTAGTTTGCACTTGATGCAGGGCCGCCATGATGTCTTCCAACGTTATTGCAGGGACATTGCCGCCCTCTGCACCCTTTGCGCTAGTCCTCTTTTGCTTCGGAAGTGGGGGAAAGTCTTTGGCGTAGGCGAATTTATTGAGTTTACTTTGCTGGGTCCCACGATTACCTCTGCCGCTCATTTTGGTGGGAATGACGAGTTCCGCTCCGGGTCACATTGGGGAAGTTCGGTGGGTGCGTTGCTGGTGAGTCTGCACCTCAGGCCGAGTGAAAGGCGGCTAGTCCCGGTATGGAGAACACCTGGTTATTGTTTCCAAGCTGCGGGTCTCTCCTAGTGCTGCCCCGACCCCGGCACACGCCGTCAATGTGCTGTGAAGAAGAGCAGGTCCTGCTCTCAGGCACGAGCAGCGCCCGCTCAGGCACCACGCCTTCAGGGGGGCCTAAAGTCTTTCATCTCGCCACACTCAGGGGGGTCGCCGCCTCCAGCACCAGGGCCGTGGCGCCCCAACAACCGGCGGGAGAACAAAAGTACGTCCGGAGCTGGTGAGTCACAGAGGGGTGCTAGTCCGGGCAGCAGCAGGCCTTGGCGGATCCCCGGGCCCTCCGACCACGGCAGGTTAGGAGTGTGGCGTGAGGGCAACACCGAATTGCTCTGGCAGCGCGTTTGGGGTGCAGCCGGGCGGGGGGAGGGCAGTCAAATCACTCACCAGCCGCCGGCCACCCCAGTTGCGCTCTGTAGTGCAGCATGCCGGTATTCAGTGGCGTCCAATCGGCGGTCACTTAAAATCTGGACCGGTGCTCGTAACGCGATTGTAGGCCGCAGACTTTCACTTGATGCAGCTCCGAGCTCCGAAGTCGCAGAGGGCTCGGAGCGGGGTCGATGTGCGCCGGTGCACCTCCGCTACAGGAATTTCAAGCTTAGAGCTATGTTGGAGCAGGATAACTGGCCGGATAATTGTGGGGAATTGGTCTCACCCTCTGAGCCTCACTAGGTCGAGGCCATCTTGGTTAGTCGCCGGACACGCCCCCGGTTTTCTCTTTTAAAGAGCAGACGGTGGATGGTTTTAAAAACGTTAAGGGGTGTTTATGCGATATCGCTAGGTGGATGAATTCTAATAAATTAAAGCTGAATGCGGAAAAAACTGAGGTTCTGTTCTTTGGTCAAGGTAACGTGCCAGAGTCAGAGCTCTGGTGGCCAGTAGAAATGGGCAATCCGCCCATCCCAGCTACCTCCATCAGCAATCTAGGAGTGAAATGGGAAGCAAATCTGACCTTCTCAGCTCAAATACAAAAAGTTTCTGTGACCTGTTTCAGTAAGTTAAAAAACCTCTGGAAAATCCTGCATCTTTTACAGGAAGATTGTCGCAAAACAGTTGTACATGCTACAGTTACTTCCAGGTTAGATTACGCCAATGTCCTGTATCTTGGCCTCCCCAAATACGCAATTCATCGCCTTCAGATTATTCAAAACGCGGCTGCGAGACTGATCTGCCGGATTCGTTTCCGACAACATGTCTCTCTGCATTTACGTAAATTACACTGGTTACCAGTGGAGAAAAGAATCATATTTAAAGCCATGACAATGGCCTATCGGGCTCTGAATGGAAACTGCCCTAACTACTTGAAGGAAAGACTCTGTCCTTATAAACAGAACCGGGTGTTGCGTTCTAATTCCTTCAACTGGCTACAGACGCCGCGCTTTGAGAAAGCACGGCTAAGTGGAAGAGCATTCACGGTTAAAACAGCCGTTTTATGGAACTCCCTCCATGCCCAGTTGCGCAGTGCCAAGTCAGAACCTTTCTTTAAAAAAGCCCTGAAGACATGGTTGTTCAAGATAGCAGTACTGTAGACCTGAAATTGCACGCTTGCCTTCGTTGCCCCATTACCTTCTGTAGTTCAGCGCAGGGACACCCCTGTGTTGGGGGTAGCTGTCGCGCTTAATAAATGACAGTATTATTATTATTATTATTATTATTAAACAGATGTACAAGGGTTTCTGGGTAAGTAAACCTTGTGGGGTCCACACAAAACATATCACATATTATTTCCTTAGTGACCAGTTTCCAAAAAGATGGGAGGGCAAAAGGTGTTCACGACAGAGAAAGTATGCACTGACGGTGAAAAGCAATCAAAAAATACCCCAAAACATTACTGCACACCCATCTACTAGTCAATCACAGGCATTCTAGTTGGATTTGGCACAAGGGTAAGTAAATGGTTCACTAAAGAAAACGTTATTCACCAATGACTTTACGAAATACAATCTGCAAAAGTAATTGTAAATAATTTCAACATTAGATCAAAGAACCACTGACTTACAGCTCAGGAGCTGTAAAGCCATTTTAAAGCAGCAACCGCTTTGCAGTCCATTCACATGCCTTTCATTCGTCAGACACAGAAAACCATTCACACTGCTAGCTGCGGGTCCAACACAATACAACACTTACATTTATAAACAGCGCCATTCAAGAGCCCATCACTCTCATATGCCAGAATTAACACACCAATCTCACCACCAAGCATCCAAATATCAGACAACTGACAAACACACCTCAAGCAAGTCCATACATATAATGACTACCAGCCACCAATACACTGCCAGTCCATGCACATGCCAGCCAAGTGCCAGTCTACATACACTGCCCCTCAAGCAAGCACCAGCCTACACATACCACTAGCCAAGCACCAATCTCCACACACCATCAGCCATACAGCAGTCCACATGCGCTGGTAGCCAAGCGCTAGTCCACATGCATCACCAACCATGCAGTAGTTCACACGCACCGCTAGCCAAGCGCCAGTCCACACACATCGCCAATCAATCGCCGGACCACATGCACTCCCAGACATGCCCCAGTGTACACACACCACCAGCCAAACACCAGTATACGCAGACCGTCAGCTGAACTTCACTTCACACACACACGCACACGCACACGCACACACACACACACACTCACACAGTGCAACACAAGCAACAACAGTATGGCAAGCTTTGCAAACACAAAGAATAGCTCTACAAGACCTAGTACAGACAGAATGTAGGCTTAGTGCAGGCTTCTTTTAACACAGAAATAAGCAGTGTGAGCTAAGGAGTGTCTATTTGTAATGTGTTGGTCGCCATCACTTCAGCACGTGTTGCAATACTTCTAGAAGTGAAAGATATCTTCAAGCACTCGAATGTCTATTTATGGTAAACATCATGACCGCTTTCTCACAGCTAGCAACGGCTAAATTGCCTTTTTATGCGTTTTCTTTTTATCCCTGCAACTAAAAAAGTGCCTCTGAAATACATTGAAAACCCAACATTTATCAACGTAAAGTGCTCAGCATAAAACGCAGACAGTCTCGGAGTTCAGACAAAGGTGCATTGTGAAGTCCCTGGAGGCGACGCCTTTATGTCACTACTGTCTTTTTAAGATAAAATGAAAACCCAGCATTAGTGCTGGCCTTGGGTAGACGCCGATACAACCACACACGAAAGAGCACCACACATTAAGGCAACAAACAGGCTTTCTGTACTCTGCGATCACCATCAGGCGACTGGTCTGCCGTTGCATCATGGGGGAATGCAGAGTCAGCACAAGTGACTTGCAAAGAAAAGGAGACAGAAGAGCCATTTTTTTCTGGCAAACCGAACTATGAGACTTATTAGCTTATGTTGTGTGCAGAAGAACAGGGGGAATCCCCCTGATTGTATATTGTACCACTCTAGCTGCAAATGGTTTAGCTGTTATATGCATTGTGAATGAATACATTGGCATTTCAGCTCAAAGTGGGTGGACGCTATGGTTGAGTTTTATATTCCATGCCATGCCTTTATAGATTATTTAAACTAACTTTGTTGTGGTAGTTCGGGTGGTGTATAGGTAAATTGTTATTTATAATTGTGTTTCAATGTTTGTAGGATGTATTTTGCTAAGGCAAATGACGAGAGCAACAAATAAATTATAGTTATTTAATAATAATAAGAGATCCTTACGGGTGATTGTGCGCTTTACAAATGTGGATTATTATAATAATAATTCTGTTGTGTGCAGGCACTTGCATGGAGCATAGCGTTGCAAAGTGGCACAAGCCAATGTTTACAATTAAAGAGGTCTATGATTGCAGAGTAAAATTGCACAGCGCCACGCTAGTGTTTGGACAACCCTTAGTAAAAATAGGTCTATGAGTGGATTTACTTCGTGCTCTGAGTAATGATTTAACTGCATCAGTCAGGTTTGGGGAGCAGGGGGAATCCTTTTAAATGTAGATTTTCCTAGTTATTATGACGGAAAGTCTTAATTTTATTAAAGACAAGGAGGCGAGTATTATGCTTTCTAATCTTGCATTTATTGCAATAGCAGCCAGAAAGAGAATAAACTACAGTTCCCAGAGGGACAGACGACAACAGGGCCATGGGAACGTGAAAAAGCGAGAGTACAATAACCAATCAGCACCAAGTAAATAGATAAGAGGCCATACTGACTGCGCAGCTTCCTCTTTTCGCTGACGAGCTGGTCAGATAAAGTAATTGAACAAGGGAAAAATAGAAAGAACAATAGAAACAGCCATAGTCCAGGAACATATCTCTTGAATCACAGGAAACCAAAGCCAAAGTCCAACTTGGGTATCTGGAGGAGCCGGGAGAGTTGAGGAAGTCCACGAGGGTGAAGCACGAAGCCGATGGAGGGAAGACCTCTTATGATGAAGCAGGTGGCAAGGCCGGATTCGCTGTAGGGAGGAAGAACACAAGTTAGCAGTGTAGAGGTGGGATAATACTCGCCTCCGTGTCTTTAATAAAATTAAGACTTTCCGTCATAATAACTAGGAAAATCTACATTTTATGACAAGACCGGAGGCTCCTATTATGCTTGTTCAAAGCATATCAATAACATCAGAAGCAACTGAATGAATAGGTTCGCAATAGAACATGCGGAAAACACTGTCATTGGACCAGTCAGCTGATCTCAGATTGTCCTCCAAGCGGGAACCGGACCAAAAGGCCTTGGAGGCCATGGTTCCCCTGGCCGAATGCACTCCGAAAATGGAGCCATCAATACCGGTAAGAGACATATCCCAACGGTCCCACCTGGCGAGGGTAGGGGAAGAGACGGGAAGGTGGGGTTTACAGAAGGAAATAAGCAGTTGGGAACAAGAGGACGCTCTGAGATTAGCGGTCTTTTGTTTATACACTTTTAAACACTGTCCCACACAAAGCTGAGGTTGGTCAGGAAAGTAAGGATAGAAAACTGAATCTAGATTAGTTTTTGTTCTCCTGCGAATCTGGAAGAGAACACCTGTAGGAGAAAATTGCCTAGAAGAAACATCCAAAGCTCTAACATCTGAAACTCTTTTGATAAAGATTAAACAAAGCAACATGGTTAACTTAGCAGATAAAATTTTGAGAGAAATGTTAGAATTAACAGGCCAATTCATGAACAGTTTAAGTACAATGGAAACATCCCATAAATAGTTATACTTAGCCAATGGAGGTTTAGCACATCGAACGCCCTTGAGGAGGCGACAGATCAGGGGATGACCCCCAACAGGTTTGCCATCAATCTGAGTATGGTTGAGAGAGAGATCGCAGAGCGATAAAGGTTGATGGTACGGTAGGCCTTACCAGAGCTGGCCTCAGAGGCCAGGAAATTGATGATAAAATTTAGAGGGGCTGAAAGGGGATCGATATCCCTTTCCAAACACCAGCTTGCCCAAAGAGACCAGGCGAATTTGTATGCTTTGGAAGTCCTAGGGGCCCAGGCCTGATTGATGAAGAGAGCAGCTTCTTGCGAAATGAGGACGTGAGGAGGGGGAGGCCGGAAATTTTCTAGGCCGACAGAGTCAAGGAGTTGTCCAGAATGAGGTTGTGGCGAAGGCCCTGGGGATTGAGAAGCAGGTCGTCGAAGGAAGGAATCAGAATTGGAAAGTCTGTTGATATCTCCAACAAGGAGGGAAACCAGATTTGCGCCTGCCAAAAGGGGGCAACCAGGACCAGAGAAGTGGCTTGGTGATGAACTTGAGACAAAACTCGGTTGATCATCAGAAAAGGAGGAAAAGCATAATTGAGGTGAAGAGACCAGTCCTGAAGGAAAGCATCTGTAGCTAGGGCCAGAGGATCCGGCCACCAACTGAAGAACTGGGGTAACTGACAGTTGAGGCAGGAAGCAAAGAGATCCATAGAAAAGGACGCCATTTGCGAGAAAGAGAGAGGAAAACGGAGGGACAAAGCTTCCAATCGCTAGAATCGTGGAGAAACCAGGAGTGCCAGTCCGCTACCGAATTGAGATTTCCGGGAACATACTCCGCTCTTAAGGAGAAATGATGAGAGAGGCAGAATTCCCACAGACCTTTCGCTAGATCCGCCAGAGGCTTGGACCTGGTCCCGCCCAGATGGTTGATATAGCGAACCGCAGAAACATTGTCCATGCGGAAAAGGATGGAACATTTGATTCTGTCTTTGGAATGGTTTTGGATCGCAAAGGAACCTGCAAGCATCTCTAAACAGTTGATGTGCAACTTGGACTCCTCTGCGGACCATGTACCTCCAGTCGAGATTGGTCCACATCGGGCGCCCCAGCCCGACAGGCTTGCATCGGATTCTAATACAAGATCCGGGGCAGTGGCGAAGGTAGTGCATCCGTTCCACGCATCTAAATGGTCTATCCACCATTGGAGCTCGGTGCGGGACTCTTGGTCTAGGGCGACAAGATCTGCGTAGGCGAGGCCCTGACGAAGCTGTCTGATTTTTAGACGCTGGAGAGCGCGATAATGGAGAGGGCCTGGGAAGATGGCCTGGATGGAGGAGGACAGAAGGCCAACGATCCTGGCAAGAGACCTGAGCGACAGAAGGGACGATTGAAGGATGGAGGCAATCTCCGCTTTGATTCTGGACACTTTGGGAAGAGGCAGGAGGAGGGAAGCGGCCACCGAGTCTACAAGGAACCCAAGAAATGCCATGTTCTGGGACGGAGTCAAGGAGGACTTCTCCGTGTTGACGAGAAAACCCAAGTCCAGGAGAAGAGACTGAGTCATTTGAAGATCGGATAGAAGAAAAAGTCTGTTGGAATTCATGATCAGAATATCGTCTAGATAGAGGATAAGACTGATTCTGAGGGAGCGGAGAAAGGCGACCACTGGCTTCAAGAGTTTTGTGAAGCACCATGGAGCAGAAGAAAGATCAAAGGGGAGAGAGGTAAAACAATAGGTCACTCCGGACCACGGAAACTGAAGAAACTTCCACTGGGACTGATGAATAGGAACAGTGAGATAAGCGTCCTGAAGGTCCAAACGAACCATCCAATCCTTTGGATGAAGAGTGTCTCTTAGATGGAGAATAGTCTCCATTTTGAAGTGACGGTAAATTACGAACTGGTTGAAACACTTGAGGTTGATGACAGGACGCAGTTTCTTGTTTTCCTTTTGAACCAGAAAAATGGAGCTTAGAAAGCCGGAGGAGTTGAAGGGAAAAATCTGAATGGCCTGTTTTTGAAGCAGATAAAGAATCTCGTTTGAGATTAGGTTGGCCATATGGGAGGAGAAGACTAAAGGGGGGAAAGGAGGTCTGGAGAGGAAGGGAAGAGAACTCTATGAGGTAGCCCTGAACGGTGTTGAGAACCCAGGGATCTGAACTTATGGTGTGCCATTTTGATAGAAACAATCTTAGACGGCCCCCTACAGGAGGGGAAGAAGAAGGGCTTACCTTGTTGGTTGGGGTTGGAGTTGCGGTAGGATTTTTGTCCTTTGCCTCTGAAGCCACGGCCCGCTGTGGGTAGAATTGGGGCTTGCAGTCCTGGGAGTTATTGAAGGAGCCTCTGGAGCCTTGATTGTAGGGACGGCCGGAAGAGCGACCCCTGCCTCGTCCGGCCCGTCCAAAAACACGAGGAGCAAAAACTTTTTTAATAGATTGTTGCGCTTTATCCAATGAGGCGAAAGTAGAGACAAATCTGCTGAGGTCGCGGACCAAGTTATCGCCAAAGAGAAGACTTTTGGCTTTGGGACCAGGATCCATAGGAGCAAGGTTGGCCAGTTTCGTATCCAGTTTAATCAAAAGACCTTTACGTCGTTCATGAGTAATAGCAGAATAGGCATTGCCCAATAGACAAAAAGCTCATTGAGCCCACATAGAAATGTCCTCCGCAGAGAGATCAGCACCTTCAAGACGGGCAGATTCCGCCATGTCCAGAATACGGGCCAAAGGACCCACCATATCCAGAACCTTGTCTTGACAAGAGGACCATGCCTTGTCAACCCCCTTGCGGGGATCTTTGCCAAATTTTGAGAAAAAAGTCAGGAGAGGCTGGTCAATAGAAGGAACTTGCGTGATCTTTTCAGGTAAAGAGGTTTTAGGGCACTAGGACTTAAGTCTAGACCGCACTGCAGTCTCCAATGGAAGGCGTAAACGGGCAGAAATGTATTCGCAAACCATTCCGTGGAATTAGGGTGACGAATGGAAGAAGGGTAAATCATGGGGAGACCCTCTGAGTCAAAAACAGGTTCAAACGTAAAAGAGTCGGATTTGGAAAGTTTGGGAGGAGGAGAAGGGGGGTCAGCCACATCAAAAACATCAAATAAATCGTCTGCATCAGCCATATCATCGTCAGTGTCCAAGACGGTGGAAATTACCAGTTTTTTAACTGGTGACTCTGCGTGCTTAGACTTTTGTTTCTTTTTGCCCTCGGTACCAACAAACCCCTCCTTAATAGGAGGCCTGGGAGGCACTAAGTCCTCAGTCATATGCGAGAATGACTCGCCCATCAAAAGTGACGATTTCTTATGAGAAAGCACAGGAGCAGAGTGGTCCACCTTACGTTTTCTGCTATCCCCCGCAGATTGGGCCAAGACCTTGGACATAAGGCTGAGCATTGAATTCTCCATTGTCTTTGATATGCGTTTCATATTCAACTTCACAGCATGTTCTACAGAATTAGTGATAAAAGTGCTTAGGGCGGGTCTGAGGAGAAAAGGACCGCCTGCGCTAGGACAGGAAACACGAAGCTGAGCAGAGGAGAGGCTTCCAGAAGCGCTGAGGAGCGGAGGTGAGAGTGCGCGAGCGCAAGGGGACCAAGCCGGGCGAAACCATCGACAAAGCAAATGAAAGAGGGGGGGAAATGTATTCGCCCACACCGAACAGCGAAACGGAGGAAAGGAAGCGTGTGAAACGCGAAAAGCGAGCGCGTCGCAGGCGCGATAAGAAACGCTAGGCGAGATGTAAACAATATGCATAAAATACAGAGAAACACAATTCAATTCGTATATAAACTGGGAGCAAAAAAGATAATAGCACTTATCTGACTGCGAGCAGCAAGAAAAGAGGAAGCTGTGCAGTCAGTATGGCCTCTTATCTATTTACTTGGTGCTGATTGGTTATTGTACTCTCGTTTTTTCACGTTCCCATGGCCCAGTTGTCGTCTGGCCCTCTGGGAACTGTAGTTTTTTTTTTAGTTTTTTTTTTCGCACCCTGACCAGGTGCCGTGAGCGTGAGGGGTAGGTGTCCCGCCGATCCAGCGCCTGACTAAAGGTTCATCTAACCTAACAGCGCTGGCCTCACGGGAGTATGCTGCGAGGCCCTAATCATTTCCCTTAGGGTCGCCTAAATAGAGCAGGACCCCGTGGCCCTCTTTTCCTCCGACCCAGAGAGGTTGTATCTGCCTTCTTTAAAGTGAATGAGCATCTAATTCATATGTGTTTTTGTGTAGTACTTTGTTGAGGTCCTGACGAATTGCCGGTTGGCGAGAAACATGTTGACCACACCAGGGGGTTGAATTAGTTCGCTGTATACCTATACGGTCTCTAGCTCCCCCCTCACCCCTTTTAACCAGGGAATCAGCCACGTTAATAAAAATTAGTGTGGACTGATCACCCTTTTTAACTTTCACTCACGTTTGCACCGACTACACTTTCTTTCATCCTCACTCACACCCACCATCGGCAAGGAACAAAAGAACCCCGCCAAAAGAGTGCCTTTGAGTACTCCGTCAGACATTGCATCGCCGGTCTGTCGAGGGGCAGTGAGTCGATGATGACACTGGACACCCTCCAGTCAGGGTGTGTTTCACACCTAATACTCTGGGTGTGTGGGGCTCTCTAAGTTCCGACAAGGGAACCCTTCCAGTCACTTAACTTGTGATACCAACTGTTTTCTCCACTCTGTCACACTTTCCCTGGATGAACTTTGTATTCTGCTGTTTGCAACTGTAGTTTATTCTCTTTCTGGCTGCTATTGCAATAAATGCAAGATTAGAAAGCATAATAGGAGCCTCCGGTCTTGTCATAAAATTAGCTATTAGTGTTTGCCAGGGATGTGTTTTAGGCTCTATTCTATTTTTGTTATATGTTGACGATCTTAATAATTTTTGGAATGAGTTTGGATAGGACATACCAGTAGTGAACAGGAAGACCATGCATGCATTGTTATACTCAGGCGATTCTGTACTATTACCCTGAATGGTCTGAAACAACTAGTAGATGCTTTGGTTCTGTTTAGGTTCTCTTTATGGACTTATAGGAACATTTGTCAAAAACCTCCAGTATAGCCTTTGGCCCCAGTAAGCAGAAATCACAATGTTTCTCCCTGTCGAACAACCAGGAAGTAACAGTTTTCCCAATCATGTATTTCTTGTTCAGCTTGGCATCCAATAATGATTGTAATCCACTAAATAGATCAATAATAGAAGATTGCTTATCTTGCCATCATGGCCTTACTATGCCCTGGCTCTGCTACACTAAAATTGCTGAAGGGGAGCTTGGCAGATCTTCACTATTCACATCACCCTCTTCAATAGAACCTAAGGAAAAGTCCTAGGTTAAGCTGTCCTTTTTGACTCTCAGTCTGGGAAACAGAGAACCATTGGAACTGTAACAACCACAAGGGAGAGGCTATGTAGCAGAGGCGGGTTCTCTCCTAAGGCAGAGGAATGTCACCCCACTGTTCTGTGAGCAGTTAAAAAAGGAAAAATAAAATCATAATAACGCAATGTTATTATTTTATTTTTCTGTCCTGGCTCAGCTGGTTTACATTTTAGTTGCAGGACGAGACAGGCTGGGCGGTCACCGGAGCAGGGGGAGGAGTGGTGGGCACTCTCTTAAGTGCGCACTATGGTTTGCCCGGCCATCTTGGGCTGGCCAAACACTCATGTGCACTTAGCATGTTATCCACCCGGCTGTATTGCACATCCTGGAAGAAGAACATGCACAGGCTCTTAGTCCCTGTCTGAGTGCTGAACCACGGAATTCAGACCAATCACAATGCTGCTGTCATGCTGGTGACAGCAGCATTGAGATTGGCTAGGGGAGTCTGAAGCCTGTGTGTTTCCTCCTTTTTGCTTCTTGATTTCCTGCTGCCCTTACCATGAAGTTTCTCCACAGACTTTGCTCCATTTTTTTCTTCTGCAATTTTTGCTGACCTTTTTCGCGATGATATTGTTCCCCTTACTGAAGAGGCACAGTTTTGATAGATGCAGGCCAGCACTTTGTTTTCTGCAAATGCTTTCACTGCCTGATGTTCATCGCAATTCTTTTCTTTTTTGCTTAATATTTTATATGCCTGTAAATTTTAACCACGCTGTGGACATTAGTAGTAATATGTGTGTCTTAAGTACAATATCTTAAAGATCGAAGACATTTTAAAAGAAGCTCTTAATCAAACAAAATTAATTTTGCTAATGAAAGTTTGTGCTTTTTAGTTAATTGTGTGCACATTTTAATAGTGTTGGTGTTTTGTATCTTTTCTTTTTTTCCCTTTCCTTTTTGCATTGTCTATGTACTTTTATGATTATTTAATAATAATGATAATGATATATATATATATATATATATATATATATATATATATATATATATATATATATATATATATATATATATATATATATCACGCTCCAATTCCTCCTCACATACGAGAAAGATGACAGCACTCGGGGGTTACTTATCGAAAAAGTGCAGGTTTATTTATTTCTTGCAGGCACCCTCCACAAACACGTTTCGGCGTGCTGCCTTCGTCAGTGTGGTAACAACGTTATGCATTACTTGGTGGATTACATAAGACATTTTCACTCTCTGATTGCGATAATGGAATATATATATATATATATATATATATATATATATATATATATATATAGATAGATATATAAATTAACATATATATATATATTTTTAAAGAAACAAAAACCTGGTGAAACATCTAACACTGTCTCAGTGGATAACCCATTTTTGAAGGAATTAATTTACATTTCCAAGGTGCACAGTTGAGTCAAGGAGTGTCCCAATTTAAACAATACAAAATGCAAGTCAAAATAAATAAGTATGAGACTCTTTTTTTAAAAGATTTCCGAAATTTATCCTAAAACAATTGAATTTTTCAGAGATATTGTTCTGTACCCTAAAAGTGTATCTTTCATTCATTATTTTGTGGAGGTGAACTTAATGAACAAATTACACTGCTTGGTTTCATTTCCCTTGTCCTCATTTTATGCATCTATTATCCTCTATGTTGCTTATCCCTATAGACCAAAACCAACATTTTCAATAAACTAAACGGGGACCAACATCTTGGGCCTGACCAACCATGGCCTGCATGTTGCCTTTCAAATGAAAGAACCCAACTCCATTTTGAATTATGTTCTGGATATTCACTACAGACTTACTATCTACGGGGCAGTGTTAGGATACAGCAATTTTTTTGGTAGCAAAGGAAACTGATGCTTAATGCACTATTTAACAACTTTATATTGATGTCTGTATCTCCAGCCAGCTGAGCTTAGGTCATGTATTTTCTGAGTATTGATAAACTTTGCAAACTTTATCTATTGTTGGCTGAACCTTTTTGTTGACTTCATATCATCCGGTTTCCACAGTGAAAATTAGTGTATTTGAATAGCCCTCACATATGTATTATCCCCCACTGATTGTTCAATTCAAACATCTGGAAATCTCTTCAAAGAACTTCTGGAGAAGACTTAGCACCAGATTGGTAGCTCTGCTTGTTGAATTCTAACATCCCATATGCTATTTCAGATTATTTGATCAGAACTAACAATTTGTAGAGTGATTAGTAATCTACCGTTTTCTGATGATTAAACATTTCCCTGTGCATAACCATGTAGTGTTGTTGGAAAAAGAGTTATGCCTTCCTTGCCATCCTTTTAGTTGGAACAAACATAATATGGGACTAGGCCTAGTAGGGCAGTGGGAGTGGGATTAGGCCAAGAACGTGAAACACAAGCCTGTGTCACAGCTAACACACCTGCAGCCTGCTGCTTGAACAATGATCCGTTTTTACTTCCCCATCTCGAGACGGGTCTTCCGAGATATCAATGCGGAACTAAGGGCCTTCTTGTGGTTGGGTAAACATCCCCGGGTGGCATTGACGACCCTCCAAAGGCATCAATATAGTGGTGGAATTTCATTACCTAATATTGAGGCCTATTATTGGGCGGTACATCTGGCGCCCATTAATGACTGGATACATGCCCCAGCTACACACCCTACCTATGCACTAGAGAGGCATGGCACGGCGAAGCGCACATTCCTTCATTATCTTTATGGGGGCACGGGGAAGAGTAGGTTGCTGCCAGCCACTAGAGTTACCCTAGACATTTGGGAATGGGCAACGAGATGACGTACAGACTGGGAACGGAAGCCGACGAGGCAGACGCCCCTGTGGCGATGTACCTGGCTGAGGAAATTGAGTAAACTAAAGGGATTCCAGAGATGGGATGATATAGGAATATCGACCATAGATGATGTGATGAAAAATGGAGCGCTGAAGTCCTTCCAGACCCTCAGGGCAGAATACGGATTAGGTCACACGCAATATTTCAAGTATGCACAGCTGAAGCACGCCTGGCGGGCGGAGGGGTCATTGAGAGGCACACTCCCAGAGTATGCACCATAGCAGGGTCCCCTCCTGCAGGAGCAAATCCCTAATAAGGCGGTCTCCCTGACTTACAGAACTGTGATGAATAACATACCGGATGGGCTGGCGAATCTTAAAAGAACTTGGTAGAATGACGTGGGGGGCATTGATGCGGTGGATTGGGACACGGTCCTGATCCACCCAAGACAGGTAGCCATTAAATCCCGCTTAAGGCTTATCCAATACAATATCCTCCATAGGACCTACTTTGACCGAGTGCTCCTACATAAAATGGGAAGGGCCGGCGACCCGAACTGCCTGCGCTGTGGTAGAGAGGGTGGAGATTTTTTCCATATCATTTGGTCCTGTTCGGAAATTCAAACCTACTGGGGTGAGCTCCTGAGAGAATTAGGGGAGGTGCTGGAGGCCACTTTGTCGCTAGATCCCAAACTGGTCTTATTAGGTATGACTAATGATGTAGACCTCGCCCGCCCACTACTAATCTTTCTAGTCCTGGCTCTGATGGTTGCCAAGAGAGATGTGGCAAGGAGATGGGGGGTTGCCACGTTGCCGCAGCTGGAGGAATGGAGAAGGGGCATGGGTCTGTACATGGCTGCGGAAATGGTCACGTACAAGGCACGGGGATGCCCTAAAAAGTTTGGAAGAGTGTGGGGCAAATGGCATAGATATCATGGCCTGGATGGGGGGCTCTGAGCCGACAGGGGCACAGCAGTATCTTCAACGGGATGAGAGAGAGGGTACTACGAGACTCTGTGAAATTCTAGGGGAGGGTCAGGGACGAAATCGACTGGGGCTAGATGGTGCGGCAAAGAGTGTCTTGTTTTTATTGATGAATCATGGAGGGAGGGGGGCGGAAGGGTGGGATGTGTTGATTAATGCTGATATGCTTGTTGTGTTCATGTACTATAAAATGCAAATAAAAAATGTTTTAAAAAAAACAATGATCCCTTTCTGCATCCAGGACCCTAAACCTTATAAAGACCAGTGAGATTAGTTTTGGGTGGTTAAAACATAATATGTTGACATGATTAAACATAGATAAAGAAAACGTCTACCAGTTCCACCAGATTACTTGATCCATCCCATGAAAATCACCACATCAAATGTTTAACCTTTACCTGCAAAGTTCTGTAATGTTTACATAATGTGCACTTCACAAATGTTGCATAGATGTGAAAGCCTCTCACATTTTTGCCTGCCAGGGAAAATGTTGTGCAAACTTTTCATAAAGGGTCATGAAGTTTGTAGAGAGAAAGCTAGAACTTGACATGTCAACTCAACTAGCAATCCGTAAGCTGAATTGCCTGGGTTACTGCTTTTGTACAATGTAGCTCCTCTGGCTCCCCAAGCAAAAGAGTCTTTGGCAACCTCTTTAGCTGACACACTTATCAGAGGCGAAGAAAAATTGCCGTTGTTCTACTATGTTGCACCCTACTCTAAAAATCCTTTCTTTAGTATCAAGGGATGCTTTTGTAGTATTCCGAGTGTAGCTGCACACTTAAAATCTCATCTACCAAAATAACATATTCAGGAGAAAGTGTATAGGAAAGTTTCAAAACTATATCTCTTCAATATTATTCATACCAATGACAAATGCATTAAGCGCATATTTAATCATTGTGAGAAATCACCATATTTCTCACACCTGATTGATTACAGAGCTATAGAAAAACCTCTGGGCGGAGTATATGCTCAAGGTCTATCCGGGCCCCAGATGTGTCAGTTATCGTCTGTGACAGTACGTATATCTGAGTAATAAGTTTACTTGAGGAAGCTGTGGTGTATACATATTCTAGCGCTGCAATCGTGGGCGGGGAGCCGGGGAATGCATGAGAGACCCTCCACCAGTGTTCCCTGATTTGGTAATATAGCAATGTGTCCAAAAAGTTGGTGCGTGCTCATCCGTCGTCATCAAGCTGGAGCAAAATTCACCCATCGGGGATAGATCTGCCAAGGTCAAGATACCATGCGACATAGCGTGTCGCGACGCCCCCGGTCCTGCAGTGGCGGTACTAAGGGGTTGTCTCTTACGGGCACTGCGGGCGCAAACAGCATCGGGTAGCCTATCCCTTTATGGATGCCCTGCCATGCCCTTCTGAGACACTCTATGGTGCTGATCTTTTTAGGGGATTTGTAGCACTGAAACTCCGCAGTCTGGAGTGGCAGCAGCATTGCCTGATTATGCTCTATTGCAACATGAGGTTGAAAGGGGGTGGGGTGCACCCAGTGATGTGAGAATTTCACTTGGCTGCAAAAAGCATATAGTTGCATATCCGGCGCCCCAAGACCTCCTCGACGCGGTGATACAATCAACTGCTCGTAAGCCACTCTCGGTTGTCTTCCCGCCCACACAAGTGTCATCAAGTTGGATCTCAGCTTTTTAAACACTGTGTAGTGAGCAGGATAATAACAAATAGGTATAGAAACTTTGGCAGTGCTATCATTTTAGCAATGGCGATGCGCCCCGCAAACGACAGAGGGAGTTTGATCCGCAGTTGAATTCGGGCCTCCAGCCAGTCCATTGCCTTTCTGTACTTAGCACTCCATATCTCCTCTGGGTCCCTACTGGGCCGAATGCTCTGGTATTTGACTGGTTCCACAGCCCATTGCAGAGGGTATTCTGTGACATATGGTTGGGTGGAATCTGTCAGGGGAGATAAAATGGATTTGGACTAGTTAATCTGGATCCCAGAGTGCCCACTGTAGCGTATCACCTCACGCAGGACCGGCTTCAGATTGACTAGAGGGCCCATCATCAGCGTACATAGATACTATTAATCCCCTGAGTGTGAACTTCGTCAGGGCAAAAAGGGTTCAGTATCCATAAGTCTTTCGTATCATTCCTTGCTTTCTCCCGGCACTATGAAAAAGAGTCTTTCATGCATGTGTGGGTTCTGTGCTACCAATAGAAACCATTCCAGCAATAGCTTATAACCATTCTGCCCATGTGACACCTTCCTGCACAAAAACAATCCTTGTGGTTATTTTCATCTGAGGCACACACACAAAGATTAAATAAAGAGTCCCAAAAATATTTTTCTCCTTGTTACGCCATTTAAACAAATTGTTTCCCAACAATATGATAGACAGCACTTGACTTAACCAGTGATTGCTAGTACCTATATATAGACTAGGCTGTCTTTACAAGTGCTCCATAGAAATCATAACAGTTATTGAAAGCTGCAATATTAATTCATCAGCATACACCAGCACTGGCATATTTTCCTATCCTAGTGAAATCAAGCAATATTTATTAGTGTAGAAAATGTAGATATGTACATTTTTATGTTGCAGCCGCATGCCCTCAACTTTGAGCAGGACATTTGAAGTATTTGCATCTTACTTAAGAGGGACATTAAATAGCAACATGAGTTATTACAGCTTTTTGACAGGCTTGTTAGGCATTTGCTTTTGACTTGAGAGGAACATCTAGTAAAGTTCTGAAGGGCTGAAGGCTTGTTAAAGACTTCGCACTGCTTCTTCTGACTTGAAAAGGACATCTAATAATTACTTGAGTTACTGTACCTATGTTAAAGGCCAGACCGATTGGCTTTGCCAATCCATTTTTACCTTGGTGTGAACTATAGGTATACTGAAAGAACGTATGTACTTAAACTGCATTAAGTAGTATTGTTTTCTCACAGGTGTATTCAAATTATATTAGCGTGTATTGTTGTCTCAAAATACATAATCTGTTTTTGCACAACATTGAACTGTAATTTGAGAAATCTCTCTGCAATCTGATAGTATGCTTGTGTTGGCTTTAATCTGCTTGCATTTGCAGCTGGGTCATTACTTTGCAAATGAAACCGAATACTGATTTGTTTAATGAGCTTAAATGTTGTCCCATACTCTTTAAATGAGGTGAATTAAATTAGCTGGTAATTAGTTTGTAACAGGGCAGTACTTTTTTAGGCTAATGAAAACCAAGACGCAGAAACATCAGACTCTGCTGCCAGCCCTCGGCCTACATTTGTGTGGAAGCAGGAAACAGTGTGGTGTAGAGGATGTGTTGCTGACTTTAAAATCGAAGGACCGAGGGCCAGATGTATCAACACTATTTGCATTCGCAAACGGCCTGATGCTCAGAATAGGTCTGTATATGAATGTAAAAAGGCATTTTGGTATGTATTAATCACAAATTGTGATTCGGTAACACGTTGTTTGTGACGTTTTCAGTCACCGAGCAGTTCCTGTAAATCAGAGCGGGACGCCATTCTAGGTCAGCGGGCTAGTTGTTTTAGCAGCTCGCTTCAAATGGACCCGCTGACGCAACCGCACAGCTTTTCCTTCACCTGAGGCCAGAGCTGGGAGATCCTTCTTACTCACTTTTAAAAAACTTTTAACTTGCTTTTTAAACTTGATTGCAATGATTGAATTTGTTGTGTTTGAATTTTACCTGATTATTAGAGTCACTCGCTGCCCGCCCACTGCGCATTACTGTTGCTTTTGACGTTTTCAGTTGCCGACCTATTTAGCCATTTAAAGTGACAAAAACTGAGAGGTACAAGGGAAATTTCCTAAAATGTTTACTTCTAAATGCCAGATCCTTGGTAAAGCACAGCGTCAGTAGGGATGGAAGCCTCAATTAGGAGAACCAAGCCAGTAACTGGCCTCCTTTCCATTTTGGATAAATTCACTCCACTATCAACAAATGATATAAAAATGCTTCTCACATCGATCAGATCAGGCTTTCCCTATGACCCCTGACAGTCTTTGTGGTTAAATTAGCCCTGGAACATATTGCCAAATCACTTACCCCCTTGTTTAATGCTATGTTTGAATCAGGGCACTTCCCCAAAGCTAGTCTCAATACTTCCAGTGCTGAAAAAACACAATTTAGATCCTGAGGATCCTAACAATTTTCGGTCAATTTCTCGCCTTCCACTGCCAGCAAAATCGGTAGAGAAAGCAATGAACTCTCAGCTTAGTGTCTTTCTTCATGAAAATCAGACTCTAGATCCTACTAATATTGGTTCAGAGAAGGACATAGCACAGAGTCTGCCCATATAAAATTGACAGGAGAAATTAGGGAAGCCATGGACCTGGGAGGTAAGGCAGCACTAATTATGCTGGCTCTCTCTGCAGCTTTCGACACAGTCCATCACAACCTCCTGATGGATCGTCTGTCAGCATGTGGGGTCCAGGGCAAAGCATGGAAGTTACTAAAAACCTTTCTAACTGATTGGACACAAATTGTGTCTTTGGACAAATGTTACTCTAATTTTTTCTCCCTATCTTGTGGGGTGCCGCAGGGGTCATCCCTTAGCCCTACTCTACTTAATGTTTACGTATCATCCCTGGACCCCTTGATTAGATCTTTCAGCTTTAGTCTTATCTCTTATGTGGATGATACGCAAATTGTTGTGTCTCTGCTGCCAAGGTATGAATCAGGAAAGAGTAAGAGATTCCACGACTGCATGGAAGCAACTAAGATCTGGATGACGCAGAATTGCCTGAAACCTAACTTAGGCAAAACTGAGATAATTATGTTTGGAACTAATGCCAACTTCTGGACCCCCGACTGATGACCTGAAGAATTGGGCACTCTTCCTAAACCCACTAGGAAAGCTAAAAACCTAGGAGTCATAGTGGATGACAAACTAAACTTTGGTGATCAGATAAATGCCATTGCTGCAGCCACTTTCCATTCTGTTAGAATGATTTAAAAAAATTAAGCTGTTCCTACCGGAAGACAGTCAACGTACTGTCGTCGCATCTCTTATCTTATCAAGGTTGGATTACTGTAACAGCCTCTACTTAAATATTCAAGAACGATATTTGAACAAACTGCAAATTCTGCAAAACACGGCAGCAAGACTTCTTACCGGCACACCAAATTTGTCTCGGTCTGCAAGGACATCAAAAGACTTCATTGGCTACCAGTCAGAAAACGGGTGTGCTTCAAATCGGTATGCACCGTGTTCAAGGCCCTACAAGGACTAGGACCAGAATACCTGAAGTGGCGGTTTCAATGGTATACACCTAAAAGAATCCTGCGCTCACTATTAGCTAAGCTGGTGACAGTACCCCCCATTAAAAAAGCCATTTGGGATGGGATAAGCTTCATCCCCTGTGCAACAAAGGCCTGGAATGACCTTCCCAGCCATCTTAGGAATGCCACTGACCTCTTGGCATTCAGAAGAGGACTAAAAACCTAACTTGTTAATGCATAACGTCTCCATCATAATCTGAGCTCAGTGGGTAGCAGCCAGCGCCTGGACAACAGCAGTAAATGTTGCACTAAGAAATTGATATAACATAACAAACAAAAGGGAAAGAAACCTTTCTTTTTAAACACAGCCCCGTTTAATTTACCGGAAACGGGTTGCATGAAAAAAAGTCTCCTTTATTAAAAACAATCACAAACATGGTGGTCTGCTGACTCCAGCAGGCTCCAATCCCAGTGAAGTCTGTAATTCCTAATGGGCTGCAAATTGAAATATACCTAATTAATATTCATGAGTTCAGTCAAATTGCAACCCACTAGGAATCGCTATTTAAAAAATAAATTGTCATATATTAGTCATTGCAACTTCTGAACTGCGATTTGGAAAGAATCGCAATTTAGAAATTGCAATTCCAAATTTTTATACATCTGTCCCTTAGTTCCTAATGCCAGTTTTGGAACTTGATCACAAAATAGCGTGTGAAAATAAAAAACGTATGTAATACCTTTAAAAAACATGTATATAGTTTGAATTCTCATTTACCTATCCTATTCTATCCCACACTCGCAACTCATTCTGTTTGCTCAGGGCAACTTCAGCATCAATCGGACCAGGCACACAAACACACATAATAATGATGTACAGCCAGCCATGTTTGGTGACATGTTCTGTAAAGGGCTCTGCTGCTCCCTGAACATAGGTTCCTGTCATATCAAATACCTATAACCAAGATAAAGGTATGCACCATTCATGCCGGTGCTTAATTTTTAAAAGAATGAGTGCTGGTGCCCAACATTTACTCATAACTCTGTGGCCGGCACCATTATCTGAGGTGTGGAATACCAAGGCAGCTAGTCTTAATTCCACCTCATGCCTCTTTCATCCACCACCAGACACCCCCTGTCCCTTTATCCTACTCTTGTAGGCTTCTGTTTCTCCCTAAGTTCGGCCTTCATTATCTTCCTTCTTTCCTCCTTTGGGGCTTTCCAATATCTTTCTCTGGGTCAAAGTCTTATTAGCAAAAATAAATATCGACCCCGAAATGCGTCCCACCTGCTGTCCCTGGTTCAAATTAAGCACTTTCTGCATGTGTCATCATTGGCAGTGGCCAATTCATTGCTAATCACTGATCATTCGTGAAATTATGCTGTGCCTTTCCTTTCTGGGGTGGCAGAGTGTGCTAAAGAACGGTGATGGATCAATCCCAGATCTGTTGACTGGGTGTGTGTGTTTGATTAGTTCAGATGCTCCGTCCATCACCATCCCCTTTTGTACCCCTTTGTTCTCCATAAGTTGGCAGGGTATGCTCAGACGTGAGTCCCTTGCTCACTTTGCCACTGGATTCAAGCAAGCCTGGCTGAAGACGGCTGTAATGCCAGAAACCGGTCCTAGGAAGCTTGTTTCCGGTCCAGGGAAGGCATGGCTTGGCAGTTCGGGCTGGACTGTTCCCATGAGACACAGGGTCAGACTGATTTGCATATGGCCATGTCTGAACTGGGGTGGCAGAGTGGGCTAAAGAACGGTGATGGGTCAAACTCAGATGTGTTGACTGGGTGTGAGTGTTTGATTGGTTCAGATTCTCCGTCCATCACCACCCCCTTTTGTGCCTTTCCTTTCAGCAGGTATGCATCTCTCCCACATACATATCCTTTTCCCCCACACCAGGTGTAGCAAAAGAGATGATGACCAATACCAGAAAATGTGCATGTCAGTTTGATACATCTGTGTTGCACACTGGTAAGGAGACTCAGGAAACGGGCAGGTACAAGCACAGTTTCTTTATTCAGGGAATGTTACAGGTATAGGAACACCCCCAGGACCTATGATGCAATCAGCTCAACCCCAACTGTAAATTGAAACTTCAACGACCGAGATAGAACACTCACGTTAATTTTTTAAAATATATTTTTATGAGGTTTTGCCCATGTTTCAACAGCAGAAATACATCCAATTACTTTGAAAAAGTTGGGCGATAAGCTTACAGTACAATAACAAAATGACATGATATTGATACGGGTTTTTACTAGAATAATAAATTTGCAAGCGGAAGGGTCGAAAAAACAGGTCTCCAGTGCACATAATAAAACAGTCAAAAACTCCCCTGCTAAGGTGGAGGAGTGTCGGCTCACTACTTTCAGCCGTGGAAATAAAGGAAAATTAAAATGATAATAACTTGTTGTTATTATCATTTTATATGTTCCTGCTGTGGCAGCCTGGCAGGGCGGGCTGCTTTGCTCTCAGAGCAGAGAGAGGGGTGGTGGGCACTCTGTAAGGGGGCATGAATGCTTAGCCAGCCTTCTTGGGACGGCCAAACAGTCATGCGCACTTTGCATGTTCTCCATTCAGGCTGCATTATAGCCTGGGTGGAGAACATGCCTTGTCTACAATTCCCTGGCTGAGCGCCGAACCACGGGGCTCAGACAAATCACAAAACTGCATTGCAGCATTGTGATTGGCTTAGGGAAGCCTGGTGGCTTCCTGTTCCAGCCATAGCGGAGGGACAACGAGGAGAGACTCGGCGAGGCGGTACGTTTTATTTTTTCCTTCTTTACACCCTTCACCCCCACCACCCAGTATTCCACCCTGCTACACTTTCCGTGCCAGTTGCCACTGGCTAAAAAGAAATATGTTGAAGAAGAAAAATGCAATGTGAGAGTGGGCTGCAGCTGGTGACGATGACCTATGACCACAAGAATGGAAAGCTGAGACTCCCAACAGTACTTCCACGGTTAGATAGTATGTTCACATATTAACCCTGGGGAGGGGGTAAGGGGTTAGCAGGAAGGTCAGGATCCTTTATTATCAACACATGAGTGGGGTGATGGAGCTGGGCCCCTTGTACCAATCCCTAGGTAAGGGGCAGGGGAGTACAAGAGAAGTTTCTCTGAATGCACATAGGCTGAGGGGAAACAGAGTAGTGCTATGAATTCATGCAGTTATGTTCAAGGCAACGCACCTCCGCTGACCTGGGAGCAACTCATTTACATTTTCTGGTTGCCCTTCAAGGGCCAAAGCATGGTCTCTGGGCTCTCCTTCCAGAGTCGGTCAGAAATCATCCCAGTGTCCGGCGATTAAGTGCTTGATGAGACTCTTTGCTTCTACCATGTGTAAGGCTTTACTTTCTGCTTAGGTCCAACACAGAAGAATTGAATACTAGGCCTGAGAGAGGTATAGTAGCTTCCCATTGTGTAGTAATTTCCCTTTTAGCTCAGGGGAGAGCTAAATTCCAAAAGTAGACAACAGCTCTGCAATGCTTGGGTCAATTGAAGATCCCCAAAGCACAGGCCTTCCAAAATGTTGGCATGGGCATGGCTGTACAGGTGGCTAATGCACAGAGGATTTATTTCTCCCAGAAAGCAGATAGGAGTGGGCAGCCCCACAGCATGTTGTGTAAATCTGAATGTGAACAAAGAGGACAGGGGTGCGAGCTCCTGGGAAGATTTTATTGATCTTAGTGGAGGAGAGATAAGCTCTATGAAGAATAAAAAACTGAACTAGTTTAAACCTGACATTTCAGGAGGCGGAATAAGAATATGCAAGCACTCTATACCACTCCTTATCCTGTACTGAGCTTCCTCTTTCGGTCTGGCAAGTAGCTCTTTAGTGTTGAAGGGGGTCAGTAGCGTAGCAAGGCGAGCTTTGTATAGCCAACTAACACATGGTTTAAGGTCCCCATTGTGTACAATGTTTGTGAAGATAAATGAATATTGGATTTTCCTATGTAGACCTGGGTATATGTACTATCAACCCATAGGTTAAAATGTGTTCCTCGTGCTGGGCACTCTGATACCACAGTTATTGGAATCATTGGAGCTGTCTATCCCGGAATATATCACTCAAGGTGTCCAGCTGGACCTCTTCCAATATTGTGCTAGGCTCCTATTATCGACAAGCATTTGCAATACAATATGTCTCGCATTTGCAAGAGTTAGAGCTATTGGCATTGTAAATGACAATGTCTTTTACCTATTAGTTTTGGTTTGGATTGTAGTGGATGTATGTGGCGTGGAGTGGAATTATGTGGGTTGTATTGACTTTGTTAGTTGTGGTATGAAGTGTAAATCTGAGGTTTATATTGGAGGTCTGTGGTGTGTTGTGGATTTGTGTTGTGTATTTGAAATTGTTATTTTTGGGTGGAATTATGTGGTGTGTATTGTACACGTGTGAAGTTGAATTATGTGGGGTGGAATTGCTTGAACGTGGCATTGGGTGAATTATGTTGTATTAGTGTCTAATTATGTGTAGTGCAATTATGTGGCACTGAATGGTATTATGTGGGGTGTAATTATGTTGTGTGGCTCAGAATTGTGTGGCATTGTATTGTGTGGTGTTGTGTGATATCATGTGGCATGGTTTGTAGTGGTATTATGTGGAATGTGTGGGGTAGTATTATATGGTGTGGAATTAAGTGGCATGTTGCGGAGTTTATTTCTTTTTGGTGGAGTGTAACCCTACATTTCCTAAGTGAAGCATGTGATAGTTTCAGGAGCAGCAGTTAGCTCCTGCTTGGACTACGGTCAGCCTCATTTGCAGTCTTGCAACATAGCAGATCCAAAAACTGCAGACGGCACAAACTCTAGGCAGCCATCTCACTCATCTTTTGGTTAAAAAAACATCAACATGTGACATCCCAACTTGGGGCCTGCACTGGTCCCAATAAAAAAAAAGAAAAGAGTTCAATGGAATTTGCTTTATCTACAAATGTCTGGAAGGATCCACCGTCATATACCGTAAATAATGAACACCAATGCACCTTGCCCTTATGCTCTACTGAAAAACAACAGAAAAAAAAACGCCTTAGACACTGGACAACGGCCAAATGCCCGGTTTACCAATCCGACTCTGCACCGGAGGGAAAATAAATTGAAGTGCTGGAGCTGGCAAAGAAGCACACCTGGAAGACGAGTGGTAAAAAATATGCGCAGTCATGAAGTGCTTTAAGAAAAAGCAAAAAAAAAAAAAGAGAATTCATGTAAGATATTGCTCATTGAAAAACAGAAGGTGTGAATCAGAAAGGTAATACACAGGCTATGTTCAGCGTCAGATTGGTAATGCGGGCACTCAGGCAATGCCCGAGGGGCCGGTAACCGAATTCCAACTGCGGCTGCTTTTTTGAGCAGCCTGGTGGGCCGATTTGGGCAGTTTCTGCATTGTTCGATTGCGCCAGCGGCCCAGTGGGGTCCTGAGTGGCCTTTCTGGAGGTACATAGGCATCTATTACCTTACTTTTACCAACGGCAGAGGTGTCACTCCCTTTCTCTCACTGGCCGGACCAATGAATATATGCATATTGAGCGGGGGCAGGGGGCCTGAGCAAAAGTGGCCTCACTTGTTTTCAGGTGCGTTTCACCAATGTAAACTAATCCATACATTTTTAGGGCTCGCCTGCTGATGCGCTTGCGCATAGCTGGCGAATCTCTATAGTGGCTTATCCAGAGTTTAACCACTGGCGATTCCACTGGCGATTCCACGCAGTGCATGTGCTTTTTAGGTCATTGCGCAAGCGCAATGAGTTAAAATGCGCGTGTACAGCATCAAATCGTCAGCTTGGTGCCGCCAGCAGCTCTTCCCGTTCCGCCCCCTGCTGCATCAAAGGATTTGCGCTCTGCCTCAGCCCAGCCATTCTCCTCCCCTAATTGCCCCCTGCTGCATCAAAGACTTTTTCATGGCCGGCCGGCCGTGCTTTCAGTTTCACAGCCGTGTCTCCTTTTTTTTAACTAGCAGTGGCTATTGACACATAGGAATTTGATTTCCTAGTCATTCTTTCCATTAGTTTACTTATTTTCATCATCTGTTTGTTTTGTAGGGATTACCGTTTGCCTTCCATTTTTTTTTTCTGTTTGTTTTCTTGTTGCTGTTTTATTTTGGTTTGGTGTCATGTGAGTTGCTTTGCAGAGAGCATGACGCCCAGCCCAGTTCGCCCTCCGGTTGGGTGACTTGGCAGTGTGGTGGACGTTACGGATATGTGTTGCCCTGGAGTAATGCAGCCGTTAACATAAAACTGGAGTTTGGGAGGAGCTTGGAACACATGTGTAGGACGTTTTCATGCGTCACTGGGGAATCTAGTGAGTGTGCGCTTTCCAAAACAAACCTATTCAAAACAGGCATTTAAGTTGTTTGAAATCGATGACTGGGACCAATTACCTGATAACAACGTTCAGTTTCTTTCTTTTTAGCATCACATGGCAGTCTGAAAATAGAATTCTTAATCAGTGTTGCAGACTTGTGCAATTTAATGTTTTTAGGTCTTGCGGACAGACATCTGTAGTTATTCATCAGAGATGCCATTTTACCACACAGTAAAGAGAGAGTGTGCTTTTGGTTCAGTCATTTGCTGTTGCCTTTTTTATCCGCTGGTACGATAGTCATGGCAATGTAAGGAAGGCTGCATGAGTGTGACATTATTTTCCGACTGGGTGTTGTGATAGGGTGAGGTTATATGAAGATCCTTTTCCCTGTGCAACAGTTCATCCTGCACCTCTTCACAGCTCAGTGCCCTGTTGTGCAGGATGTGGCCCCTCTCTCAGCCGTTTAGCTTCTGCCTTTGCCAGTGCTTGTTGAATTGTGTTGTAAGCACAGTCCATTGCAACAGCGGAGCCCAGACATTTGAGGTGTTATTTTTTTCATACAGGCATACAGCCAAAGGGACCTAGATGTTGCTTCACACAGTACCAAAGCCATTCCACCCCGCACCCCCTCATCCTCACACACCCTCACTCACACCCTCACCCCCACTCACAACCCTCTAACCCTCACACCCCTCACCCTCACCCCTCACCCTTACCCTCACCCCCTCACCCTGACACACCCTGTCACCCTCAAACCCTCAAACCCTCTCACCCCCTCACCCCCTCACCCTCACCCCTTCACCCTCACACCCCTCACTCACTCTCACACCCCCTCACTCACCCTCACCCTCACACCCCTCACCAACCCTCACACACCCTCACACACCCTTACCCTCACCCTCACACACCCTCAGTCACCCTCACACTCACACTTCCTCACCATCAGCTACCCTCACATCCTCTCACCCTCACACACCCTCACTCACCCTCACCCACCCTCACACCCTCACCCACCCTCACACCCTTCACCCTCACACCCTCACTCACCCTCACCCCCTCATCCTCACACACCCTCACTCACCCTCACACACCCTCACCAGCATAGCAAAACAAAACCTAGCATAGCAAAACATAGCATAGCATAACAAAACAAAGCATAGGATAGGATAGCAAAACAAAACCTAGCATAACAAAACAAGAAATAGCATAGCAAAACACAACAAAGCATAGCATAACAAAACACAAGAAAACATAGCATAACAAAACATAACAAAGCATAGCAAAACAAAACATAGCATAGCATAACAAAACACAACAAAACATAGCATAACAAAACATAACAAAGCATAGCAAAACAAAACATAGCATAACAATACACAACCAAACATATCACAAGATAAAACATAACAAAACATTGCATAACAAAACATAGCAAAACACAAAGCATAGTATAACAAAACACAGTATACATAACAAAACATAGCATAACAAAGCATATCAAAACATAACATACCTTAGCATAACAAAACACAACAAAACATAGCATAGCATAACAAAACACAACATGGCATAGCATAACAAAGCAAAACTTAGCATAGCAAAACAAAACATAGCATAGCATAGCATAACAAAACATAGCATAACAAAACATAGCATAGCAAAACAAAGCATAGCATAATAAAACACAACAAAACATTGCATAGCATAACAAAGCATAGCATAGCAAAACACAACAAAACATAGCATAACAAAACATAGCATAGCATAACAAAACAAAGCATAGGATAGCAAAACTAAACATATCATAGCATTAAAAACAAAGCATAGGATAGCAAAACAAACCATAGCATAGCATAACATTACATAACATAACACATAGCATAACAAAACACAATACATAGCATAACAAAACATAGCAAAACACAACAAAACATAGCATAGCATAACAAAACAAAACAAAGCTTAGCATAGCATAACAAAACCTAGCATAGCATAACAAAACAGCATAACAAAACATAGCATAGAAAAACAAAGCATAGCATAATAAAACACAACAAAACATTGCATAGCATAACAAAACATAGCAAATCATAACAAAGCATAGCATAGCAAAACACAATACCACTCAGTTCCACATAATTATATGCTACATAATTACACTGCACTCAATGGAACATACTCTCCAAATGCCACTCAGTGCCACATAATTAGACACCACATAATTACACTCTACTGAATGCAACACACTCCACACAATACCACTCAGTGCCACATAATTACAAGCCACACAATTAAACTCCACTGAATGCAACATACACTCCTCATAATACCACTCAGTGCCACATAATTACACACAACATAATTACACTCTATTCAATGCAACATACACTCCAAATACCACTCAGTTCCACATAGTTACACGCCACATTATTACACTGCACTCAATGCAACATACGTTCCAAATACCACTCAGTGCCACATAATTATATGCCACATAGTTACACTGCACTGAATGCAACATACACTCCAAATACCACTCAGTGCCACATGATTACACTCTACTGAATGCAAGACACACTCCACACAATACCACTCAGTGCCACATAATTATGTTACATAATTACACTGCACTCAGAGCAACATACACTCCAAACAATACCACTCAGTGCCACATAATTACACGCCACACAATTACACTCTACTGAATACCTCAAACACTCCACACAATACCACTCAGTGCCACATAATGATATGCTACATAATTACACTGCACTCAATGCAACATACACTCCAAATACCACTCAGTGCCACATAATTACACACCACATAATTACACTCGACCGAATGCAACACACTCCACACAATACCACTCAGTGCCACATAATTACAAGCCACACAATTAAACTCTACTGAATACAACATACACTCCTCATAATACCACTCAGTGCCACATAATTACACGTAACATAATTACACTCTACTCAATGCAACATACACTCCAAATACCACTCAGTTCCACATAGTTACACGGCACATTATTACACTGCACTCAATGCAACATACGCTCCAAATACCACTCAGTGCCACATATTTACACTGCACTCAATGCAACATACACTCCAAATACCACTCAGTGTCACATAATTACACACCACATAATTACACTAGGATTTTTCTCAATTACGAGTAGTAAAGTTAGGACTCCTAACTTTTGACTCCTAAATGCCTTCTGTGAATACCGAAAGTCTTAAAATTAGGATTTTTCTCAACTTTACTACTACTAAACTGAGAAAAATCCTAATTTTAAGACTTTCGGTATTCACAGAAGGCATTTAGGAGTCCTAAAGTTAGGAGTCCTAACTTTACTACTCCGAAACTGAGAAAAATCCTAATTTTAAGACTTTCGGTATTCACAGAAGGCATTTAGGAGTCCTAAAGTTAGGAGTCCTAACTTTACTACTCCTAAACTGAGAAAAATCCTAACTTTAGGACTTTCGGTATTCACAGAAGTTATTTAGGAGTCCTAAAGTTAGGACTCCTAACTTCTGTGAATACCGAAATGAGTAAGTGTCTTCTGTGAAAACAAAAATTAGTAAGTGCCTCCTGTGAATACGAAAATGGTAGTAAGTTTAGGATTTTGTCTTAAGTTAGTTCTGTGAATCAGGCCCTTTGTTTGTACGCTGACTTCTGTGGTCTATAAAAGAGCAGGGATAGCGGTGATGGGAGTGCGAGTTCACAGGTTACCAGAAACAATATTGACGGGTAACCTATTTTCGGAATTATTTAAATATCAATGAATTTGCCTCTGGTTTATTACCACTCACGAAGGCCATCCGCATGCTATATTGTCACTGTCTCTTGTGCGTCTACACAGACTCCAAGCCCATTGGTGTCCTGGAGGAAGATTATTTATTATTGGTTACATCTGTTGCTGTGTGAATTTAAAACGTAGTGACATTTCGGATAAGCGTCACATATAGGAAGCGTTTCAAGATAATACAGTGATGTATATGTAATAGTGAAATCCATGCTGATTATATAGCGCTGCAGTTTACATTACTTTGGTGCGTTTCTAAAAGCAAAACTAAAACTAAACATGTAGCGCCCAGAAGCAGGCCCTTCATAGCTCCTAAGATGAGGAAGAACTCATACTTAGAAACACCATCACCATCTCTGTGCATCCGATCTTCATGTTAATCTGTTTGTCATGTTAATTGTAAAATACTACTACTACTAAGTGTCTGGGCGGGCTGAAAGCGCTCCTAGTTAATATCATGAGGAATAATTACAAGTTAGATTTGTGCTAATTAGAAAGCGCTACAGTTTACATTACTGAGACATGTTGTGAAAGCCAAATGCAATAGTAAACATGCCGCGCCCTGTAGCAGGCCCTCCATAGTTGTTATTGCAGTTTTCTTCATGAACCTCATCATGAAAACACATTTATATATTAAGCTGTTAAGCATTCACAACACCTGCTCTGGAACCAAAGTGAATGAGCAAAACAAGTTGAAAGTACATCACTTCCATGAATTACGTAGCACTAGTTAAGATAGCGCTTGATGACCAATAGTGAGCACGTGGAAAGGGGCGACCACTCGGTCCCCCCGAACGTATGGCGGAGTGCCTCGATCCCCCCGGGAAGCCATTTTTGGGCGGGAGGCGCGTCTCGGCTGGTATGCCCGAAGCGGCGTAGCCGGGGCGCGCTTTTTCCCGCCCTAGAGTGGGCTGGCCTAGACACCGACGCAGCCAGCCACGCCCTCGGGGCAGGCAGGGGCGGGTTTTCGCCCGCCCTGAAGACGGATAAAAAGGGAAGCAAGACCAGAAGACGGGCTCTTGTTCTTGTGCTCTGAAGCTGCAGATGGTGCGGGCCCTTTTTAAAGAGATGTCCGACATAAAGAAACGGTTGGCGGAGCGAGACGGGGAGGAGGGTTCGGGCCCTGCGCCGGCTGGAGGGAGACCTAAGAGGCCGAGAAGGGTTCCAGCCGGTGGAGACGTCCCGGTTCCCTCTGCCCCGCTCGAGGCGCCGACCCCAGTACCGATGGAGGGGACTCCAATCCCCGTTGTCGTCACTCCGACATCCAATGAAGATATGCCCCCCGAGCTGGCAGCACAGCTAGCAGCATGGTTGGGGGATAGTAGTGGGGGCGCCACGGCTGCCGAGGCACAGGCGCTGATAAAAGGGCTGCGTGAGAAGAGAGATGCAGCTAGAGTGACCACGCCGTTGGCGGGGATAGACAAGCCGCAAGCGGCGGAAGCAGCGTCCGGTTCAGGTAAGCGGCCATTGCCGATCGCAAGGGACGAGTCAGCACCCTCTCGTAGAGAGAGATTGGGACAACATGTGCCTTTAGCAATAAAGGAAAAGATCTGGGCGGGGGAGTATGTGAATATTTTCTCCTTGCTTGTTGATCATTATGAGGTGGAGCATGTTAAGAGTCAGAAGGACCTAATGCATCCGAGTGTTTGGCGCGCAAAAATGGCCGCCTTTAAGGTAAATGAGAATATTGGCAACTGGGGCAATGCGTGGGGTATTTTTACATCGATTTTGGGGGAACGTAGGCCCGAGTTGCTTCCTGAGTTTCCCATTTATCAGTCACGAATTATGAGTTACTCGACAGCGTATCAGGGTAACCACTGGTTCTGTTATGACAACTTGTTTAGGAAAGAAAAGGAACATAACAAAGGTTTAACGTGGGATTGTTACGATTCTGTGACATGGGACAAAATGAAAGAGTCAGGAATGTTGAAAATGCCGTTAGTAGGGAGCAATGTTGTTGATTACTCCCGCCAAAATGTGGGGACGCCCTTTCGGTCAGGTACGAGCACTGACGATTACCCGAGACCTGCCGGCAACACGGGGAAAAGGGGTTTCTGCTTCAATTTCAACAAGGGAAAATGTACCAGGCCTCCGGGATCGTGTAAATTCAAACACGAATGCAGCAACTGTGGGTCGTCCCATCCTGAGTCCTTGTGTAGAGCCAAAACAAGTGAGAATGGGGGTAAGGGAGGCGCCAAACAAGCCTAATATAGGCCGAGGGGCGCCTTTACCTACCCCGATTGATACTTTGGCGATGACTCCTTGGCTCAGCGAGTACCCAGATCGTATCTCTGCTGGGGTGCTGCGGAACGGTTTTTCATATGGTTTCCGCATCCCGGTGGGGGACTTTCAGGGTACCGGGATGTGCAGAAATCAACTTTCCGTCTTGCATCATACATCTGTAGTACAGGATAAGATCCAGAAAGAGGTTAGCAAGGGAAGGGTCGCCGGGCCGTTTATTGTACCCCCGGTACCGTATTTTGTCTGTTCTCCGTTAGGGGTGGTCCCCAAGAAGGACCCAGGTGAGTTTCGACTAATCCATAATCTGTCAGCCCCACGTGGTATTTCGGTAAACGATGCAATTGATCCAGAAGAATGTTCGGTGCGGTACGCATCATTTGATGAGGCAGTAGCCATTTTGAATCGCCATAGTGAGCACGTTGTAGCTCTCTGCTCAGTTACGTTGATGCAGGTTAAATCGATGCAAGTCAGATCTGAAATAAAGAAAATAATAATATAATATGGATCGCACGGGCACCCAGCGGGTGAAGGAATGCAATGCATACGCCAAGACCGCTCAGGCATGCAAACCAAAAGAATAATAGTGTACGAAAGAACATAAATAAAACAAGCTATGGTTTGGGACGGGGTTGTGCGGCTACGCGTTGATTTTTAATAAACTCCTAAACCAGATGCAATCATAATAATCAAAACACACACGTTCTAGTGTCTCAGATCAGGGAGATCTGGAGTGAAGAGCAGCAGAGGAAAAAGAGTTCTCCCAAGACAACAGATAAAGAATGCCAGTATAGGGAAACTGTACTTGGTCGCTGCTCCTCAGCCTTGACCAGAAGTGAGGTATCGGCTGGGCGAATGAGTAAGGAAGCAGCAAAGAAGAGTGATGCTAGAGTGAGCCTATGGAGCAGCAGGTTGCAACAAAGTTGTTTTAGTGAATACAGCAGGTCTTCCATACACCGCGTGCATGCTGCTTAAGCGCGACCTAAAAAAGTAAGATTGTCGTGAGAGAGCAAACAGCGGGATACTTGGGGCACATATGGGTGCTGGTTGTTTCGTAAGTTTGTGGAGCTGGGCGAGGCATTCGTATGCCACCACCAGTCACGTCATGGTAAAAGGAAGTTACAGTCACGTTAATGACATCACGCATTCCACATGACTCACAACATTCCACACCAGGCTAGGAAAGAATATAGGATACCAGAAGCTGTCAGTTAATGCTAGCCATTGGTGGTGGGGAACGCAGTGGCAGTTGCAATTTCAGCAGTAACTGCATCCATTTCTGGTTCGTCTTCAAAAATCCTCAAAGACCAGCACCAGAGGGGGAACAGCGTTTACAACGCAACTTTAACCACGCAGTACCTTTACCACGCAACCTTTACAACGCAAGTCGTTACACTGACTTGCGCTGGGGGGCGCTGTAGGATAGGGAATAGTTTAATTTACTATCCAAAACCTTCCCTACTATCCACGGGGACTGGAGTTGGAATAGTAAATTAAACTATTCACTATCCAGCACCCCCCAACGCAAGTCATTGTAACGACTTGCGTTGTAAAACCTAAGTGGAAATGGCATGCGTTGTAAAAGCATGCGTAGTAACGACATACATCTGCACCAGAATCTCTAAAGCAACCTTGAAGTCCAAAATGTGAACTTGCGCTGATAGATGATCTGTCCCTGTGGGGCCATCCATGCACCCACTGGCACAAGACATTGCAAGATACGTGCTGGAATTAGCGCAAATATCTCCAAAAGTTGGTAATAGGAGATAGCGATGCTATCGACTGTTTCCAGTCGCTAATATCTTGGCACGCCCACTTTGCATGTCATTAGTGATAAATATCACTGACATGCAAAGCGGGGCCCAAGATGGTCGCTATCTCCTACTAGCTGTCGCTAACTTGTGTTAGCGATAGCTAGGTAATAGGGAGATAATTTTATCTCCGCTTTCTTGGCTTTTAAAGCCAAAAAAGCGGAGATAAACCCCCTTGATAATATGACCCATTATTCTGTATCCTCACGCTAATCCTGAAAAGAAACGGTTTTGCACACATCTGGTTTGTACAAGACAGAGTGAGTTGAAACTGCAGAATCTTAGGCAGCTGTCTGAGGTTTTGTGTATATATTAAATATATTGTGTAGTTGGTCAGTGTTCAGGTTAACAAACGATGCATATCAACCTCAAAACGAAATAGTTTTTAAAAGAGCTCTTTACGATCTCATAGTACAGAGGATATGTGCTCATATTTCAGGAACATATTTGGTGAAAACCCCTCAGATCACTTCAAAGAAGTTTCACTAGCTATTATGTTTTTACCGAAATAGTGGGAACACTTGATAAAAAATTATATTTCCGGATGTTGTGCTGCGAAGAATAAAATAAAGCAGCTTTCAATTGCGGTTGTATATGAAATTATGATTACGAAAAAAAGGATACTTAATTCGCATTATCACTTTCAGAACTGCAAAGGAAGCGTACAAAATCACACTAGTTTCAAAGTAAGTGTTTCATCAAGGACTAGCTCCTTACCAGATACTTTATCCTTCCACTCTGGTTCAAGGGTGCCTGCTTTGGCGCTAGTCAGCTGAACTCAGCGCCAGCGCTAGGGGAAACGCAGAGGTGCGCCGCATTCTTGTGAATCTGGCGCATCCCTGCGTTTTCAGAATGGAGAACCGTGGCGTTAGCAATGTTTTCTTAACGCCACGCTGCTCCATTCTGTTGTGAATATGCCCCCAAGTCTGTTTACACATAGGCTGCATCATCCAACACCCTTCTTCTCCACACTTTTGCCCTCCTTGGAGGGTGAAGTAATAGTGCTTCATAGCCACATTAGTGACAGCAAAGTGTTCTAGAAAAGTCATTACAATGGTAATGATCTTGGGAAAACGTTGTTGTCAGTCATGAACTCTTACACCTATGTAAGTAACTCTTATCCCTATCAAAGAAAATTATGTGCAAGTGAACTTTGTTGCCTCGTGATTAATGTATTACCACCATTGGAAAAACAGTGTAATTTGAAGCAGAAGTTCACAACGCTCTAAGATTACAGGTCATACGTGATTAGTTCATGTAATGATGTAATTAATACGTTGATGCTTAAACTGACTGACCAGAGCCACCCTGGGCAGATAGAACCGATGCGAAGACTGGAAGGTGATTGGACACACCTCTTTAAGTTGTTCTATTTTGTTCTAAAGCAACTCATAGGGGCATATTATCAAGAAACGGCGTTAAAATTATTGCCTCTTTAGCGGCAGAAAACTGCAGCTAAAGCGTCGATAATGGGCTTGATAATATGCCCTTGAGAATTCCAATAGAAGCCCATGTTCTGGTGTCAACATGGGCTTCTATTGGAATTCTCAAGGGCATATTATCAGTTTTCTGTCGCTAAAGCGGTGATAATTTTAACGCCGTGCTTGATAATATGCCCCATAGTTTCCATTTTAAAATGTGCTATTGCATGGATTGTCACAAGAAACACGAAAGGCGGTTGCCGGAAGTGTTTCAAAAAAATGATTTGGTCTGTGATCAGAAAAAAGAGTGTGAGTGAATGTAATTTTCAGTTAGTCTAATTGAAAACTATCAAAGTTTTACAGGCAGTGATTGGAATGATCAAAAGTAAAGGCAGCAGAAAACACCAAGGGAGAGCATGATTAATTTTTCCTAAAGTAATGTTTTATCCGGGAGTTAATTGCATACTTTATCATATTTTGATATTAATACCAATCAAGCTGCACTTTGTTGGCATCTCCAGCTCGCACTAATAAAATTCATATAAGATAAACAGCGATAATTTAGCATATTTTATTGAGTCATCCTGCAGTTTATCTGTCTTCTGGATGTTCCCATCAGAGTAAAATTATCACTGTTTTATCTTAATTTTAATAATGCATATATTCACCAAGGTCACAATAGATATCATGATGTTGCTTATTGAATTCAGAGACACACAACACACAGGGTAACACATCCTAATGCACAGGCCAGAGTTGTGCCTGTCAGTTCACCTAATCACTACACAATTCTGTATGACAATGTCTTATTGTGCACTTTACGCCTCCCAGGCTTTTGTGTACGTTTGTAACTCTATTCATTTACCCACTAGATAGAATCTCAGTCACCCAACTAAACAAGAAAAACTGAGCGCACTATACTATATCTTGGGGAGATGGGGAGAAGTGTACAAACACAATGAGAATCACTATAACATGTTAGAAATCAATTTTGTACAGGAAAATATATGTAATTTACATGACATTTGATAAGGTTTGTTTACCATTTGTCATACAGAGGAAAATGTAACAGTGACACTGCACTATCATGATTGCTATATGATATAGCAGGATCGGAAGGTCCGAATATAGAGAGCAGTTGTATAACGACTCGCATAGCAGAATTAGCTCCTGGATTTTCCGCTCTGCCCGATTCCTAGTGGGTCAGTTTTTCCACAAACTTTTTTTCCTGATATGGGGGAACCAGGCCCAGTTTGTGGGACGAGCCTAGGCAGCGCAAGCGCTGTCTATTCAAGACTTGCTGTATTCACTCTGTGAGCTTACAGCCCACCCATTGCCTTTTTACTCGTCCCTTCATTTGTGGTTCAGAAATACTTGCTTATTGGTGGCTAATCCTTCCTATTTGTCCCTCCTTTTTGTGTTTGGTTTTCTCCCACAGAGCAGCACCCAGTTACTGTTATCATTATGCTTCTCTGTTAATGTGTTCATTTGGGGGATTATTATTTTCTTTGATTCCAGCTTGTGTCCCTGTTTGACCAACTTCAGGGGGTCAGCTTCGGTGCCCATCACTTAATCTTCATGTCCCATTCAAATACCGGGATAAAATTTCACACGATTCAGATGCTGTTTTCGAGGGCTCCTCTTTAAGTTTCTCTGACTTCAAAGTGCGAGGATTTACCCGAAACCACTCCCGCTTTGCTGCTTGCTGCTTTAGCGAGCGTCGGTCACCTGACCTTCAGTAGCCCAACCTTGCAGCACAGCTAAGAGCAAGGCTTGGGAAACTCCAGTCACTTTTCTCTGCTTGTTTATATAATGGGAACTCAAGCGACCCAACGGTGTTGGAGTGTTTACATGAGCACTAGTTATATTACACAATGTCAGATACATTTTTTGGGGGCCTTTTCATACAGCGCAAGCTCAACTGTCTCAAAGGAGCACTTTACAAAAGCGCCAGTTACATTACACAGGGTCAGGTAAATTGTTTTGTTTTTAGGTGCACGAATATTAAGTGATGCAGATGCCATACTGTTTAATCTTTATTTTCCCCTTTACCTGACAAATGGGAGCAGCCTTCGCCCGTCCCACCTCCTCCCAAGTCGCTGCATGCCCGCTTCGCTGCCTCTCCTGTCATCCTCCTCCTCTCAGAGCTCAAATTTCCAAGCATATTCACAGCAGTTCCGCAGGGACTGTGAGGCATTTTTTATTATATAATGTGAACACTAGCAATCCAAAGGTGTTGGAGCTCTTTACGTTAGCGCTACTTACATTACACAAGTTCAAAGTTCAGATACATTTTTTGGGGCATTTTTATAAAGCACGAACTGGACTGGCCCAAAGGTACTGGAGCCCTTTAGAAAAGCGTCACCTACATCATACAACGTCGGGTTATATTTTTGTTTTTAGGTGTACGGAAATTAAGTAATGCTGACACAGTCCCTCTTTATTCATTATTTCCCCTCTACCTTACAAATGGGAGCATTTTGTTGTTGGTGCTATGTCCAGTGCTCCTATGCCGGGGGGGCTGGTTTCATAGGCTGTTCAATACTCTAGTGATGCAGTTGCAAACCGAATTTTATAGTGCTGTTGGCTTGCATTGAGGCACTTGTCTTTCTATTTGTGCGTTAAAAAGACGTCTAATGTGTCCATAAATATTTCCTGAGGCATGCATGTATTCCTGAATGAGACTGTATGACCCAGTGTGTAGTAATTGTATATCTTTTCAATCCCTGGCAGTACAGCACCCAGAATAACGTGCTACATGGCTAAACACCTGTAAGGTTCCAAAGACGAACCCTATTGGCCATGCCAATGCATGTTTCAGCTTGTAATTCCATTGCAAACATTGGATGAGGCTCTCGCCTCATATTTTTTCTGATGGGGGTGAAGCATAAAGTGATCATCGCCAGGAAACCCCTTCGCCTTCCATCTCCTACTCTCCCACAGCCCTCTCCTTCAGCCTTCACCCCAACCATGTCTCCACTCAAAGCAGGTGGCAAATCTGTGCTTTAAACCTCAGGAATTCCATGTTCTTTTACAACTGGGAAAATTCTAGCACTGCTCTCTCAGCATAAGAGTAGTGCTAGGATTGGATAGATCTGGCTCTCTCAGCGCTCCTAAGAGTACTGGAGCCATGTGCTTTCTCTAACCCAGCTGTCTAAGACGGCAAGCTTAGAGAAGTTTAAAATGCACACGGCTGGCTGGCCGTCCCAAGATGGCCGGCCAGAAAGACATGTGCATTTTAAGGTGTACAGATCCCTGCTGCTGCCACTCGCCAGCACTGGCCCCACCCAATCCTGACACTTCAGGATGGGTTGATCATAAATACAATGGAAAAAATGAAACTTTATTACCATTTTATTTTTCAGCTCTGGGGCTTGTAGGGTGATGTTCCGCTGCTCAAATGGAGGAACCGCCCCATATCTCACACCTAGTGGCCATGGCGGTGCTACTGCTGTTGTGAATAAAGGAAGGTGAGGAAACCTTCTGTTCTCTTTCCTCTTCCTCTGTTCTAACTAACAGCCTTTTAGCTTTATTTCTATTCAGTTTTCTATGCTGAAGCATGCAGTTATGGCGAGCTCAGGGCCCCTAAAGAGTGCCAGCAGCAGGAAATTGTAACATCTGGTGCAACAATGCTCACCACTCTTGCTGCCAAGGTTTATTCTTTGGAACTCTCCCAACTTGCATCAGGTTCAACACATTCCATCTCCTGCTGTCACAGCCCTGCTCTCTGAGTTGGATTATGCACAAATCTATTTTGCATAAGTAGTTTAGATGCTTCATCTCATCGGAGCGATTACCACCCTTCCTCAGATGCTTGCCTCACAAGTCCAATTACATAGTTGTAATGAAAATATTTCGGAGGCAATTCATCAAATTCTACCCCTCTAACTTTAAAGGATTTTTGAAACTCAAACCACAATCTAATTGGTTTGCAGTGGAATACGGAATTCTACAAAGAGCGCTGTGCCTTGGGGAAGAATTAATAATGTTCTAGTACCCCAGACATACCCTGTCCCTGTTTACCATTACTAGTATTTAAATGAGCATTCTTCCAGCCCAAATACAGCTGAGGAGCAATTAAAAAAGCACAGAAGCATACACTATTACACATTGGCGTAACGAAAATTGAGGCGGCCTCCCTGCAAGGTATGTGGAGGTGGCCCCTCCAGGCCCAATCAGGAGCTCTCCGGCCAAAGTGCTGTGCTGAGGGGGCCCCCTGGAGATTGGGGGCCCGCTGCACCGCGGGGGCTGTGGGGGCCTGTGTTACATCCCTGCTATTACATCCACTATTACAACTCCTGCGTCTCTGGCTCTCTGCGATGATATAGCTAATTTATTATCAAATGTTAAGAACTTAAAGCCAGATGAACAAAGCTTTTTTTAGCTTGTTTTTTGCGTCCTGAAAAAAGCATTGTTAAAAGTACAAAGTCTGTTGGACAGGCCCCATGAAGGGCTCGCTCCCTCCCCGCATGACAGGGCCCGGACACCGGCTCTCCAGGTGCTACCCACAGAAGCAACCCGCAACCCATCCCCTACGGGACGCCTGCTCCCGGATATCGCTGAATCACTGGCCCGGGCCACCGTCAGCACCATTGCCCGGCCCAGCTGCCATCTTGGATACTGCACCATGAGGCCGCGCGGCCTCAGCTCGACCCCAACCCTGGGCCTGGCCAGGCCCCGACATCCCGGCACCACCATCCACCCAGGCGGTGAACGGACCACTTGGCAGGTCAATGGGAGAAAGAAGTGTCAATGGCTCTCCCCCGCCAGGTGCCGATCGCCCCCAGCCTCCCCGGGCGCTGGCTCCACCCCCCTGCTGGGTGTCTGGACTCCCTCATCCCGGACCTCCCGACCTCCAAGTGCGAGGGTCCGGACATCAAAGGGCGCCAGACCTATAACTAAGGCAGCTCCAGAGCAGGAAGGCAGTTGTATCCTGGAATCGAGAGACACCACGAAGAACTCATCCTTGACGGACTGCTGGCGCTGCCGCAGCCCTGCCTTGTGAACTGTCGTCCTGCCTGCTGGCGCTGCCGCGGCCTTCTGCAACCTTCATCCTCGTGGGACCTGCTGGCGCTGCCGCGGCCCTTTGCAACCTTCATCCTCGTGGGGACCTGCTGGCGCTGCCGCGGCCTCTTGCAACCACCATCTTCGTCGGGACCTGCTGGCGCTGCCGTGGCCCGTTGCTACTTACGACCTCCTCGGGACCTGCTGGCGCTGCCGCGGCCCGACCTTCCCGAATGCCGAGCTCGAGGATTGTGAGCTACCCATCATTTCATCTCAATACCAGATTGGTAACAAGACTGTCCCGCTACCCCCTTTCCCTTCCAGAGACTAGAATTGAGAGGATCCTCGTGTCCTGATCTCATTGTACCGTACTACCTTACTTCAAGAACTGCATATAAAGAGCGTTAACTTTATCTTTGTGTGGTGTCCATCTGTGGGGGGGAAGTTACTTGTCTGTACGATCGCTGGAGACGGCCCTCACCGGAGGCCTCTCCCCTTGTCCTCGGCCGACCCTCCAGGTCCCCGTCTAACAAAGTCCTATTTGCGATTAGGTATTGGCAATTCGGTAAGCGGTTACAGAATCGCAAACTGGGTTTGTGAATCACTATTAGTAAGGGGAGTGCCAAGGGCATTCCTTCCTAAAAGAGAGTCGCACTAGTTTGTCGGAATGTTTTGGGACTGGGAATCCGGTTGCAAAGTATTCGCAGTTACCACCAACTTCAAGTTGTTGGTAACCCATTCGCAAATGAGAAGGGGTCCCTAAGGGATCCCTTCCCCTTTTTGAATGTGGGAGGAAACGTTTTTTAAGAGCAGGCAGTGGTCCTAATTTTACAAAGACTTATTAGACACAACAACTGTGTTATGATGTCATGACAACCCAAAGCATAGGTTTCTAGTGCAAGTAAGGAATTATATTGGTAAACAAACCACCATAGAGTTCAGTCTTATCTATACTACTATTATAAAGGAAGAACTTTGAGGCTTTGAGGCGGGTAAACTCGGGAACCACAGCGCCAATCCACACACCCGATACATCGTTGTAATCCTCAGGGTGTGCAGATGGACATAGGCTATATAGAGTTAAAAAATACGTTATATTTAAAAAAGTAGTCCCCTCAAAGTAGCGCCGGCCGCGACCTGCTTGCTGACGTCAGGAGCGCGGGGAGGTACGGCGTCCAGGAGCGCGAGGAGGAGCGGCGGACATGGCGCAGGGGAGGAGCGGTGAGGAGTGGCGGACATGGCGCGGGGGAGGAGGTGAGGAGCAGTGGACCGGCGGGAGGAGCGGTGACCTGCGGCGAGGAGCCGTGAACTGAGGAGCGGCGGCTGTGGTAAGGCTCCGGGAGACAACCAGGCGGGGGGTCGGGCAGGCGGGGGACAGGGACTTACACCAAAACAGAAGGATAGAATTTAGATCGGCTGAGGTAAGGCTCCGGGGGACAATGTCGGGCCAGGCAGGGGTCGGGGCAGGCGGGGGACGGGGAGTTACAACAAAACAGAAGGGTACAATTTACATCGGCTGAGGAAAGGCTCCGGGGGACAATGTCGGGGCAGGCGGGGGACAGGGACTTGCAGCATCTGCCATGGAGATTTATGCAGAGCGCCTGAACACTGGGCCTTTGTGACATCCGGGGGACAATGTCGGGGCAGGGGCAGGTGGGGGTCGGGGCAGGCGGGGGACGGAGCGGCCGGGGGCCCGGGCTGCTGGGGGACGGAGCGGCCGTGGGCCCGGGCTGCTGGGCAATGTTGGGGCAGGCGGGGGTCGGGGAAGCCTGATTGCTCCCGGACAAGGTCGGGACGGGCTGCTAGTCAAACTAATAAGACTGAACTGTATGGTTGTAAACATAAAGTGGCGGCTCCTCTGCTAAGGCGGAGGAGCATCGCCCTACTGCTATTTCAGCAGTGCAAAAAATGAAAATAAAATGATAATAACAGGACATTATTATCATTGTATTTTTCTATGCTGGAGTCGGGCGGGCTTGGCTCTTTGATGCCAGAGCTGGAGAGGAGTGGTTTGAACTCCTCTAAGTGCACGTGACAGCCCTCTAGCGCTGGCCAAACCATCATGTGCACTTGGCATGTTCTCCATTGGGCTGTGTTTCACAGCTCCATGGAGAACATGCCCAAGCTCCCAGGCACTGCCTGAGCGTCCAAACAGAATGCTCAGACCAATCACGCGCTGCTCCTGCAGCACCGGGATTGGCTGGGAGAGACCGGAAGCCTGGGTGCTTCGGGTGCTTCAAGCAGACAGAGGAGAGGCTTGTCACTGAGTAAAGGCATGCGGTAGCAGGAGAGGCGTGCAGCGGAGAAGGTACAATTATTTTTTGTAAACCCCCTCCCACTGCCCCACCACCCCCATTTCAGGGCTGCAGCCACTGCCAAAATATCTTCGATTTCCACAAATTGTCTCATATATCATATCACAGTAATTTTGCTGTTTCATTCATCCAATAAGTCTTTGTAAAGTGAATTCCATGGGAACCATTGTGACGGTTGGTACTTGTAATTACCAGTTTCGCACAGACATTAGGATTTCTCTTATTTGATGTATATGAATTAACACAAAGTCAGAAGATTGGTCAATCTCTTACCCAAGAATCAGATGAGAGCGGGGGTGCAGAAGGCGATTACAGACATTAGCCGAAGCCTGTGCAAAGTAGGGAGAAAGGAAAAAAGAAAGCACCAGTGAAAAAAGGGCCTGATATACATTAGAATGTACAAGCATACCAAGACTCAGCTGTAGTGAACAAAGAGGTGTGTGTGTGTGTGAGTGTATGTGTACGTGCCACAGTTGAGTATCAATCACTGGCCTATGCTTCACTTCATGGAACAGATACAGGACATGGGCCCACATGCATCATTGTCAGAAATTGCGATTTCTTAATTGCGAATCTTAAGGAATCGCAATTAAGAAATCGCAATTTGCTATTCATCATGTTTTTCGCATTTTTTTGCGATTTGCAGAAAATCGCAATTTTTTGCGAATCGCACAAGAAATGCGAATTCTTAACTGCGAATTCGCATTTTGCGAATTCGCAAATTGTGAAAAACACCACATGATGAATTGCATTATTCTGATTGCCAGGAAGCCAGTAAGGCAATCACAGGCACCTGGGAAGTGGTTTGACTGTGGCTCTGGCAGTTGGAATTGGAGGCTGCTTGGAGAGGTTGCTGCTGCAGTGTGTGTGCTTTACTTTTGAGGAGAAATAGAGATGGAAAATCATGAGGAAGAGGGGCCCTCAAGAAAAAGGAAAATTAAGTTTTCAGAGAAGGAACTTGAAATCCTAATTGAAGAGGTGACTGACAGGCATAATCAACTTTTTGGCAAGTTGTCACATAAGGTGCCTGATGTTGTTAAAAGAAATATTTGACTCAACATACAAACCAAGGTGAATGCTGTTGGTGTTGCCCACCGTGAAATCAGCAACTTACAAAAAAGGTGGTACGACTTGCGCAGTCGCGCAAAGGAGAAGATTGCGACCAGAGTAAAATCTGCAAATAAAACTGGAGGTGGACCCCCTAAAGACATACCTACAACCCCTTTGGATGACCTTGTGGAAGGGACACTTTTGACTGAGGCAGTTGTGGGTGTACACAACATAGACACGTCTGATCTCATTACCCCTTCTGAAGGTAAGTCTGATTATAAAATGTAACAACACCTTTTTTTAAAAAATTGTGGCCTTTGGCAAATTGAAAATAGGGAAAGCGTGTTTTTAAAAACTCCATTTACTAATTACATTACATTATATGAAGTTGCCTGCTTCAGAGTACAAATCTATTCAAGCTTTAAGCAATGCATCTTGGGAAATATAGTTTTTTTCAAGATGTTGTGGGGTGAAAGACATATCAGTAACTTTAAGTGAGACACAGAGCAATTTCAATGTTAATGAAAGCATGTCAAGGAAACAAGTAGACATAATGTAACTTTGTTTTTATTTTCACATTTAAAAAGCAACTTGGAAAGTAAAAGATATCTTTGACCTTTTTTCAAACAGAATTACTTCAACAATTAATAGAGCAAGATTTGCGGGATTTCAGTACCCTAGAAATCCATGTCAATGAAGAGGGGAATAATCCAAGTACTCCCACTGCTAATCTGCCAGTGAATGAAAGGCAAAGAGTACGCCAGTTATTGCAAACTGATTCAGAGGAGGGTAACAGTCAAAATAATCCTGTGTCAAGATCTGAACCAAGATCAACAGTCACCAATGCAAGGCCTAGTAGGCGAAGGAGGCAAAGTCAATTTTATAGACGACGTCCCAGAACAACAAACTTGGCCACATTTGAAGACGGGTCATGCACTGGCAGTGTTGTTGAGGACAAAATTTTGAAGATACAGCGCCTGCAAGGCAAAGATGTCAGAATTATTAAAGGCAAAAATGGGCATATGTCAAAACAACTAGGTGGAATTCACAGCACTATGAATAGGATGGTTGAGGCTTTAAAAAAAGGCCATGAGGCAACTGCTGAGAAACTTGACAGGATTGCTAAGTCTTTAGAATCAATGTGCACTGTAATGAAAATGCAACATAAGGAAAGTTTGAATAGGCACCTGAGGCTAATGACCAGCTTACATGGTCAGAATAGACAGTTGGCACGTATTTCAAATTGTGCATCAAAAATCGGCAAACAAAATGTTGTCATGCATGAAAAATTAAATGATGTTTTGGTTGAAATTTCAAGGGGAATGGTGAGAGGGAATGATTTAGTACAAGCTACAAACAGTTTTGAACCAACAGGGATTTCATTTTCAAATGTTAACAGTGTTGAGGGTCCACAAAATGTAGATCCACCAGAGTGTTCCAATTCAGGGACAAGACGTAGTAATAGAAATGTGAAAGAAGGGAGCATAATGGTTATGGGGAAAGATAAAATTGCTGGGATGGCTTTAGGTCTACGAGGGCGTAAAAAGTAACATGATTTCTAATTTTTTAAAATGCATGACTATTTGAAGAATGTTGCATTTACCAACAGTTTCATATTTACATGATTTTTTTCAATACAAACATGTCATGATTTGATTTAGTTATTTGCTGAAAAAGCTACTTTGCAAGCACTTCATCTTATGTTTGTTGAAATACATTTCTGTCAAAAACAATAATAAAGACTTGTACCTTATTCAAAAATAATTTTGTGTAATCTCAGCTCTTCTTCTTCTTCCTTCTGCTGCTTCTGGTCCATGTTGTCTGGCTGGGGGTTGCTGTGGTTGATTGTTATTTGGTGGTAGGAGATCTTCTTCCAAATTGATGCCTCTCTCTGTTGCCATGTTGTGTAGCATTGCACAGACAGCAACTATTTTACAGCAAATTTTGGGATTATACTGCAAACTTCCACCAGTCTTATGCAGTATGCGGAACCTTGATTTTAAAACACCAAAGGTCCTCTCAATGACATTGCGAGTTGATTTGTGAGCTTGATTGAAATGTTGCTCCTTTCTAGTTGCTGGGTTGAGGTATGGAGTCAAAATATAAGACCGGACACCATAGGCACTGTCACCTTTTAAAAAACATAGATATATAAATGTAATTTCTAAAGCAATGAAAGTATTTGACTTTTTGAAAGTGAATATAAATTGATTTTTCATATTTACCTAGCAAATAACCATCTCCAAACTGTCCAGCAAGAAGTCTTGCATGTATTGCGCTGTGCTTAAAGATGTATGAGTCATGGGCACTGCCAGGGTAACTAGCCACTATGTCAGTGATAATGGTATTTGAGTTACATATCACTTGAATATTAAGAGAGTGGAAAGATTTCCTGTTACGGAATATGTACTCATTTTCTGAGGGCGGACATATAGGTACATGTGTCCCATCCACACAGCCTATTACATGCGGGAATTGTGCCAAACTATAAAAATCTACTTTGGTTTTCAACAGATCCTGTTGAGTAGTAGGAAACTTAATATAATTCCTTATTCTTTGCAACGTAGCATTCAAAAAAGCATTAAAAAATCTAGAAAGGGAGCTCTGGGAGACACCACCAGCAATGGCTACTACTCCCAGAAGCTAGGAGGTGTAGAGAGCATAGGACTTGTACATGAGTAGGTATTGCTTTTGTCCTGCGAGTCTCCCTTTGCAAAATAGGATCTAAATCATTAATTAAATCTAAAATTAAATTACCAGTGAGCCGGTACCTATCATAAATCTCATCATCAGTTTGCCCAAGCAAGGTTATGCGTACTCTAAATATTCGCTCTTGTATCTGCCTTCTCCTCCATCCTGCTGCTACTCTCAATCTGTGGCGGCGTGCCAAAAAGAAAAGTGCTGCCATTGTGCAATGCTCCTGGAGGTTCTGTGAAGCCCAACAAAAGAGGGAACTTGAAAGACACCTGCCTTATATACTGTGGCTGCCAATCAACAAGGCACTTGTCATATGTGTTCTGCTTTCAAGAGCAGTGCAAATGAATGAGAGTTTCAGAACTATACTTACACACCCAAATGTCTTTAAAATGTTAACATCAGCAATTCCAACGCAAAAACATTTTCTGGTAGTAGCACCATACATGTATCAATACATATGTACAAGTTTGCCTACCAACATATCACAAAAACAACATTGTGTTGGGTTTTGAAGGAACATCAGTACATCCCTCCTGTTACATATTAATTTTTAACACACCATTGTGTGCATGTGTCAGGTCACACACCATCAGCCTTTGACATATTTTTTGATATATAGCCTGTTTTACTTCATGTAATACAAATAAGTAATTTTGTACGGCTACTTCCACTTCCATGAAGGCCCAACACAGCTGTTTTCATGAAGAAAACTAGTTTCCCAATGACTGCGAAAATTTAACACCAAGTCAGACTTCTTCTAATTTTTGGAAATGCAATTTGCGATTTCATGTAAAATCGCAAATTGCGATTTTTGATGCATTGGAAAAAATCGCAAAAAAATGCGATTCGCATGGATTGCGAGACATTTAAGAAATCGCAAATGTACTTGCGATTTCTTAAAATGCGAAAAACTACAAAAAGAATCATGCATCTCAAAGAGATAGATTGCATTCGCAAACGGGTGAATTATGCGATTCGCACCGATTGCGAATGCAATCTACTTTGATGCATGTGGGCCATGGTGCTCAATTGTTAAGAAGGTGCAATAGCCCCATAAATGGTGACCTATGACGACGTCTTGCTGACAGCTAGACCATAAACCTCCAAATAACGTCCTGCATTCTAATCCAGTGGCTCATGAAATGAGCTGAAATGAAAGGCATTTCTAAACCGCACTCATACTCCATAGAGCGTCCCAGCGCTGTAAAGTAAGGTTGTCTACTGAGTGGCGCCGATTATTCTAACAAGCTTGATGAAAGCCATGTTTTTGGATTTTTCTTGAAGACAGATTACTCAGAAATGGAACAAAGATCCTGGGGGAAATTGTTACAGGCCACCGAGCTCAGGTAAGAGAAGGATCTGCCTCCGGTTCTAGCCCAGCGTATTTTGGGAATTCTGGCTAAATGGCTGTGAGTACATTCCTAGAAGGGGCATAAAAGCAAATCCTCCTTCTCGGGTACACTGCTCCTTTCTCATGAAGGGCTTTATGAGCCAGGACCAGCATCTTAAAGAGAATCCGCTTTTTGATGGGGATCCGGTGGAGTGCCTTCAAATGCAGGGTCATATGGGTTCTTGTAGTGAACTAAAGAGATATTCAGGAAGACCTAAGTAAAGTGCGTTTCCATAATCCAGTCTAGACGTGATCAGAGCCCTGAAAACTGGCTTTTTTGTTTTGACAGACAGGAGAGAGAAGAATGTTTTCAAAGTTTGAACCAGCCTGAATCAGATTCTGACCAGTGCCTGGATTTGAGGTTGTAAAGACAGGGCGCAATTGATTTTGGCTCCTAGGTTTTCTACCTTGCTCTAGTGTGGGCCAGGGCCAGGTGGGGTAGCATCCTGAGGCCATGAAACCAACCTGCGCGTATCATAATACAATTTAGGCTTGGTGAGTAGTGCCATATGCATACATATAATTTCAGCTACTGCTGTAATCAGTATATCGAGTGATGCTTACGCAAAATGGAAGGAAAGGAAGGAAGGAAGGAAAAAGGAGGTTTCTAAGTATCAAACTCTTCAAGAGGGATATAACAATAGTCTGCATGAGAAGTCCTGCTTATACTCTATCTTGACTAAAGCTTAAATGACGTTAAAAGTAAAAGGAATAACTAATAAAAATGGTCTAATGGGTGTGATCACACTGAGTCATGTTATGCATCAAAAGGCGTAACAGTCATTCAACTTTATAATCCTTAAAGTACAGTACATTCAATCTCATTAGATATAGACTGTGATGACTAATTATTTAACAAGTCCAGTTGCCAATATATGGTTGTATGAAATGGACTAAGCATGTTTTATTGTGGCAAGAGAGCCACATCTTGTAATTTAGAGCATTCATTAAGTCCAGAGTTGTTTGTGTTCAGATGAGTGATCCATCTGTATTCCCTAACAGCAGGCTGGTAATGTTCCTTCTCCTTGAGTTTGATTTCAAAGCTTTGACTCCTTGTCACCTGATATCATCAGCAGTATGATTCAACATCTGATCATTTCCAACTAGGGTGCATTTGGGTCTCCACAAAGAATACTACCATGGTGTTGGCATATCCTTTATTTAACATTCTGAGTTGCTTATTGTACACATATAACAAGGGCATTTGATACAGTAGACCACATTGTTAGAGCTACAATTTGAAAAAGAGAACAGAATATACTGATTCTCATTGTTCACAAGCACCTTGGCATTGAATATGAATTCACATGCATGCCATTTACCCCATATAAATGACATACAACAGGAGTGAGAACCCACTGTGTGATGGTTGAGGATGTGGATCTTTATTTCTATGTATGCCTTGAAACTTGGGTCTTCAATATTCCTGTTGCACATAAAAGCAAATAGTGGAGGGGAGCTGTGGCAAGATACTGATTAGAAAATGGCAATCATAGAAAAAAGCTGAGTTCAATTCGTAGCTTGCAGGAGATGTGTTTGTAGCTGCCAGGTTTTCAGAATGCTTATGTGCAATATTTACAATGGTGTCAGTGTATTTATAATTGACATTCTAAAGCCAATTGTATGACTCGTTGAGTGACACTTACACAGTGTGTAATACAATTTAGTAATAATGGGCCCGATTCACAAAATTAATCTGAAAAAAAATCATTACTATTTTTTTTCGGTATTCACAAAGGGCATTTAGGAGTAGTAAAGTTAGGATTTTGTCTCAGTTAAACTTAAGTTTTGGTCTTAAGTTAAACTTAAGACCAAAACTTAAAATTAAGACCAAAACTTTGTCTCAGTTAAACCTAAGTTTTGGTCTTAAATTAAACTTAAGACCAAAACTTAAGTTTAACTGAGACAAAATCTTAACTTTACTACTCCTAAATGCGCTTTGTGAATACTGAAAGTCATAAAGTTAGGATTTTGTCTCAGTTTATTTTTGTGAATCGGGCCCAATGAGTACTTTCTGAGTCGCAGGCTGCGTCCTCATAGTACTATAAATACACAAGACATTATTCCCCAGTGCTTCAACCAGGATACTGTTGTTTTTTTCCTCTCTGGTTACACACATACACATATAGACAAGTGCAGTGATTGCATTAATCAGTTGAGGTTTCATAACATAAAAGAGTGCATTTTTTACCGACTAATTTAACCTCCATTTTTCTTTCATTTAAGGTCTGTGCTTTATTTCATATGCAGTTTTCTGAAGGTAAAATACCAACAAAATAGTTGCAGAATATTTTGCCCTTGACGACTCCCATTGCACTCACTAATCTGCTGGATTTACCCGAGTCAACCTGACATGTCTCCACAGTGACTGCAAAGCTGAGCTAGACTAGAGAGCATCTTTAATTCATGCTGGCGGCTACGGGCAGCAGACAGAGCTGTAGGCAGTGGAATAACAATAGTCCCCACAGCCCCCCGGTGTAGGGGGCCAGAGTACCAAGAGGCCCCCCTCCTGCACTGTGCACAGGCGGATTTCCAGATTGAGGACGACAGGCTCGGAGAGCCTGTCTGCAGTCCGGAAATCCCTCAGTGCTCCCCCGGTCGCCTCTTTCCGACTGAGGGAGTACGATGGCAGCATTTCACTGCCTTTTCGTGCCGGTCTGTCTGGTACGAAAAGGCAGTCTGAAGCTGTCTCTGGGGGCCCCAGCACAGCCCCCATGGGTGTGAGGCCACCGGATGGCGGCATGGAGGCACCTACGGAGCCCCTCCGTTAATCCCTGCACCCGGTGGCAGGCACCTTGGGGTGCCGGCCACAGGGTGCAGGGATGAACTGCACTCCTGCTTCCAGCAATACAGGCATGCATTCCGGTCGGAAAGAATGCATGTATTGTAAAGTATACGAATGCGCCCAAACCCTGTTCAGTCGCATCGTACTAGCAGGGCTGTAACCGACGACAGCAGGTCGGTTGGTTACAGCTCCTGGCCGATGTCGGACGGATTCAGGTCCGTCCGACATCGGAATAGGCCCCATAATTTGAGAAACGTTAGAACTTTACTTAGTAAACGTGCTTTTTGTCATGTGTTGCAAATCCGTTTTTGAGAAATTAGTGTTTAAAGAGGGACTCAGAATTAGCATGAAGGGTTTAACCAACAAAAAAGGTAGGTATATTTGGAGAATGATCCCACCGGAGCAGTGTTGGAGTATGACAGGAGTCATGTAGTACCCAAAAAAAATAGCTGCTTCTGATTCGCTGAGTGAGATTTTTCTACCGCAAGCCATTATGGTCCAATGGGAAAGGTCCCAATCCCCACGGACCGAAACAATCTGACTGGCTGACTGCAACACTGAGCAAAATGTTACGACTGCCATTGCATTGTTCATGGACTTTTTACTTTATTCCTGAATTTGTAGAAAAAGGTTGCATAAGGGGGCAGGGTGAGCAGACTACGGCAGGACATATCAGACCCCTTGTAGTACTGTTGTGCTCCAGTGGTATAGTAGAAACAGCTGAAGTTCCACAGCAGTACTGTGTATTGAAAATAATAATGCAAAAATGCAGTCGTTAGTGAGGGTTGGCTGCTCATGGGGGGTTGAGGTATGGTCTGGCCTCAAGCCAAGCCCTGCGATTGCCATGAAGCACATGGCCAACGGCCCTTAACAGTGGGGGTTGGGTGTCCTGCAGTGGGTAGGGTACATTGCATGGTACCCAACCCCTGCTGTGCACAACTAAAGACCATGCGCAGTGGAGTTGATCTCTCCTTGGTTGCAGGCTAGGCCCTGCTGGTAACCCCCCTGAAACCAGCCAAAGGCCATGTGCAGCAGGGGTTGGCCACTCCCTGGGGTTGGGTGTCCCTTGTGTCCAGGCCCTACGCCCAACCCCTGCTGCCCATGGCCAAAAACACTTTAACATTTAGGCGCAGGCATGACAAATAACTTCATTTTTCTTTAAAATGTGTAACCAAAAAAAGGTAGTTTAAATAAGAACTTTTGTTTGTTTTTCTACATGTTGCGGCCACTGCCTAAAAGTTGTAGCTTCTGGAGAAACCAAATACATATTTTTTTCTGAGGCCATGCTAGATCACATTTGGAAAAACACAAAGACTTGTGAAAAAGCGCTTAAAGACCTGGCTTTACCAGTAACATTACTTTGGAGATACCTGTTCTCTAGTGTCATCAGCGCCGAGATACCTCCGAGTAATGTCATGCTTTAGAAATCCTTCATTTCATTTAAAAAAAGAAATTGAAAAAAGTTACCTACAAAATATTTAGAAAGCTGAAAAAATACAAACTTAAACAACAATAGTACAAAACTGTTAAAAACATTGTAAAAGAAAGCTTTAAAAAAACTGTTCAAATAATATTTTGAAAGTGTTTCAAAACAACACAATTAAAAATATTTAGAGATAAAAGTCTGCATCCAACCTCAGGTTGTGTACAGAAGGGGTCTGGTTGGATGCGTCTACTCAGCTGGGCAAAATATTTGCCCAAAGAACAGACCTTGTACCTAGTCGCTAACTGCCTATGGCCATACACCATATGCATTCAAGCTCCCCGGGAACCTGATGAAATGTTTACACAAGGTGCATGTAGAATATTTTTTTTTTTTAAAGCATTCACTGAAGAAAACACAAAGATGAAAGTAAAGATATAGTTTGATGTGATAAAAAGATCTTAACCTGCATTACAAAAAAACAATACATTCACAACAAGTAATCAAAGGTTAAAGTGAAGTTAAAGCTAAGCTAATCTTTAAAAAATGTAATAACACTTACGTTTGCCACTTTAGTAAATTAACTATAACTTGCGCCCAGTCATGCACTGCTTATGACCTTACACATTACATCACTCATTTACATATGTATGTATGTATGTATGTATTTATTTCTTATATAGCGCAACCTTTCACCCTACGGGTATCTTGGCACTCAGATTATTGCACAAGGCCCCCCTTGCAGTAGCATGGTCTGAGAGAAAGGGAAGGAGCTGGAACTTAACTGCCTCTAGGAAACAGCCAGGTTTTTAAGCTTTTCCTGAACGAGGTCAACGTGTCGGACTGTCTAATTCGAAGTGGTAGCTCATTCCAGAGTCGGGCTGCTGACACACTGAAAGCCCGGCCTCCCATCCTAGATCGCTTAAATCTGGATGTCACCGCTAGGTTTAACGAGGAGGAGCGAAGCATCCTCTTCGGCTGGTACCAATCAAACCTGTTAGATAGTGGTCTTGGGCCTGAGTTGTGGAGTCCATTGAACGCTGTGCACAAGGATTTAAAGCTAATTCTTTCACAGATTGGCAAACAGTGTAGCTCTTTCAAGGCCAAAGAAGTGGAAGAGCGGCGCTCCCAGCTCAAGGCTAGTTTGGCTGCGGTAGACTGGACTCTTTGCAGGCTCTGAATGATGTACTGCGGGGCACCCAAGTACAGAGCATTACAATAGTCCAGTCTACTAAGTACCAGACTTCTGACCACCAGAGGGCGAGTCTCCTTCGGGAGAAAAGGTAGCACCTGTCGTAGCATTCGTAGGAGAACCATACAGACACTAATTGTCTTGTTGGATTGGGCCTCCATCTGAAGGTTATCCTCTACCATAACCCCTAAATTCCGTACCACCCTAACTGGAGTCAGGGGTACTTCCTCTGGTGTAAGTCTAAACTCCAGTGGTAGGTGGCGAGGTAGGGTGTTACACGGGCAAAACATTACCTCCGTTTTACTTCCATTAAATTGAAGGTAGTTTTCCCTAAGCTAAACGGAGGTATGGCGCATGCAGTCCTGAAGGGTACTCAACGGCACCGCTTGTTCCCCCTCCAGGGAGAAAACCAGTTGGGTGTTGTCGGCATAATTAGCCAGCTCAATCCCAAAAGATCTAATCAGGGGGAATAGAGGACGTAAGTAAATATTGAAAAGGATAGGGCTGATTGACGAGCCCTGAGGCACGCCATGGGGGACTGGTAATTTTTTTGACGTAAATGGTGTTAGAAATACTGTCTGTTGTCTGCCCAACAGGTAGGATTGTAACCATTGAAAAGCCATCCCGTTCACCCCAATCTCTGTTAGCCTCTCCAACAAGATGCAGTGATTCACCTTATCGAAGGCGGCTGACATATCCAATAATATCAATACAGTAGGCTATCCATTGTCCGCGCGCCTTCGAAGGCTATCCATAACCGTTATTAATGCTGACTCCGTGCCATGTTTTGGACGGAATCCAAATTGGTCCTCATCCAACAAACAATTTTCCTCCAAAAAAAACTGAAAGATCCCTGCTAACCAGTTTTTCCAAGACCTTAACTGGAAAGGGTAAGAGGGATATAGGCCTGAAGTTAGCACGGTCACCAGGGTCCAGAGAGGGCTTTTAGAGCAGGGGGTTGACCATAGCCTGTTTCCAAGCATCCGGCACCACCCCTGCCTCCAACGATTGGTTGCAGATCTGATGTAACCAGGGTAAGGTTGCTTGTCCCACTTCCTTCCATAACCTCGGAGGAAAGGGATCAAGGGGGGAACCTGAAGAGAGCTTACGTACTAGATTGCTGAACACTTCCTCAGTCAGCTTAGTAAATAGACTAAGGGAAGGTTTCACCCCCCGCTCTTCTACATACTCCGGAAACACAATCTCGTCATTGACAGTAGTTGACTTTTGGAGGTTACCTATAATTGTGGCAATCTTCTCAACAAAATATACCGCTATCTCATCGCAGAACTTCTGCGTAGCAGTCACCTTATTACTCAAACACTGCGGATTAGAAAGTTTCTTGACAATGTCAAAGAGGGCCTTGGTGCCATTGGAGGATTGTAAAATAGAGGCAGCATAAAACTCGGCTTTGGCCTTAGCAATGCCTTTTTTATATTCCGCCTGTAGTAATTTTAAAGTAGTTTTGTCTGTGTCGGAATAGCGTTTCCTCCAAATCCGTTCCGCCCTCCTACATTTCAAGTGAAGCAACCTCAGATCCTCGGTATACCAAGGAGCCGAAGGTCTCTTCATCCCTTTACGTTGTTTCACTGGGGCTAGAGAGTCTAACGTCTCGGTTACTAGATCATAATATTGTTGGTAGTTACTCTCTACTGAGATGGAAGGGTCGAAACGATTTGCCCTAGAAAATATCTGGGTTATCTTGTCTTGTTTCAGTTTAGACCAGTCTCTATCTTTCCGGCACATTGACACCTGCCTCCCAATCATGCTAGAACTTGGCACCACCGTGTGAAAGAGTATGAGTGAGTGATCTGTCCAGTATTGTGCCAGAACGTCTATCACTTTTGTTTCTGCCTGATTAGCATATAGGAGGTCAAGAATATGGCCCCCCTCATGAGTGGGAGATCGCACTAGTTGTCTCAAATTGAGACTGTCACATAGCCGGGCCAGATCTCTCAGATGGCCGACCAGGCACCCATTATCCCAGAGATTAAAATCTCCCAGGAGCAGTACTCTGGAGTGAGAGAGGGTCAGATTTGTGATGGTATTTAGCAGCTCATGGTACTGGGTGTCCGAGCCTGGGGGTCTATAACATAAAAGGCATGACAAGAGAGTACCTCTGGGCTCATGGACTGAGAGACCCAACAATTCAATTCCTGCCACCTCCTCGACCTGCAGATGACGCAAGTTCCAGTTATCTTTATATATTACCCCGAGCCCCCCTCCTCGTCCATTATTCCTAGGCTTCTGTATTATTTTATATCCTTCTGGACATGCGAGGCCTATATTTGCAGTGGAATGTGCGCTTGACCACGTCTCTGTCACAAAGAGAAAATCTAATTTCATATCATCCACTAAGTTGGCCACCTCTTGGTGATGTTTTACCATAGATCTACTGTTGATCAAGCCACACCTTGCCTCCTCTGCCACGGGGTTTTTGTACAATAGGTATGAGAATGTCCCAGATTGGGGCCATGATCGGCCTTCAGGCCCTTACCGATCTCGCACAGTTGTTCCCTCGAGTAGACTATGTATGTATACCGTATTTCTAAAGCACAAATGTCCATGGTCAAAGACAAGTATAAAGTTAATTGGTAATAGGAGAGGAAGCTGGGTTGTGGACGGTTAATTCATTTTGATATAGTGTTCTTTAAAGAGGTGAGTCTTTAGCTCTTTCCCAAACTGAAGCAGGTTTGAGAGTAACCTGATGGATATGGGGCTGTTGTTCCAGATGCTAGGTGCATAGGTGGAAAAGGCCTGTTGTCTTGTTTTTTCTTTTTACAATTCTTAGTCTGCTGATAGTTCCTTGGCTGTCAGTGTACAGAGAGCCACCAGAAATGGTGAGCTTGTCTGCTAAATAAATAGGGGTGCTGGTCGTGATGACTTTTTAAATGATGCATGTGGTTTTGAAGAAGGTGACCATAATATTGCAGGCCTGAGATGTGATGTGTTGCGAAGTGTAGTATGCCCCTAAGGGGTGCCAGTGTAGAGACCGGGTCTGCGGAGTAGGGAATAACCACCATTTAGATGCCAAAGTATGAGAGCTTGAACAGCTATTCTGAAGTCACATTCTTGAAGAAACTTTCTCAAGAAGAGAGTGCTGATACCAGGATGTCTTAGTTTTTGGGGGAAATGTACTGGGAATGTATTTTTTGAGGGTGGGCTGCTGTCCACGGTGTCCAGGGAGAATCCAACTGGTGAGAGTTGGTGTTCAAAGCCATCAAGGTTTATGTCATTGAGCCAGTGTAATGGCTGGATTTTCTGTTTAGATGGGATCAGCCCCCAGGGGCCCCTATGACCCAGCCAAAACGTACTCACCTTCCCTCCTCAGATCGTATTCACAATGAGTAGATATACAGGTAAATATACAGGTCGCACCTAAGGATGGGGAATGACAATATATGTATGTACGGATTTTCTACAATATCTTATTCACATCAGTTGGTCTCGCGGTCACCCCGACCCAGACCGTTCTACCCTAGGGCAGATCTGACACACAATCCGGTGTGTCTACACATGGGCCTGCAGAACCCAATGCTCCCTTTTCCAAACTGTTCGCAATCCTGCGAAACTACACGTTAGTTCGACCTCCTAACGCTCTCACTTACTCAAGCCACAATCCAGTGGGTATTGACACTGGTCTCCCACCCAGTGCTGTCACTAACGCCGCATATCAACGACGACCACATTCCTATGAACCATTATTTGGGGTATTATCTTAGTGGTCTACTTGGAATAGAACTACAATAATAACTTTGAATAGGGTTCCAGATTGTATAGTGTACTCCCTGCTCTTGACATCGAAGGTCCACCCACTCCCTCCTTATTCAATCACCATTTACCTGATCGGGATTTCTCATCCGTTCACCCAAACAGTTCCTGACTAGAAGTGCGGTTTACCAAGATTGAACATAAGCACCAGGTACACGATAATTCTATATGAATTAGGGTATTTATTAACAATAAACACAAATCACATTACTATGCGGCATAACTTTTGCAAAGAAAAAGGTAAAGATTAGAGTGCACAATCTATGAGCAATGGACGGACATCACCTGGTTAATATGAAATCTGGACTCGGCAGTCATCTAGGTTCCCTTCTCGTCTCTGTGTCCTGGCTCTCCTTGCAGTCACACCCCAGCCGTCACAAGTACACGTCTGCACCGCTAGGCTCAACCTCGTCTGCTTGCTTCCAGGGCACCGGAACCTTGCTGATTATTAGCTACCGTCTCTCTCTCTCTCTCTGTATCAGTGCGCTCCGCGCTATTTCTCGTTCAGTCTTTCTCAGAGAGTTTCGGTCTTAAATCTTTCTCGGACTTCAAAGATGGCGACTGTCCACCATAAGATGAATAATAGCGGAGATGCTAACGGCTAGATGCCGCCTACGGACTAACTGAAAAACTGACTAACACCTTCGCTAATATCAAAGCCCGTTCCTTCATGGAAATTCACGGCCAGTAACCTGCCGCCCACCAAATTCTTGTACCTCCCCGTACCAAGGACACTTTCCCAGCCGGCCGGCCTGAAGTTGTGTCTTCGGAGTGGAGAAAAATACATTCCTTCGATAAGGGTCAGCCTGAACCGGTTCTCTCCAAGCGAACAACAGCTTGAAACTAAAACATTACACTTGACCTAGAAGGCCTTCTCGAGCTACCGGGCAAAAAGCAAAATGGAGTCTGTCTCGTTTAAGGCCTACGGAGCCCATAATGTGCATAGCTCCATGAAAAACAGCTCAGCATGTTAGCAAATGAGCGAATCATGACTAATATTTATATATCTATCCCCTAACTTAAATTCATAAGCCTTACTCTAAGAAAAATAATACGAAAATGCCCTTATATATGTAAGACAGGGTCCCTGTCTATCGGCCTAATCCCTATGCTATGGGGGTGATAGGCTGGAGTCACTCTCCATCATTCTCCTTCTCCAAAGAGCTAGCAAAAAGACAGCCATAACATTACACCCCTTGACTCCAGTCTATTAACCACAGACTAAATGGAGCTAACGTCAGTAGACGAATAATATGAAACAAAATTAACTGATCTACGACCCTTACTAAGTCTAAGAAATTGTAGCAGGGAAGGGATACACTGAATAAAGCAACAAATAGCTATGAGGATACAAATAGTAAGAATAACCCCCCCTAAAATTTGTCGTATTAAATGCATGTCAGGGAGCCAGTTAAAAAGCCAGTCAAAGAAACCCTGATCTATATGTTCTCTAATTTCTGCAGTCAAGTCGTGTAGTTTGTTAATGTGGGATTGGATAGCTTTAGAATGGTCAGACAAATTAAAACAGCATAGACCTTCAAAATCGGAACAATCATGTCCATGTTTCAACAATAAATAATCAATAGCCGCACGATTCTGCAAAATAGCTCTACGTTCACCTTGGGAGTCTAACAATAAATCTGATAAAACAGTAGACGTTTGATTAATCGATTTGACCATCCAGCAGGCCATTTTGCCGATTGTTTTGGCATTATAAACGGCCAATGCAGGCACTCCAATAATAGAAAAAGCTAAACCAAGGTACTCTGATCTAGAATAGAGATGAACAGAGGAGTCACAATCTTCATGCAATGACATCGAATCACGTACAATACGGGAATGTGAAGTAGGATGTGAGGAAAACATTAGCAAACTTAATCTAGTGATGGCACATGGGCCACCAGAAATATTCGGGGGAATATAGGGCCAAGATGAATTCCCACAGGAAAAGAGCCATCCAGCTGGCAATAACATTGGACGATAATGGCTAGTGGCTACTACTAAACGTTTACAGGTCATATTATTCTTAACTGAAAGACATGAATCCGGAAGTCTCTTTGAACATAACAAGCGTTGATGAAATGAAAAGGTAGTAGCGGCTTGGAGCTTCAGCCGCAGGCACTCGGTAATAGCTTTAGGGTTGCAGGTCATCATGAAACAAAGATCTCCAGGGGTAATATTAAAAGTAGTAATTCTGGAATTAATAGAGACATCAAGGTCTGGAATAAGAGTACATGAGGGACAAAATTCGTGTGCTGCAAAGTCACCCAGAATAACATTAGGTCGGGCATTAGAAAAATTAAAAATATGGTGAAGTGTCTCAGTGGATGCAGGGACAGCTACCAGACAGGTCGCTAAAATGTCAGTAACGCTCTTCATGGGGGTAAGGCAAAAATGCGGAGAGTTCGTCACCCGCTTCGCGAGTGTGATCCAAAAATTAGATGAAGCAGCCCACGCAGACCGCGGGGCTCGTATTATCCCATCAACCGGCGTCGGTAGATCCTCTCCTCTCCCGGCGTAGCAGGCCAAAAGGAGTCCAGCGCCGACACATCCTGCAGCAGCAATCCAAAGAATGATCTGGAAGAATACAAACACAGGCCTTAATCATTCTCGTAAATAACATTTATCAGCTGGGACAGCTTCCCAGCCATCTTTCCCTGGCTTCATCACCAAAACGGTGTTGTCATGACCGGTCGCAATAATATCAGCCTGTTCAGGAGGATTTTTAGGCGATTGCACCCATATTTTAGCTCCAGGAAGATCAGACGATCCGAAGCCTTTTTGTCCTCGCACAGTTAGCAACGTTGGAGCAGAGCCTTTTTTGATCTCACCACTGAAGACAGGCATAATCAGTAACTGAGCAACACGGTCAGACTTTTTGATGAACAAATCCGTCTCACTGCTATTAAGCAGGAGAATCTTAATCTCTCCCTGATAATCACTGTCAATCACTCCTCCGAGTACTTGTACACCTTTCAGGGCCAGGCCAGATCTAGGGGCAATTAATCCAAAACTACCGGCAGGTATAGAAACACCAATGCCAGTTTCAACAATGATTCGATCCTTTCCTGGAAATTGTGCATCATTTAATGCATGCAGGTCGAGGCCTGCAGAACCTGGGGTCGCTCTACATGGAGCCAAAGCACCGGGGGTAATTTCCCAATACATGACAGGGTTCGCTATAGAATTTGGTTTTGCATCAACATGTGGAGGAAACAAACGCATTAAAGGAGATTCAGCATGTAACAAAGGACGATTATTTAAAATTAACAAAGCTTGAAGTAGAATATCTCTCCACTGGCTGTAACGATCATCAGTCAACTTGCGCAACTGTTCTTTCAACAAGCCATTCATTCTCTCAATCAATCCTGAAGCTTGTGGATAATATGGAATATGAAACACCCAATCAATATTATTTTCCGTACAGAATTCCTGCACCAATCTTCGACGAAAGTGGGATGCATTGTCTGATTGAATCTGGAATGGGACACCATAATACAGAATAATGAGCTCCAGGGTTTTAATTGTGTTCACTTGGGTAGCGTTCTTGCAAGGGAAAGCGACCAAAAGGCCACTATAAGTATCAACCACTGTGCAAATATATTGACAATTCCTGCTCATAGGGAGCGGACCAATATAATCAATCTGCCAAATTTGGGCGGGCAATTTACCTCGATGTAAGTGGCCTCGAACAATCTGAGGCACCTCTTTTTTCCTAGAATGCTGGCAAATGGGACAATGTAGAATGACATCTTTAATTAAAGAAAAGGGAATATGAATTCCTCTATCGGCAGCCCACCTGCTAGTGGCTTTCTCTCCAAAATGTCCTGCTTTCTGATGGGCCCACTTCGCCAATCCCGCCAAATCAGAATCTTGCATGTCAACCACTGCCTCAGCAATTTTAGACTGTTCATCTGCAATATTATGAAAAAATTTGTCAAGGGAGTCAATTGGAGTATGAGCATCCACGTGAAAGATTGTTACAGTACTCTGCGGGAGCAATTCCCAAATTTCTTGCCATAGCTCTTTGCCCCACAGCTCCTTGGAATGCAATTCCCAATTATGAGAATGCCATGTAGGTAACCACACCGCTAGTCCATTTGCAGTGGACCAGGAATCAGTGAAAATATGACATGTACCAGGTAGTTCCTGTTTCAATACTTGGTAAACCGCATACAGTTCAGCATATTGACTACTCTTACCGTCTCCAGTTGTGCTTAACAATTTCTTTGTAATCGGATTAAAAGAGACAGCTTTCCAATGTCTTTTGTCACCAATGAACTTCGCAGAACCATCCGTAAACCACACATGTTTTCTATCCTCCGCGGACAGATCATCAAATGATTTACCCCACTTCACGGGAGACTCCTGCACTACGGGAACCGAACACTCACTTTCAGCCTCATTGGAGGGCGCCTGCGCCACTCGCTCATGTAAAACCGCCACACCTTTCGGACCCACACGTGCCCTGTCCTGAATGTACCATTTCCATTTAATCACACTAGCCTCCTGAGCATGTCCAATTCGATGGGACTTAGGTGAACTCAAAACCCACTGCATAATGGGAATTTCAGGCCTCAAAATCACAGCATGGCCTAGGGTCAACTGCTCGGTATCCACCAGAGCCCAATAACAAGCAAGCAACTGTTTTTCAAAAGGTGAGTAACGCTCACCAGCCTCGGGTAACTTTTTGGTCCAAAAACCTAATGGCACTTTTTGTCTGCCCTGCTTTTGCCACAAACTCCAATTGGCATACAGGCCTTCCACGGACACATTCAAATCCACATCACCCTCACTCACGGGCCACAAATCCAAAGCATACTGAATAGCTTCTTTAGCCAAATTAAAAGCAGTCTGTTGAGGTTCACCCCATTCAAACGCATTCTTTTTACGAGTAACTCGATACAGTGGAGCCAAGATTTGACTCAAATGGGGAATATGCTGACGCCAAAATCCAAACAATCCAATAAAGCATTGCGCTTCTTTCCTGTTCCTGGGAACAGCAAAATCAAGAATTTTTCGTTTAACCTGTGGAATCACTTCTCTGTGACCCTCATGCCAATTAATTCCTAGAAATTTTACAGCTTGGGATGGAGTTTGTAATTTATCAGGATTAATTTCCCAACCTTTCGCTCGCAAACAGTCAATGATGTGATCTAAATGGGACTGTACCTGGTCTTGCGTTTCACCTTGAATCAAAATGTCGTCAATATAATGACAAATCTGAACTTGTGGATTCGTGGGTACTTCAGACAAATGCTCCGCCACCAGCCGGTGACAGATTGTAGGACTATGTACATAGCCTTGAGGAAGACTCCGGAACGTCATTTGACGTCCATTCCATGTAAAACTGAACTGTTCCTGACATTCGGGGGCAATTGGTATTGAAAAGAACGCATTAGCAATATCAATGGAAGCATACCATGTACCTGGATGCTTTTGAATTCTCTGAATCAGTGTGACAATGTCAGGCACTGCAACAGTCAATTTAGGTGTATGTTTATTCAATTCTCGATAATCAACAGTCATGCGCCAAGAGTTGTCACTTTTGCGCACGGGCCAAACTGGATTATTCCAAGCAGATGTGACCGGAGTAATGACTCCTGCGTCAACCAAATCCTGAATCGTAGCGGTAATTTCTTCATGACCACCTGGGATGCGATATTGCTTTTGACAAATCACTTTCGTTGCTAAAGGTATTTTAATAGGTGGCATGCATAAACGGCCAACCCGTACGGGTCTGGTCGAAATGTACTGTCGTGTACCAAATTGATAGTACCCATCATCCAAATGCAAAGTCATACCTTTCAAAATGTCAATTCCAATAATGTATTCCAAAAGTGGCACAACCAACACAGAGTATTCTCTACGAGGAATTCTACCAATTTTAATTTCGAGTGCAGTTTGAACTGCGGGTGTCTCTTTACCACCCAGACCGGTAATTGTAAAAGACTGTCCATTAAATTTTCTCGACTTACCATGAATTAAAGTGGCCTCCGCCCCAGTATCAACCAACGCTCGGGCCCTTTGGATATTACGATGTTTCCAAAAAATCTCAATATCTACATAGGGTCTGTAATCTCTGTGGGCCCACTTGCGTACCGGAGCTTGACCTATTTCCTAGTCATTTTTCCTGCGGTCTGTCAACCAAGACAAATCAGGGTAAATGTTCTCAGTTTTCTTTGGTATTAGAATGTCTTGTTCGTATCCGTCTCCAGTACGAAACGGATTAGTGTCAGGTTCAAAAAGTTGTGAGTTGCGGTCAGGGAGTCTGTTACGATCCTCCCTATTTCTTACGTCAGGGGAATAACTCCTTGCATCTCGTCGTCTGCTAGAACCACGATCATCTCTTCCCCTCTCACGATCATCCTCTCTCCCCCTCCCATCATGACGACGAGGGGATCCATCACGTTCATGGCGCCGATCATCACGGCGATCAGAATTTACACGTCGTCTCTCATCACCACTGTCATCCGAACCACGATCATACTCATTCTTTCGCACATGACGGGCACCCTCCTTTCGATCCAAACCACGCTTACGAAACATGTCCCATAAGCGATTATTAGGCTCGCCATCAATGTCTTCCCTTTTGACACCATCAGCAATGAGAGCAAGAAACATGTCACGTCTAGAGAACTTATAGTCCCCACCAGTACGACCCTCAGGTCGAGATTGTCTTTCAGGTTTAAACCATTCACCCAGCTCACCAAGCTGACGAACAGACTCAAGCACAACAGACAAAGGGTTGCCAGTTTGGTTAATCAATAATGTCATCATGACCTGTTTGTAAGCAACAGGAGAAGCACGGATTATGCGATTACGCACAGAAGATGTTAAAAGACCATCCAATAACTTGTCAGCAGTACTAAGGAAGATACACGTTTTCATGACTTCCTCTTTCAAACGTTGCGACGCATTGCGCAGAGTGTACCAAGGTTTTTCATCAGTAGGCCAATCAGATTCAGTTGGATATTTATGATTACAGCCGTCAGACGCAAGCTGGAGCAAAGAAATTTGACCAGCACCATTGTAATTCCGAAAATGATCCTGAATCGTAGAATCAGAACTCAAAGAGCAAAATCGTAAGCAATCAACAGCATCGAGCATAATACCGGCAGCGCCAAGCTCATAAAGACGCACCATCCAGGTAAGCAAGGCCTCACCAGGCCGTTGTCGAAATCGTTGCAGAATGTCACTAATCTCCTGCTGAGTAAAATCTTCAATACAATCAAGAGGTATACCACCCGGATTACCAGGGGCCTGTTGTAATTTTCGTCGAAAAATCGGGTGAGCGGAAACTGCGGGAAGAGCTTCCGAGGAAGCCCGCATCTTAGATTTAACAGCACAATCAGGGCAAGCTACGTCATCCGCACGGGAAGAACGAGCACGGTCACAATCGGGAGTCGAATCAATACATGAAGCAGATTTACAATCACGTCCGGAGCGAGAAGACTCGCGCTTGTCACCCTCCTCTGCCGAGGAGTCAGAAGTATGAGAATCCCAGATATTACCGTCCCACTCATCGGGGTTCCAATCCATTCCAGCTTTTGCTACAACCATACGCACTTTGCGGGAAGACACACGTCCACGACGATGTTTATATTTGTATCGTGCAATACGGACCGCAGCTCTTTCGGCAATGGTCTGATATGTTTCAAGTTTATCGGCAAGCAATTTATTTTGACAACGCAACAAAGTGTGCGCATTTTGCAACTCAACACACTGTCCTTCCGAATCTTTAAACTGTTTCTGTAGTTGAACAAACCTCTCATGCAATATTCTGTATGCATTAAGAACAATCCACCCTCTGCGTCCTAAAATAGGAAGCTCATCACCCTTCACTACTGGCGCTTTCTGTAGGCACGAAACCACATCAGCAGGCTCCGCCTGCTCCAAGCATGAAGACCAATTTTCACTTAAACCAGTAGAATCAGCCCACTCACGGGCCAAAGCCTCGTAAGGCGTACATTCCCAGCCGGGAATCTGAATCGGTAACTTGAAAACCGACGATGATTTTTTCGCAAACATAATGACACACAAAAAAAATTATATACACAATTATAAACAAATTTTATACGTACAAGCCGAGCGCAGACCAACAAGATTAAAACAATACAATGCACACAGGCTTCGTAAACAGTTCGTGACGCCAGATGTAATGGCTGGATTTTCTGTTTAGATGGGATCAGCCCCCAGGGGCCCCTATGACCCAGCCAAAACGTACTCACCTTCCCTCCTCAGATCGTATTCACAATGAGTAGATATACAGGTAAATATACAGGTCGCACCTAAGGATGGGGAATGACAATATATGTATGTACGGATTTTCTACAATATCTTATTCACATCAGTTGGTCTCGCGGTCACCCCGACCCAGACCGTTCTACCCTAGGGCAGATCTGACACACAATCCGGTGTGTCTACACATGGGCCTGCAGAACCCAATGCTCCCTTTTCCAAACTGTTCGCAATCCTGCGAAACTACACGTTAGTTCGACCTCCTAACGCTCTCACTTACTCAAGCCACAATCCAGTGGGTATTGACACTGGTCTCCCACCCAGTGCTGTCACTAACGCCGCATATCAACGACGACCACATTCCTATGAACCATTATTTGGGGTATTATCTTAGTGGTCTACTTGGAATAGAACTACAATAATAACTTTGAATAGGGTTCCAGATTGTATAGTGTACTCCCTGCTCTTGACATCGAAGGTCCACCCACTCCCTCCTTATTCAATCACCATTTACCTGATCGGGATTTCTCATCCGTTCACCCAAACAGTTCCTGACTAGAAGTGCGGTTTACCAAGATTGAACATAAGCACCAGGTACACGATAATTCTATATGAATTAGGGTATTTATTAACAATAAACACAAATCACATTACTATGCGGCATAACTTTTGCAAAGAAAAAGGTAAAGATTAGAGTGCACAATCTATGAGCAATGGACGGACATCACCTGGTTAATATGAAATCTGGACTCGGCAGTCATCTAGGTTCCCTTCTCGTCTCTGTGTCCTGGCTCTCCTTGCAGTCACACCCCAGCCGTCACAAGTACACGTCTGCACCGCTAGGCTCAACCTCGTCTGCTTGCTTCCAGGGCACCGGAACCTTGCTGATTATTAGCTACCGTCTCTCTCTCTCTCTCTGTATCAGTGCGCTCCGCGCTATTTCTCGTTCAGTCTTTCTCAGAGAGTTTCGGTCTTAAATCTTTCTCGGACTTCAAAGATGGCGACTGTCCACCATAAGATGAATAATAGCGGAGATGCTAACGGCTAGATGCCGCCTACGGACTAACTGAAAAACTGACTAACACCTTCGCTAATATCAAAGCCCGTTCCTTCATGGAAATTCACGGCCAGTAACCTGCCGCCCACCAAATTCTTGTACCTCCCCGTACCAAGGACACTTTCCCAGCCGGCCGGCCTGAAGTTGTGTCTTCGGAGTGGAGAAAAATACATTCCTTCGATAAGGGTCAGCCTGAACCGGTTCTCTCCAAGCGAACAACAGCTTGAAACTAAAACATTACACTTGACCTAGAAGGCCTTCTCGAGCTACCGGGCAAAAAGCAAAATGGAGTCTGTCTCGTTTAAGGCCTACGGAGCCCATAATGTGCATAGCTCCATGAAAAACAGCTCAGCATGTTAGCAAATGAGCGAATCATGACTAATATTTATATATCTATCCCCTAACTTAAATTCATAAGCCTTACTCTAAGAAAAATAATACGAAAATGCCCTTATATATGTAAGACAGGGTCCCTGTCTATCGGCCTAATCCCTATGCTATGGGGGTGATAGGCTGGAGTCACTCTCCATCATTCTCCTTCTCCAAAGAGCTAGCAAAAAGACAGCCATAACAGCCAGGTTTGTACTGTATCTTGTTTGTTGTTTCTGGCAAATAACAGTAATTCTGTCATGGTTGAATTGAGCTTGTGGTAGGGGCTGGACATTCAGGTCTGTACGATATGCAAGCAGTGTTTCAGATGTTGGATGTGAGAAGGAAAGGATACTTTGAGGGAGAGTTGAGCTTTATTGTCATATTGGTAAATATTGATGCTATTTGCTATGAGTAAAGCACCAAGCTGCCCCATGTTAAGGTTAAAGATGACAGGAGGCAGTATGGAAGCCAGGGGGCTCCACATGTTTTAAGAATTCATTATGACTCAGACGTGCCCATGTTAACAGACTGATGTCAGGTGGAGAGGCAGGAGGAAAATCAGTGAAAACAATTTCTGGTGAATACTATTTGAGAGACTTGATGGTACATCCGATATTGAGATATTAAACTGTGTCCAATGCAGCTGGGAGGTCCAACCATATCAAGAGGCAGGGGTCACCTTCATTCGTGGTCAAGAAGGCATCAGCTATGATGTGTAAGGTAGAGGTTTTTGTGTTTCAGCATGATCTGACGCCAGACTGGTAGTTGTTCAGGAGATTGTTAGCACTGATATGATCTTGGAGTTGAAGATAGGCTACTTTTTCAATGATCTTGCCGATGAATGGTAGGTGAGTCATGGGCCAATAGTTGCAGAGGTCATCAGGGTCTAGTGAATGTTTCTTTAGGAGTGGGAGTATTACATTTTATAACTGTTAAATAATATGTTAACTAGCATATTTATCAAATAATTTTTTTGTCAATAGGCTATGAGTTTTATTGGAGAAGAGGATAACTAGCATTTTTAAATAAAAAAATATTTGGTCTAATTAAATAGTTGTTTAAGATTTTTTTATAAATATCTATTTTTAGTCATTCAAAGTTTTGATTATTGTATGTATTTAAATGTAATAATCTAAAGATAATTAGAGTAGTTATCTTAATATTTTCATAAGCAAGGTTTTTATTGTTTTTTCCCAAACATTTACAACAGTAAATAAAGCGCACATAGTTAAGTACAGATCCTGACATGGTTGTGCACACAGCCACAATTCCGAATTCAAACTATTGCATAGTCTCCTACCATTTGTCCCAGAGTCTTCTATGTTAGAGAGGGCAACCCCTCATCGCATACATGGGCTCCTCCATTTTTGGCACACTAATCCATCGCCCTACACCAGACCTCAATCTTAGGAGGAGTACCAGATGCACAGCTGTATGTAATGTCTCTCTTTGCTAACAGGGTACTTATCCCCACCATCGCCCACACCCTTATTTCCCCCAATGTCCTCCAGGAGTAGGGGTGGGCGGTAAACTCTGTCAGTTGAGTTCACAGAGTTTTGCCTCTCCACGCTCCTCTTGGAGTACGAAGTTTGGCAAAAACTCTGGCTACTGCTGTGTGGCGGAATTTACTATTCACCCACGCGCCGATACCAAGCAAGTCCCGTAGTATTTCAGATGATGCCTAGTGCGGAGACTACGTTTCCCAGCATTCTTCCACAAACATGCTGATGCCGTTCCCAGCACACCTTTGTAGGACTTCATTATCATAACAAGACCAGGAGTCAGCGTCCTCGATTCCCGGCGAGTAGAAGCCTTGACAATGGCCACAGTACAGGTAAGTGGCAGACTGCCATATAACTCTAAGAATCTCTTCAAATTCGACCGCTTGAATGAGTGCCGCAGTTATTGTAGATCATGCTATTTCAAATGGAGCTTCACATTATTTTCCCATTGTTGTTTTGGTTAATGGCCTTAGCCCTCATGTTTGAAATGCATCAACTGGTGCTAGCAAACATGCGCATTATAGGCCATTGTGATGGAAATTTCCTGCATCATCTTCAGAGAAGAGAAAGGGAGCAAGCCCAACCAAGATCACACAGCACAACGGCAGCACAGAACCAGAGTCACGATAGTCTGGAGCGGTAAGTCCCAGATCACGCGGTGCATAGTGCCCAACGTCAGCTCCAACTCCAGAATCAAACAGTGCTTATCACCCTCTACAAATGGGTTATACTTAGCTTGTATGACTTCCCCTGCTGCTCAGCTGGTGTGGGTATTGGAATGCCTGATGTCATCGTAGAATCTTGGGTGCCTGGCTGGTGTGTGGATAGGCGGTTGATGGCAGGCAGGCTGAGTGGCAGGGAGGCCACTCCTGGTGGGGTTATTCTTATCTTATACTCAAATACTTGGAACTTAATCTGGAAATAAGCCTAATTAAATCCAGCTTATTAAATGTACCTGGCTCAAGGACTTTGTTATTTACAACAAAATGCTTAGAGTGCTTGCCCTGCCTGTGCTGAATGGCACTATAACGTGCCGGTATCTGCCCCTGACCCACCCCCTCCACAGATGGGGGATCACACATTGTCAGTAATGTACTGGTCTCTAAAATAAGCCTATCATGATAGCTTGTACAAATAATGCATCTGCAGCTGTGATCTGTTAATAGGTTCGAGTCAGCCTTTCATCATTCTGAGGCTGATGAAAAGGAGTATGACTGATTTTGTATGAAAAAAAATCAACCTAGTGAAGCAAATTCCTCCTTTGGTGAAACCCTCTGTGACAGAAAATTAACAAGGGAAGTGAGTGGTAGTCCTATATTAACTACATCTCTATAATCCGGCTGGAGGTAGTGAGCAAGCTTGGTGAAAAAAACATGTTTTTGGTTGATTATTACTCCTGTTTAGCTTCACAAGCGAAGAGTGAAATGATGTGCCCAAAGTGGTCTGGTTTGGCCTGCAAGGTCTTCACATCCGGGCCGCGGAAAGCAACGGAAATAATCACAAGGAAAAGTGAAAAGAAACTAAAGCCAGTTGTTGTAATGTGTACTTGTTAATGCATCCTGGCTATTGATGTCCTCTGCCTTGCTTCTCAGCCATTGGTGATGTCATCGGAATGCTTGGTGTGTTTGAGTTGGAGAAAGAGTCATTTGGAATAGATGGGCTGAGCATCAAGGAGGCTGATCCTGGTGGGGCCTAATATGGATCTAACTTGTTTCCTGTAACCAACCTACAAGAAAGTAATCTGATGAATAAATCTACCGTCCTATTCTGCATCACACGGCCTACGTATCATTCTTCCTTGCAACACCAGTCCAGAAAAGCCTGTCTAGAGGATCGGTGTGTCTTAAAATCGACCACCCAGCTTGTCCCTGGGGCAGGCAGGGGACTGGAACCTCAAACTAAACAATCAGCTTTATTTATTTATTTTCTCTTCAGTACCACCTGCCTCCCCCACATAAAGAGCTGCCAGTGTGGGTATCTCAAGAATGCATGGCAGAGGCGAGGGGGGTTAATGCACCTGTTGCAAAAGTCGGAGTGGGAGCTGCAGGTCATATGCTTCAATCCCACTGAATAAAATCAGCGGTAGAAGCGCTACTTTCAGAGGTGGGTAGTAAACATGGCAGAGGCTACAAACTCAGTAGCTAATTGCACCAGCTGTGGATATGCTTTTCTGTGTTTTCTGAAACTCACAGCATCCCCTGTCTTTATTTTCAGCATTCATAAAGTGGAAGCTTTGCTTTAAAATGTAGGGGCATGAACACTGCGCACATGATCAATGCATAAGGTACCAACATTACTTTTCCATTCAATTCCCACTTTTAAAACTCAGGGGCATATTAACAAGGGGGTTTATCTTCGCTTTTTTGGCTTTTAAAGCCAAGAAAGCGGAGATAAAATTAACTCCCCATTACCTAGCTGTCGCTAACACCAGTTAGCGACAGCTAGTAGGAGATAGCGACCATCTTGGGCCCCACTTTGCATGTCAGTGATATTTATCACTAATGACATGCAAAGTGGGCGTGCCAAGATGTTAGTGACTGGAAACAGTTGCTAACATCGCTATCTCATATTACCAACTTTTGGAGATAATCGCGCTAAGCTCGAATATCTCCAAAAGCTAACACCTGCCCTGAGCAGTTCTTATATATTTACAACAAGGGGTGGTGAGGGACAGAGTCTCTGAATTAAGCAGAAAGCTCTCACCCAGTCAAGAGATCAGGGCTAGATCCAACACCGTTTTTTAGCTCACTGCACCATCCCAGTTTCAGAACCTGGCTGTATGCAAATTAGTCTGTTCCTGTCCCAGTGCATGATGGGAACAGGGCAAACCAAACTACAAAAGCCAATTCTTACACTGGGAAGGAAACAAGCTCCCGGGGACCGGTTTCTGGCATTACAGCCGTCTTCGGCCCGGTTTGCTTGAATCCTGATGGTGCAATGAGCAAGGGTCTCACATCTGAGAATACCCTTCCACGCTTAGGGTGGACAAAAATATTTACAACAAGGGGTGGTGAGAGACAGAGTCTCTGAATTAAGCAGAAAGCTCTCACCCAGTCAAGAGATCAGGGCTAGATCCAACACCGTTTTTTAGCTCACTGCACCATCCCAGTTTCAGAACCTGGCTGTATGCAAATTAGTCTGTTCCTGTCCCAGTGCATGATGGGAACAGGGCAAACCAAACTACAAAAGCCAATTCTTACACTGGGAAGGAAACAAGCTCCCGGGGACCGGTTTCTGGCATTACAGCCGTCTTCGGGCCGGTTTGCTTGAATCCTGATGGTGCAATGAGCAAGGGTCTCACATCTGAGAATACCCTTCCACGCTTAGGGTGGACAAAAATATTTACAACAAGGGGTGGTGAGGGACAGAGTCTCTGAATTAAGCAGAAAGCTCTCACCCAGTCAAGAGATCAGGGCTAGATCCAACACCGTTTTTTAGCTCACTGCACCATCCCAGTTTCAGAACCTGGCTGTATGCAAATTAGTCTGTTCCTGTCCCAGTGCATGATGGGAACAGGGCAAACCAAACTACAAAAGCCAATTCTTACACTGGGAAGGAAACAAGCTCCCGGGGACCGGTTTCTGGCATTACAGCCGTCTTCGGCCCGGTTTGCTTGAATCCTGATGGTGCAATGAGCAAGGGTCTCACATCTGAGAATACCCTTCCACGCTTAGGGTGGACAAAAATATTTACAACAAGGGGTGGTGAGGGACAGAGTCTCTGAATTAAGCAGAAAGCTCTCACCCAGTCAAGAGATCAGGGCTAGATCCAACACCGTTTTTTAGCTCACTGCACCATCCCAGTTTCAGAACCTGGCTGTATGCAAATTAGTCTGTTCCTGTCCCAGTGCATGATGGGAACAGGGCAAACCAAACTACAAAAGCCAATTCTTACACTGGGAAGGAAACAAGCTCCCGGGGACCGGTTTCTGGCATTACAGCCGTCTTCGGCCCGGTTTGCTTGAATCCTGATGGTGCAATGAGCAAGGGTCTCACATCTGAGAATACCCTTCCACGCTTAGGGTGGACAAAAATATTTACAACAAGGGGTGGTGAGGGACAGAGTCTCTGAATTAAGCAGAAAGCTCTCACCCAGTCAAGAGATCAGGGCTAGATCCAACACCGTTTTTTAGCTCACTGCACCATCCCAGTTTCAGAACCTGGCTGTATGCAAATTAGTCTGTTCCTGTCCCAGTGCATGATGGGAACAGGGCAAACCAAACTACAAAAGCCAATTCTTACACTGGGAAGGAAACAAGCTCCCGGGGACCGGTTTCTGGCATTACAGCCGTCTTCGGCCCGGTTTGCTTGAATCCTGATGGTGCAATGAGCAAGGGTCTCACATCTGAGAATACCCTTCCACGCTTAGGGTGGACAAAAATATTTACAACAAGGGGTGGTGAGGGACAGAGTCTCTGAATTAAGCAGAAAGCTCTCACCCAGTCAAGAGATCAGGGCTAGATCCAACACCGTTTTTTAGCTCACTGCACCATCCCAGTTTCAGAACCTGGCTGTATGCAAATTAGTCTGTTCCTGTCCCAGTGCATGATGGGAACAGGGCAAACCAAACTACAAAAGCCAATTCTTACACTGGGAAGGAAAAAAGCTCCCGGGGACCGGTTTCTGGCATTACAGCCGTCTTCGGCCCGGTTTGCTTGAATCCTGATGGTGCAATGAGCAAGGGTCTCACATCTGAGAATACCCTTCCACGCTTAGGGTGGACAAAAATATTTACAACAAGGGGTGGTGAGGGACAGAGTCTCTGAATTAAGCAGAAAGCTCTCACCCAGTCAAGAGATCAGGGCTAGATCCAACACCGTTTTTTAGCTCACTGCACCATCCCAGTTTCAGAACCTGGCTGTATGCAAATTAGTCTGTTCCTGTCCCAGTGCATGATGGGAACAGGGCAAACCAAACTACAAAAGCCAATTCTTACACTGGGAAGGAAACAAGCTCCCGGGGACCGGTTTCTGGCATTACAGCCGTCTTCGGCCCGGTTTGCTTGAATCCTGATGGTGCAATGAGCAAGGGTCTCACATCTGAGAATACCCTTCCACGCTTAGGGTGGACAAAAATATTTACAACAAGGGGTGGTGAGGGACAGAGTCTCTGAATTAAGCAGAAAGCTCTCACCCAGTCAAGAGATCAGGGCTAGATCCAACACCGTTTTTTAGCTCACTGCACCATCCCAGTTTCAGAACCTGGCTGTATGCAAATTAGTCTGTTCCTGTCCCAGTGCATGATGGGAACAGGGCAAACCAAACTACAAAAGCCAATTCTTACACTGGGAAGGAAACAAGCTCCCGGGGACCGGTTTCTGGCATTACAGCCGTCTTCGGCCCGGTTTGCTTGAATCCTGATGGTGCAATGAGCAAGGGTCTCACATCTGAGAATACCCTTCCACGCTTAGGGTGGACAAAAATATTTACAACAAGGGGTGGTGAGGGACAGAGTCTCTGAATTAAGCAGAAAGCTCTCACCCAGTCAAGAGATCAGGGCTAGATCCAACACCGTTTTTTAGCTCACTGCACCATCCCAGTTTCAGAACCTGGCTGTATGCAAATTAGTCTGTTCCTGTCCCAGTGCATGATGGGAACAGGGCAAACCAAACTACAAAAGCCAATTCTTACACTGGGAAGGAAACAAGCTCCCGGGGACCGGTTTCTGGCATTACAGCCGTCTTCGGCCCGGTTTGCTTGAATCCTGATGGTGCAATGAGCAAGGGTCTCACATCTGAGAATACCCTTCCACGCTTAGGGTGGACAAAAATATTTACAACAAGGGGTGGTGAGGGACAGAGTCTCTGAATTAAGCAGAAAGCTCTCACCCAGTCAAGAGATCAGGGCTAGATCCAACACCGTTTTTTAGCTCACTGCACCATCCCAGTTTCAGAACCTGGCTGTATGCAAATTAGTCTGTTCCTGTCCCAGTGCATGATGGGAACAGGGCAAACCAAACTACAAAAGCCAATTCTTACACTGGGAAGGAAACAAGCTCCCGGGGACCGGTTTCTGGCATTACAGCCGTCTTCGGCCCGGTTTGCTTGAATCCTGATGGTGCAATGAGCAAGGGTCTCACATCTGAGAATACCCTTCCACGCTTAGGGTGGACAAAAATATTTACAACAAGGGGTGGTGAGGGACAGAGTCTCTGAATTAAGCAGAAAGCTCTCACCCAGTCAAGAGATCAGGGCTAGATCCAACACCGTTTTTTAGCTCACTGCACCATCCCAGTTTCAGAACCTGGCTGTATGCAAATTAGTCTGTTCCTGTCCCAGTGCATGATGGGAACAGGGCAAACCAAACTACAAAAGCCAATTCTTACACTGGGAAGGAAACAAGCTCCCGGGGACCGGTATCTGGCATTACAGCCGTCTTCGGCTCGGTTTGCTTGAATCCTGATGGTGCAATGAGCAAGGGTCTCACATCTGAGAATACCCTTCCACGCTTAGGGTGGACAAAAATATTTACAACAAGGGGTGGTGAGGGACAGAGTCTCTGAATTAAGCAGAAAGCTCTCACCCAGTCAAGAGATCAGGGCTAGATCCAACACCGTTTTTTAGCTCACTGCACCATCCCAGTTTCAGAACCTGGCTGTATGCAAATTAGTCTGTTCCTGTCCCAGTGCATGATGGGAACAGGGCAAACCAAACTACAAAAGCCAATTCTTACACTGGGAAGGAAACTAGCTCCCGGGGACCGGTTTCTGGCATTACAGCCGTCTTCGGCCCGGTTTGCTTGAATCCTGATGGTGCAATGAGCAAGGGTCTCACATCTGAGAATACCCTTCCACGCTTAGGGTGGACAAAAATATTTACAACAAGGGGTGGTGAGGGACAGAGTCTCTGAATTAAGCAGAAAGCTCTCACCCAGTCAAGAGATCAGGGCTAGATCCAACACCGTTTTTTAGCTCACTGCACCATCCCAGTTTCAGAACCTGGCTGTATGCAAATTAGTCTGTTCCTGTCCCAGTGCATGATGGGAACAGGGCAAACCAAACTACAAAAGCCAATTCTTACACTGGGAAGGAAACAAGCTCCCGGGGACCGGTTTCTGGCATTACAGCCGTCTTCGGCCCGGTTTGCTTGAATCCTGATGGTGCAATGAGCAAGGGTCTCACATCTGAGAATACCCTTCCACGCTTAGGGTGGACAAAAATATTTACAACAAGGGGTGGTGAGGTACAGAGTCTCTGAATTAAGCAGAAAGCTCTCACCCAGTCAAGAGATCAGGGCTAGATCCAACACCGTTTTTTAGCTCACTGCACCATCCCAGTTTCAGAACCTGGCTGTATGCAAATTAGTCTGTTCCTGTCCCAGTGCATGATGGGAACAGGGCAAACCAAACTACAAAAGCCAATTCTTACACTGGGAAGGAAACAAGCTCCCGGGGACCGGTTTCTGGCATTACAGCCGTCTTCGGCCCGGTTTGCTTGAATCCTGATGGTGCAATGAGCAAGGGTCTCACATCTGAGAATACCCTTCCACGCTTAGGGTGGACAAAAATATTTACAACAAGGGGTGGTGAGGGACAGAGTCTCTGAATTAAGCAGAAAGCTCTCACCCAGTCAAGAGATCAGGGCTAGATCCAACACCGTTTTTTAGCTCACTGCACCATCCCAGTTTCAGAACCTGGCTGTATGCAAATTAGTCTGTTCCTGTCCCAGTGCATGATGGGAACAGGGCAAACCAAACTACAAAAGCCAATTCTTACACTGGGAAGGAAACAAGCTCCCGGGGACCGGTTTCTGGCATTACAGCCGTCTTCGGCCCGGTTTGCTTGAATCCTGATGGTGCAATGAGCAAGGGTCTCACATCTGAGAATACCCTTCCACGCTTAGGGTGGACAAAAATATTTACAACAAGGGGTGGTGAGGGACAGAGTCTCTGAATTAAGCAGAAAGCTCTCACCCAGTCAAGAGATCAGGGCTAGATCCAACACCGTTTTTTAGCTCACTGCACCATCCCAGTTTCAGAACCTGGCTGTATGCAAATTAGTCTGTTCCTGTCCCAGTGCATGATGGGAACAGGGCAAACCAAACTACAAAAGCCAATTCTTACACTGGGAAGGAAACAAGCTCCCGGGGACCGGTTTCTGGCATTACAGCCGTCTTCGGCCCGGTTTGCTTGAATCCTGATGGTGCAATGAGCAAGGGTCTCACATCTGAGAATACCCTTCCACGCTTAGGGTGGACAAAAATATTTACAACAAGGGGTGGTGAGGGACAGAGTCTCTGAATTAAGCAGAAAGCTCTCACCCAGTCAAGAGATCAGGGCTAGATCCAACAGCGTTTTTTAGCTCACTGCACCATCCCAGTTTCAGAACCTGGCTGTATGCAAATTAGTCTGTTCCTGTCCCAGTGCATGATGGGAACAGGGCAAACCAAACTACAAAAGCCAATTCTTACACTGGGAAGGAAAAAAGCTCCCGGGGACCGGTTTCTGGCATTACAGCCGTCTTCGGCCCGGTTTGCTTGAATCCTGATGGTGCAATGAGCAAGGGTCTCACATCTGAGAATACCCTTCCACGCTTAGGGTGGACAAAAATATTTACAACAAGGGGTGGTGAGGGACAGAGTCTCTGAATTAAGCAGAAAGCTCTCACCCAGTCAAGAGATCAGGGCTAGATCCAACACCGTTTTTTAGCTCACTGCACCATCCCAGTTTCAGAACCTGGCTGTATGCAAATTAGTCTGTTCCTGTCCCAGTGCATGATGGGAACAGGGCAAACCAAACTACAAAAGCCAATTCTTACACTGGGAAGGAAACAAGCTCCCGGGGACCGGTTTCTGGCATTACAGCCGTCTTTGGCCCGGTTTGCTTGAATCCTGATGGTGCAATGAGCAAGGGTCTCACATCTGAGAATACCCTTCCACGCTTAGGGTGGACAAAAATATTTACAACAAGGGGTGGTGAGGGACAGAGTCTCTGAATTAAGCAGAAAGCTCTCACCCAGTCAAGAGATCAGGGCTAGATCCAACACCGTTTTTTAGCTCACTGCACCATCCCAGTTTCAGAACCTGGCTGTATGCAAATTAGTCTGTTCCTGTCCCAGTGCATGATGGGAACAGGGCAAACCAAACTACAAAAGCCAATTCTTACACTGGGAAGGAAACAAGCTCCCGGGGACCGGTTTCTGGCATTACAGCCGTCTTCGGCCCGGTTTGCTTGAATCCTGATGGTGCAATGAGCAAGGGTCTCACATCTGAGAATACCCTTCCACGCTTAGGGTGGACAAAAATATTTACAACAAGGGGTGGTGAGGGACAGAGTCTCTGAATTAAGCAGAAAGCTCTCACCCAGTCAAGAGATCAGGGCTAGATCCAACACCGTTTTTTAGCTCACTGCACCATCCCAGTTTCAGAACCTGGCTGTATGCAAATTAGTCTGTTCCTGTCCCAGTGCATGATGGGAACAGGGCAAACCAAACTACAAAAGCCAATTCTTACACTGGGAAGGAAACAAGCTCCCGGGGACCGGTTTCTGGCATTACAGCCGTCTTCGGCCAGGTTTGCTTGAATCCTGATGGTGCAATGAGCAAGGGTCTCACATCTGAGAATACCCTTCCACGCTTAGGGTGGACAAAAATATTTACAACAAGGGGTGGTGAGGGACAGAGTCTCTGAATTAAGCAGAAAGCTCTCACCCAGTCAAGAGATCAGGGCTAGATCCAACACCGTTTTTTAGCTCACTGCACCATCCCAGTTTCAAAACCTGGCTGTATGCAAATTAGTCTGTTCCTGTCCCAGTGCATGATGGGAACAGGGCAAACCAAACTACAAAAGCCAATTCTTACACTGGGAAGGAAACAAGCTCCCGGGGACCGGTTTCTGGCATTACAGCCGTCTTCGGCCCGGTTTGCTTGAATCCTGATGGTGCAATGAGCAAGGGTCTCACATCTGAGAATACCCTTCCACGCTTAGGGTGGACAAAAATATTTACAACAAGGGGTGGTGAGGGACAGAGTCTCTGAATTAAGCAGAAAGCTCTCACCCAGTCAAGAGATCAGGGCTAGATCCAACACCGTTTTTTAGCTCACTGCACCATCCCAGTTTCAGAACCTGGCTGTATGCAAATTAGTCTGTTCCTGTCCCAGTGCATGATGGGAACAGGGCAAACCAAACTACAAAAGCCAATTCTTACACTGGGAAGGAAACAAGCTCCCGGGGACCGGTTTCTGGCATTACAGCCGTCTTCGGCCCGGTTTGCTTGAATCCTGATGGTGCAATGAGCAAGGGTCTCACATCTGAGAATACCCTTCCACGCTTGGGGTGGACAAAAATATTTACAACAAGGGGTGGTGAGGGACAGAGTCTCTGAATTAAGCAGAAAGCTCTCACCCAGTCAAGAGATCAGGGCTAGATCCAACACCCTTTTTTAGCTCACTGCACCATCCCAGTTTCAGAACCTGGCTGTATGCAAATTAGTCTGTTCCTGTCCCAGTGCATGATGGGAACAGGGCAAACCAAACTACAAAAGCCAATTCTTACACTGGGAAGGAAACAAGCTCCCGGGGACCGGTTTCTGGCATTACAGCCGTCTTCGGCCCGGTTTGCTTGAATCCTGATGGTGCAATGAGCAAGGGTCTCACATCTGAGAATACCCTTCCACGCTTAGGGTGGACAAAAATATTTACAACAAGGTGTGGTGAGGGACAGAGTCTCTGAATTAAGCAGAAAGCTCTCACCCAGTCAAGAGATCAGGGCTAGATCCAACACCGTTTTTTAGCTCACTGCACCATCCCAGTTTCAGAACCTGGCTGTATGCAAATTAGTCTGTTCCTGTCCCAGTGCATGATGGGAACAGGGCAAACCAAACTACAAAAGCCAATTCTTACACTGGGAAGGAAACAAGCTCCCGGGGACCGGTTTCTGGCATTACAGCCGTCTTCGGCCCGGTTTGCTTGAATCCTGATGGTGCAATGAGCAAGGGTCTCACATCTGAGAATACCCTTCCACGCTTAGGGTGGACAAAAATATTTACAACAAGGGGTGGTGAGGGACAGAGTCTCTGAATTAAGCAGAAAGCTCTCACCCAGTCAAGAGATCAGGGCTAGATCCAACACCGTTTTTTAGCTCACTGCACCATCCCAGTTTCAGAACCTGGCTGTATGCAAATTAGTCTGTTCCTGTCCCAGTGCATGATGGGAACAGGGCAAACCAAACTACAAAAGCCAATTCTTACACTGGGAAGGAAACAAGCTCCCGGGGACCGGTTTCTGGCATTACAGCCGTCTTCGGCCCGGTTTGCTTGAATCCTGATGGTGCAATGAGCAAGGGTCTCACATCTGAGAATACCCTTCCACGCTTAGGGTGGACAAAAATATTTACAACAAGGGGTGGTGAGGGACAGAGTCTCTGAATTAAGCAGAAAGCTCTCACCCAGTCAAGAGATCAGGGCTAGATCCAACACCGTTTTTTAGCTCACTGCACCATCCCAGTTTCAGAACCTGGCTGTATGCAAATTAGTCTGTTCCTGTCCCAGTGCATGATGGGAACAGGGCAAACCAAACTACAAAAGCCAATTCTTACAGTGGGAAGGAAACAAGCTCCCGGGGACCGGTTTCTGGCATTACAGCCGTCTTCGGCCCGGTTTGCTTGAATCCTGATGGTGCAATGAGCAAGGGTCTCACATCTGAGAATACCCTTCCACGCTTAGGGTGGACAAAAATATTTACAACAAGGGGTGGTGAGGGACAGAGTCTCTGAATTAAGCAGAAAGCTCTCACCCAGTCAAGAGATCAGGGCTAGATCCAACACCGTTTTTTAGCTCACTGCACCATCCCAGTTTCAGAACCTGGCTGTATGCAAATTAGTCTGTTCCTGTCCCAGTGCATGATGGGAACAGGGCAAACCAAACTACAAAAGCCAATTCTTACACTGGGAAGGAAACAAGCTCCCGGGGACCGGTTTCTGGCATTACAGCCGTCTTCGGCCCGGTTTGCTTGAATCCTGATGGTGCCATGAGCAAGGGTCTCACATCTGAGAATACCCTTCCACGCTTAGGGTGGACAAAAATATTTACAACAAGGGGTGGTGAGGGACAGAGTCTCTGAATTAAGCAGAAAGCTCTCACCCAGTCAAGAGATCAGGGCTAGATCCAACACCGTTTTTTAGCTCACTGCACCATCCCAGTTTCAGAACCTGGCTGTATGCAAATTAGTCTGTTCCTGTCCCAGTGCATGATGGGAACAGGGCAAACCAAACTACAAAAGCCAATTCTTACACTGGGAAGGAAACAAGCTCCCGGGGACCGGTTTCTGGCATTACAGCCGTCTTCGGCCCGGTTTGCTTGAATCCTGATGGTGCAATGAGCAAGGGTCTCACATCTGAGAATACCCTTCCACGCTTAGGGTGGACAAAAATATTTACAACAAGGGGTGGTGAGGGACAGAGTCTCTGAATTAAGCAGAAAGCTCTCACCCAGTCAAGAGATCAGGGCTAGATCCAACACCGTTTTTTAGCTCACTGCACCATCCCAGTTTCAGAACCTGGCTGTATGCAAATTAGTCTGTTCCTGTCCCAGTGCATGATGGGAACAGGGCAAACCAAACTACAAAAGCCAATTCTTACACTGGGAAGGAAACAAGCTCCCGGGGACCGGTTTCTGGCATTACAGCCGTCTTCGGCCCGGTTTGCTTGAATCCTGATGGTGCAATGAGCAAGGGTCTCACATCTGAGAATACCCTTCCACGCTTAGGGTGGACAAAAATATTTACAACAAGGGGTGGTGAGGGACAGAGTCTCTGAATTAAGCAGAAAGCTCTCACCCAGTCAAGAGATCAGGGCTAGATCCAACACCGTTTTTTAGCTCACTGCACCATCCCAGTTTCAGAACCTGGCTGTATGCAAATTAGTCTGTTCCTGTCCCAGTGCATGATGGGAACAGGGCAAACCAAACTACAAAAGCCAATTCTTACACTGGGAAGGAAACAAGCTCCCGGGGACCGGTTTCTGGCATTACAGCCGTCTTCGGCCCGGTTTGCTTGAATCCTGATGGTGCAATGAGCAAGGGTCTCACATCTGAGAATACCCTTCCACGCTTAGGGTGGACAAAATGTTCTTAGCCATGTTATCCAATGGGATGTGGATAACAAGGCTAAGAGCATTAGCTCGGTAATTCATGAATATCGCGGACTTTTCAGCGATATTCATGCATTGCGGACGATTTTTATCGCATTTGCGATAAACCTTGGTAATACCAAGGTTTATCTGCGATAAAAATCGCCGCAGCTCAACGGTAAAAAATGTTCTCTAACCAAGCAATAGCGATAATTATCGCTATTGCTTGGTAATATGCCCCATAGTTTATAACATGGCGGGTAGCAGTGCATGCTGCAAAGATTCGGGTGGGTACCAGCTGCATGCTAAAGGTTCAACCCTTGACGGAGATAGTATCCACCTTTCAACCATCCAATGATGACAGAATGAGTACCTAGTACCCCAGTAACACAGGTGTAACTCTGTGGAATTATGTGGAATTCTGAGAAGTTTTTATGTAACTCCATGGAATTCCATGTAGTAAAACTCAGTGAGTTCTGCCCAACCCTAACCAGGAGGTCCAGGTGAGCAACTCGGGCCAATACCTTAATTGGGCTTTCCACCAACTTAGGCTTTAAAACTCTAAAAATTGATTCAAAAAGCTGTGCTATTACTTGGCAGGACCATACAATGCGAAAGAAGTTAACGTCACTTTCCCCGTGTTGTGCACAAGTGGCCGTCGGGTGTTTTAGGGCCTTGCATGGTTTCACTGGGTGAAGAAAGTGGTATGCAGACAGTTCAGCTGAATTAGACACAACCTGGAGGAAGTAGCTATTTCTTTGGGGCCATGAGAGTTTCCATCCATTCTCCATCCTCCAGGGCCACCACTCATGATTCTGACTTGGCCCGTAGCTACGCAAATCGGTCAGGCGATGCTAGACCTGCCAGTCCGCCTTAGGGTGGTCTTCCTTCCAACTTTTTGCCTTCCTCCAGCATCTTTCTGACCTCATTTTAGCTGGCATTATGACTCTGCACACTTTACCACTGCTAACCAGTGCTAAAGTTGATGTGCTTGCACCTTGCAACATGGTAATGTTGACATACCCAATTGGCATGAATCATTTACTTATAAGTCCCTAGTAAAGTGCACTTACTTGTGCCCAGGGCCTGTAAATCAAACTCCACTTGTGGACCTGAATCACAAAAAATTAAGGGGCAACCCTGTAACCCTGGGGACCTGGGTCAGTAAATATGAAGCAAAACAATAGTTCCCTGCAGCATCAGAGTATATGCAAGGGCAACATTAAACTAGAGTAAGTGCTCAGATGTTGCTGGGTCCAGCTGAAGAATGTTTGTCAAAGCTTTCTTAGTCTCAGTGGAGGGCAGCTGTAACTCTCAGCTGCCTCTAAACCTGCACTGAAAATGATGCACTCTCTTCCATTGGTGGCCCATGTGGCAACTCAACCTCTGTCTCAGGAAGATGTCAAGCATACTAGCATTCATATAGGCATAAGGCATCACAATTGTAATGAGAGAGGAGCAACCGATCGCTCTCACGTGACGGTCAGAGTAAGAAACAAAAATAAAAAGGAGCTTATGCTGATACCTGCGACATGGTAGTTCCATCTGATGGTATCTAAAAATATCTCCTGTATTTTCAAGGAATTTCTTTAATGGGGTGGAAAGTACAGGGGAAAGATTAAAAAGAAGTGCTGATGTTCTTGGATGGGTTAAAAATCCTGTATCCAGGATGGTCAAGGTTTTCACAGTATGAGGCAAACCAAATCGGTGTATAAGGCCAAAAGAAGCCAAGACTACCTTTTCGAAAAACATTAATTTGGATTGAAGACACGTAAGTAAATGACTTACAAGTCAAACTGAAGATCAACAATAAGGATCTACAACCAGTAAGGGACCCGCTACATTACAATACGGTCCTGACGAAACCCCAGACCCGAAACATGTTGACCACCTATGTAAGATGTCATGGATAGTTAGACCATCCAAAAACATCACCACTTCTTTTTGATATTACCCCTGTACTTTCTGCCCAATTTAAGAAATTCCTCAAAAATACAGGAGGTATTTTAGACACCATCAGACGGATCCCACCAGTACTTTCTCTCGAGTAGAGGCAGTGGTATCCTAGGGATGTGAGTACCTAGGTGCGAAACCCAATGATGACGCCGCCCAACGATTTACCATAGTGATGATTATTTACACCACCAATGGCAGTGTTGCAGGAATTCTGCCCTAGAACAGAACTATGCGTGGGATTATGGCACCGTAGTGCACAGGGACTGAGTGATCACACCACGTTAGTACCCATGAGCCCTGGACCGACTAGCTATAGTGTCTCACTTGCTCTCCTACTCACTCACAGAAAAAGAATTGATTTGACACCCCAGAACAAAACGCTCCTGAATTTCTCAGGACTTGTGGTTGCAAGACACACCCTTTCGCTCACAGTCTTGTTCTTATCCACAATGAGGTCTGACAGAGACATGAACCAGTTTAAAATATTTATTTTAACTAACGTGCTCTAACTGTCATCATAGCAGCTAGGCAATGAATCATGAAAGGAGATGTCATTATAAAAAAGACAATATAGCCTAATCTCCCTCCCCTTGATTAGAAGCTGTATTTTTGTATATTAGAATATCTCTGGGTTTTGTCTACAGACCCCATACCTCAGACTATAGATGACAGTTCTACATCATAGGTGCTGTCTCGCTCTTCTCACTGTAAATGTCCCTTTCCAAATGTGTGTCCCCCTAGGCATATATCCCCATAAAACCAAAGTATGAGTTCCACACAACAGCTGCATTTGTATGTTTTGTCTAGGTAATAGGGCCTGACCAGAACAGAATAACAAGGGGCATTGCTTTTCGACCTTGCACACAGTGTTCAGACTAAATCCTAGGAACTGGCAGAAAGTGAACGTGGCAGACAGTTCTCATGTGAAAAGGACGAACAAAGTTTAAAAATAAATAAAGCCACGTGCACAAAGCTGACCGCTGTCTGCAGAGCTCATGCTAACCTAGAAACAACAACAATGTCCCCATGGGCCACATGACACTCTCCCCTTGGTCAGGCCAGTAGTTCTGGGGCAAATCAGAGGTCAGAGGTAAGCTGAGACAGAGCTCGATGTTTGATTGCATAGTGGAGAAAATTCCCCAAAAAGATATATATATTTTTGTGGAAAACAAACAATGAGAACACAAGGCCTTCACAGGGTATCTCAGTTCTCAACTATTGTGTATCTTCGGAGCCGAAAACATCACGGGGAAAGTGGAATGCATGCGCTCTAATAGGTTATCTGAACCTTCCATAATAAAAAGAAATGCCATCCAATTGAGCAAATCGAACAAACAGACATGCTCCTAAAATTGACGCATCCGTTCACGGTACAGATGCAATTGCTCTCGGCTTGGCAGCACCAAAGTCAAAGTCAAAGTCAAAAGATTTATATATTTTATTTTATTTATTTTATTTATGCAATTTTATATAGCGCGGACTTTACCCGAAGGTGTCAGAGCGCTTCACAATAGGAACAGAAATGATACAAACTGAGAACATTACACGAGCAACAGATTGCAGAGGCATACGTTACGTTACATACGGTAAAGTGATAATTGTGAGCAAACAAGAATACATGAGGTAGTAAAAATTGTGAGAAACCAAAAATACATGAGGTGGACAAGGTAATTGTGACACTTGTGAGCAAACAAAATACATGAGGTAGTAAAAATGTGGGTAGTAAAAATAGCGCACTACATACCCGGAGGGTCTCAAGGCGCTTGAAGAGGGTGGGGAATTACTTGTCGAATATCCAAGTTTTAAGTTGCTTTCTGAATGCTAGGTGGTTCTGAGTGAGACGAAGGTGAGTGGGGAGTGAGTTCCAGGTTTTAGCTGCGAGGTAGGAGAAGGATCTACCTCCCATGGTGGTTTTGTTGATGCGAGGTACGGTAGCAAGGGCTTGGTTGGAGGATCGTAGCTGGTGGGAGGGGGTGTAGAAGGAAAGTCGTGTGTTGAGGCATTCGGGTCCAAGTTCGTAAAGTGCTTTGTGTGCGTGGGTTAGGAGGCGGAAAGTGATCCTCTTATTGACGGGAAGCCAGTGAAGGTCTTTCAGGTGACTAGAGATGTGGTCTTTACGCGGGATGTCTAGTATGAGTCTGACTGATGCGTTCTGGATGCGTTGGAGTTTTTTCTGGAGTTTTGCGGTGATACCGGCGTAAAGGGTGTTTCCGTAGTCTAGGCGGCTTGTAACCAGTGCATGGGTGACCGTTTTTCTGGTTTCGGTGGGAATCCAGCGAAATGTTTTTTTGAGCATGCGAAGAATGTTGAAGCAAGATGATGAAACGGCGTTGACTTGTCTGTTCATAGAGAGTGAGGAGTCGAGGATGACGCCCAGGTTCCGTGCGTAGTCCGTCGGGATGGGTGCTTTTCCAAGGGCCTCTGGCCACCAAGAGTCATCCCAGGAGGAGGGGGAGGTACCTAAGATAAGGACTTCTGTTTTGTCTGAGTTTAGATTCAGACGGCTGTGCTTCATCCACTCGGCCACTTCTTTCATTCCTTCATGTAGGTTGGTTTTGGCGGTGTTAGGGTCTTTGGTGAGTGAGAGGATCAGTTGAGTGTCGTCGGCGTAGGAGATGATGTTGAGGTTGTGCTGGCGTGCGATGGCCGCGAGGGGGCTCATGTATACGTTGAAGAGGGTGGGGCTGAGTGAGGATCCTTGAGGTACGCCGCAGATGACTTCAGTGGCCTCTGACTTGAATGGTGGGAGGGGGACTCTCTGGGTTCTTCCGGTGAGGAATGAGGTGATCCATTCCAGTGCTTTTCCTTGGATTCCGATGTTTCTGAGGCGCTGTAGAAGGGTGCTATGGCAGACTGTGTCAAAGGCTGCGGAGAGGTCAAGGGGGATGAGGGCGACTGTGTCTCCGTTGTCCAGTAGAGTTCGAATGTCGTCTGTTGCTGCAATGAGGGCGGTCTCCGTGCTGTGTTTGGCTCGGAAGCCGGACTGTGAGGAGTCGAGGGATTTGTTGGTTTCGAGGAAGGCGGCAGCTGGTTGTTGACAGCTTTCTCGATGACTTTGGCCGGGAATGGAAGGAGCGAGATGGGACGGTAGTTTTTGAGTTCGGTGGGGTCCGCTGTGGGTTTTTTCAGAAGGGCGCTAAGTTCTGCGTGTTTCCAGCTTTCCGGGAAGGTGGCGGAGTTGAGGGAGCAGTTGATGACGTCTCGGAGGTGCAGTGCTATGATGGAGTCAGCTTTGTTGAAGATGTGGTGAGGGCAAGGGTCTGTGGGGGATCCTGAGTGGATGGAGTTCATCAGGCGGATGGTGTCCTCAGTGGAGATTGAGTTCCAGCTATTAAGGATGTTCAATGGGGGTGAAGGTCCTGCATGAGGTTGGGTGGGTTGGTCTCCGGGTCGGTTGTCGAAGCTGTTGTGGATGTCTGCGATTTTGTTGTGGAAGAACGAAGCTAGGGAGTCGCAGAGGGCTTGAGAGGCGGTGATGTCGTTGGAATTGGCTGAGGGGTTGGTAAATTCTCTGACGAATTCTTTGACGATGTTGAATAATTCCTTGCTGTTGTGGGCATTGTTATCTAGTCGGTCTTTGAATGCGGCTTTCTTGGCAGACCGGATTAGTTGGTGGTGTATGCGAGTGGCGTTTTTGAAGGTGTCTCTGGTGCTGGTGTTTGGGTCTTTTTTCCAGGCCTTCTCGAGGGTGCGACAGAGTTTCTTCGATTTCTTAAGATCATCGTTGAACCAGGAGGCGTTTTTTCTGCCTAGTTTGATTTGACGTTTTTTCAACGGTGCTAGGATGTCGGCGCTGTTGGATAGCCATTGGGTGAGGTTAGTGGCTGCTTGGTCGGGGTTTGAGGAGTGGGCAGGGGGGTTTTGAAGAAGCAATGAGGAGATCTGGTCGGTGGTGATTTTGTTCCAGTTTCTTCGCAGAGAAGGTTGAGGATGGTTGTGAGTTGTGGTCTTATTGTAGATAAAATGTACGCAGCTGTGGTCCGTCCAATGGAGAGCTGTGGTGTGACTGAAGGAGACATGTTTGCTGGAGGTGAAGATAGGGTCGAGTGTGTGACCTGCGATGTGGGTGGGCGTAGTGACAAGTTGTTTGAGTCCGAGGTTGGTGAGATTGTCCAGAAGGGAGGTGGTGTTGCTGTCGTTGCTCTTTTCCAGGTGAAAGTTGAGGTCTCCCAGTAGAATGTATTCCTCGGAGGGGAGGGCGTGTGGTGTGATAAAGTCAGTGATATCGTCGCTGAATTGTGCACGGGGTCCTGGTGGCCTGTAGAGGAGGGTGCCTCTGAGAGTGGTCTTGGGGTCGGTGTGGATCTGGAAATGAAGGTGTTCGGCGTTGGCAAGGTTGACGTCTGAGCTGGTTGAGATGCGGATGGAGTTCTTATGGACGATAGCGATGCCTCCTCCTGTTTGGTCGGTGCGGTCCTTACGAATGATCTTGTATCCTTCCGGGATGGCAATGGTGATGTCTGGGGATGAGGAGGCGTTCATCCATGTTTCAGTTAGGAAGGCGACGTCGGGAGAAATGGTGTCTAGTAAGTTCCAGAGGTCGATGGCATGTCTGTGGACTGAGCGGGTGTTGAGCAGGATGCATTTTAGGTGGTTGGAGTCAGATATCTGTTTTGTGTTCTTGGATGAGGAGGTTTCCTTTGTGCCGTCGAACTTGCAGGAGTAGCATGTGAAGGGACCATGGGTGTGTCCAGGAGCGGCTTGGGCGCAGTTGGGGAGTTGGCCGGGGTTAAGGGCTAGGAGGGTGGAGGCGTCGTATGTGATGCGGGGGGGATGGGTGGAGCAGGGACCAGGGGGACTGGTGCTGGGCGCGGACCAGGCGCGGACGGGCGTAGACGGGCTTACCTTTGGCGCACCTTCGGCGCAACTGGGGCGCGACCGCTGCGCGTGAACGCTGCACGATTGTCCAGCTGTCATAAATGGAGGATGGAGGGGGGCGGAGCGTGGGCGGGGCGGCTGGGAGGCGGGAGCGTGGGGGAGGGACGGGCTGAAGGCACAACCAAATGGCGATCGGTTAAAATACACAACACACAGGCTAACACGCCGATATTGGGCACAAGGAAGACAATAATTGTAATGGAAATGTTAAGTTTAAATTAAATACTCCCGTGGGCACTGCTGAGCACACAGGCACCAAATCCGGGTTAAGATTAGCAAAGTTAGACACTCGGCACAATCAGTCAATCAAACAACAGCAGTGCGAGGCGCTTGAGGAGGAGAGCAGCGCTACGATACCAGAAGCTGCAGGAGGCGAGGGGGAGCAACCACTGAGTCCGGAGACAGGCTGGTCACAGGGCAATGTCGGGCCGGATGGTGAGGATAGCCAGTGGGTGGGCGGGGCGGCTGGGAGGTGGGAGCGTGGAGGGAGGGACGGGCTGAAGGCACAACCAAATGGCAATCGGTTAAAATACACAACACACAGGCTAACACGCCGATATTGGGCACAAGGAAGACAATAATTGTAATGGAAATGTTAAGTTTAAATTAAATACTCCCGTGGGCACTGCTGAGCACACAGGCACCAAATCCGGGTTAAGATTAGCAAAGTTAGACACTCGGCACAATCAGTCAATCAAACAACAGCAGTGCGAGGCGCTTGAGGAGGAGAGCAGCGCTACGATACCAGAAGCTGCAGGAGGCGAGGGGGAGCAACCGCTGAGTCCGGAGACAGGCTGGTCACCATAGATCAAGCAGCCATTATGGAGCAGTAATAGAAGAACCAGTACACCACAAATCAAGTAGAGCAGCAAAGGAAACCCTCCGAAGGTGCTGGAAAATATTAAATGAATAAAAGCCGAAATTACTCCAAAAATAGTCTGATAGGACAAGACAAGGCCTGATCCCACAATTTAAAAAATGTGTATCAGGCCCTCGGTATCAGACCCATTAAATATTTAGTGAATTAATTCCCCAAAATGTAGGGGGAGATTTGTGTTGAAAAGTGAGTGAATCTCACTTGCTCTTCTCGCCACCTGCAACTCGAAGTTCTCAAGGGCTGATATGAGAGCTCCTTCTTGTTGAAACAATAGCACTTTGAGTCTGCTTAGCTTATTGAAATCTGTTTTCAAACTTGGAATGGAAGGCCACAAGAAACTATCTACAATCCAGTGTGGGGGTGGAAAAAGAACATTGCTGCAACATGTAACACGTTGTGAAACTGTTACTAAATATGGGATGCTTGCCGATAAGCTGCAGAAGTTCTGGTTATTTAGAATAAGATAACTGGAGTTAGAAAGTGGAGTTAGAGTGGGAATAATAGCTAGGACCAGAGTCCCTTTTAAAAAACAAGCTAAATTAGGGGTTGAAATGGTGCAGGCGCCCTGTAATTTTGCTTGTTTACAGACAAAGGAATGTCCTACCATAGAATCACAATCTTTGCCAGTAAGGAAAACTTCCTTATCTGCAGGTTGACAGCAAAACGCAAAAGGCAGTGACGATAATTCATTAATAAAGCTACTCCCAAGTGGTTCATATCTACCCACAGGATAATGTTTCATGCAGGCCATGAAATGAAAAAGTAAGATGGCCAATGAAATAACCCCATGTTTTAACTCCATGGCAGAATCAGTTTCTGCTACTGAAAACGGTAACTGTTCAAGTTTTCCAAAGTGTAACATCATGGATGTTGCGTGCTTCATAGACATGAATTTTTGTTTATGTGTAAAATTAAATGGGAAAAATAGTGTGGAAGTATTCAGAGAATCTCATGATACTTTCCCAGTTTTAAGTGTTTGCAAAGTCCAACTAAATTGCATAACAGAGCGTAACTGATTTTGACCATGATCCAATACAGACACTTCATTCTGTACAATGTCAATTACAGATGATACAATGTTATCTAAAGTATATATATATGAGAAGATACTATTTATACTGTTATCAAACACAGCTAGAACTTTTTCAAGTTTATCTTGATAAATGTGTCCTAAGCGTACTGCCGCTTCCATCTGGGACAGTTTCCAAAACTCATTATATGCTGCATATGTAAAACGTTTAGCTCTAGGGGTTTTGAGACCTAAAAGGTAATCTGATAGATCAATATCACTGGACAAAAGAGAAAGGTGTTGTTTCACAGATAACAGAGTGGAATGTATTAACCATTTTTGACATAATTTACCTACTGAGTACGTAGTAACAGTACGAGAATGTGGGAGACTAGTATCAGGTCTGCTTGCCGTAAATTCTGTTGAAGCATTAGAAAAGCATAACTGACAAGCATTAGTATTAGTGGCCACTGTAATCAACCTAAAGGATCGATAACAGAGGATTTAAGAGTACCATTTTGAAACATTACATCGAAAAGGTCTTTAGAGTATAGTTAGTATGTGTCTGCCATGCATCATAGCAGCCAAAGACGGAATTGAGGGTGCATTCAAATTTGTCGCAGTGGCCAAACCAAAACATGTAGTTTGTTGTACCATCTGATTTAAAAATAACAGCTGAGACAGTACCGAAAATGCTCGATGTAGTGACGCTATGCCCTGCACCAGCACATTTTTGGTACCTCAAATAGATTTCAAATTGATTGTGTCTTTCCAGTAATCGTAACCCTTCAGGGACAAATCAGATATGAAGAATAGACCAATTTAGTATGGGTCAACATGAATTTAGCACTGGTCGTCAAATTCAATTTGTAAAAATATGATCTTGAGTCAGAAATATTGTAACCAGCAAAATATACAAATTTACTTTTTTGAGTCTTTGAGCTCCCTTGAAATTGTGTTTGTAAATGCTCCCATTATGTGTAACTAAAAACTGGTCTCTGAGTTAAAATCAAAAGCCGGACCTTGGTCAGAACGGAGGGTGCCACAGGCAATTGTCCCTACATAGACACGCAAATCTTTTATAACAGTTCGAGCGTCAGCACTGCATTGCGGCCAAACCCAAAGGAATCTAGTGCAAGAATCCACTGGAACTAATATATATTTAAAAGTTGTGTCAGACGTTAAAGGACTGCAATCCTCAAGATAAATACAACCAAATGGCTGATTTGAAATGAAAAGCTAAGTATGTGGTGGGCGTGAAACAGTAGACGGTTTAGTTTGTTGACAAATGTCACAAAAAGAACATATTTACACATTTGCTGATATAAACCATGCCACCAAAAATGTTGCTGCAAAAGTGAATTTGTCGCTGTTACTGCGGCATGGGCAGAAGCCATGACCTCATGAGCGGCAATTATCAAAGAAAGTCTGCGGTCCTCATTGGGAATCAACCGATCCCCAGCAGATGGTATAGTTGCAAATGGAATTTGATCAGGTGTCAAGTGATATGTATAACATGAAGGAAACACTTGGTGGTACTCTGTTCCCTCCTTAGTCGTGACAATGGGCGTCAAGATGTCATCATTAGTTTTTGTCATACACCTAGTAGCTGCTGCAACAGAGCAAGTGGCAACTGCCTCATCAGCCAGAGAATTCCCGTAAGTGTGTGCTCCCACACGCTTATGTCCTAATGTGTGCATGGCATGTTTAAGTGGCAATCGTTCCTTAAGAGCAGCCACTTGGACCCAAAGTGTTTTATGCTTGATTTCGCTACCTTTAGAATCACAAAATCATATTGTGAACAAAAGAACAAGTTGTCTTTGAAGGATTGTACACAGTAAAAGGAATTGCACACTATCAGCATAGGAACATCAGGTTCTTACAAATTCCAGAGCCAAAACCAGATCACGTAACTCGGCCAATGTGCAGTATAATTCCCCAGGGATTGTGTGTGTACTAAGGAAGATTTAAAATCATCAACAACTATCATGCCTGCAACAATAGTGCAGGCTGCAGAATAAGCATGCTTAGAACCAATAGCAGGCTGTGCTGAACCATCAGTGTAGATAATGCATTTGTACTGATCAAGAGGAAACAATGAAAATGGAGGAGGATGCACATGTTCATATTGCAAAAACTCCTGTGTTTCCCAAGAAATATCAAAGATAAAATTGACATCAGCCAAAGTCAATGAACTAGCCCATTGTATCCAATGGGGATGTAAAACCTTGGAATTTGGAACATTCGCCTTTGTGACAGCTTCTAAAGCAGGCACTGGCAAAACCATGAAAAGGATTTTTCCCTGACCAGAGAGCGTTCCTTAAAAATCGCCATCTGCACTGTGGTCAAGGTTTTTTCTGTCAAAGAAAAACGCACTTCTGCAGGGGTATACAAATGTGATTTATAAGCAATGGGGACAGTGTCCCCTTCATTGAAAGTTACATAATTAAAACCTAACGCTCCTGGTACAATCCGCATGGCCAAATTTGTAGTATTGTCTCTTGTTAACAAGAAATGTGTTGGAAGAAGATCAGGCTGCAAAGACCGAAGTTTCGATTGCTGTATGTTCCGGAAGCCAACTGGAAAAGAAAATTAAAAACCCAGGAAATATTGAAATTTTTTAGGAGTAGATGGAGGTTGCAACAGAGCACATTCCTCCAGAAGGTGGGGGGCCAACCCCGTACCTTTGTTGAAATTCATAATGAAAGAAGAGTACTGCCAAAAAGGCAAAATGTAACTTGGCAAAATTTAATTTGTAACCCGTCTGCAAAGTGTAAAATCATGCACGTCTACATGCACAAGATGCAGATTTAATTCATCATCTGTCAAGTATATGTAATCGACGTATGAGAAGGCATCAGGGTCAATTTCATGTAAAATCGGCACTATGTGTGCTGCAAAAGCACATGGGCTATTCTTATATCCCATAGGCAATCTTGCATATCTTTTCTGATTGCCTAATGCGCAGAATGCTGTCAAGTCACAGATGAGATTTCAAGAGCCTACGTGTGACTAAAAAATCCATTGGAAATATCCAAAGTTGTTTTATATTTTTTGTGGACAATGTTGTTAACTAACACAGAGTTATGGGTGTTCTGTACCCTAAAGTTACGAACATGACTGTTCAAATGTCTGTAATCCAAAACTATACGATATGCACCGCCCGGTTTCAATATCGGAAAAAGGGAATTATTGCCTGCTGAAACACAGGGTTCAATCCCAAACTGATAGTCCAACTGGGTAAGAATTTCACCAACAGATGCCTTAGCATCATGTTTAATAGGGTATTGGGGTTGGGGCTGCGGTGTAGAGCGGAAAGGAATTACATGCTCTGGTGGATCCCTGTCCCAACCCGCTTGATTGCGATACAATGCTGGAGCATAAGCAAATTTAGCCTCTTCTGATACATATTATGAAAAACTCAGGAGAATAACATCCTCATCTTTAAAGGAAGCAAGAACAAATGGGGAAGGCCATCAACCTCCGCTAATAAAATATAATAAGAGGAGATAAGGTTATCCCAGTAGATTGCTTTTATAGTACATCTATTTATCACCTTCAATTTGGAGGCCTATTTCATAAAGCATATCGGGGGGCAACACGAGTGTCAACTGTTTCCACGGTAATGAAAGTGTCAGTTGCTTTCACCTCCAGACGCTGGTGAAGTGTCTGCTGCACAGTGGTAACCTCTGCCGCACTGTAGAGGAGAGTTACAGTCCAACTCCTGTTGAGGAGCAGTGTTCTCACCGTCTGAGGCAAACTTTGCAGTCAAAGCGGCAACTTTTTTCTATACTCTGGTGGTCCCTCCTGCTTGACTTACACGCCATACTGGCGCTGCAACTCACGTCTCTTCTGCGTAGACTCGCCTTGTCAGCGATCCTGTTGATCCCCTCCGCCGAACTGTTGATCCGATGATTCCTAAAAGGAACGAGGAGTAGGAGGATCAGGAACCTGTAACTTTCAGGTGTCTTAATCTTTGAGCGCTCACCTAAATCATATATACGTTCAGAAGCGTTAGGTGGAGGCAGACCAACATCAGAACCAGGCTTCTGTGGTTGCTGCAGTGCCTTTTTATTCCAAGCCTTTTTTGGAAAGGCTAGATGTCCTCCATCTCAAGAGGGGGTTTATTTTGTGCATGTGCTAGTCAACCCTCCAAACTATTGCGACCCAAGGATGAATACACCTCTGCAATAATAATAGAAAACTATCGTTCCCGATCAATGTCCCCCAATGCTGCGAGACGCTAGCACACTTGTAAGCAAACTGCTTCACCTTTAATGTTGACCAGAATCATGTCGGAGACAACAGGGAACATGCCCACTAACCTTATCCCCAAATCCAGGGGTGGACCAGCCCTGTGTTCATCCTGTACCTTCTTCAAAAGGTTCGGTAGATAGCTCGTTGGAGGGAGTGCCAAAGCATAGTGTATATAGTGAACAAAATACTGTCCCCAAAGCTGTGCAGTCCGCTAAAAGAGGAATGAGACCACTCTGTAAACTCATGGTAAGGATACTGTGTTTTTCAACAGGAGTATTATGTGGAAAAACAGCTTCAAGTTGCTTACATTTTTGTGCAAGCCAAAATGACAAATCATCAGGATTTTGAGGACGTTTGTCCATCACTGAGTTAATCATGACGGGACTAATCACAATACCTCCACCCTGACCAGTTGCCGGAGGAGCTGCCGCAGTCGCAGCAGCTTGAAGTGCATGAGCCATAAATTGTATGAGCCTTCTAAGAAGAAGTACTAATTGAGTATAAAGTGTACGTAGCACTGTGATAGTAACATTGAGATACTTTGGATGCAGTGTAAAACCAGGCAAAACAGGACAAGTGGCCCCATCAATAGACAAGGGGCCCATTCGAACAAAAGAAACAGGGTGAGGAATGTCACCATTAAACCAAGTAGTATGCTCCCAGGAAATCAACGGAACTACAATTAATGCATATGGCCTATATGCTGCTGGGGAGCAGTGGGCGTGTAAGTGTTAAATGTATTATCATCCGCATTCACTGCAGGAAAAGTAACCCAAGAATAGAAGACTTCAAAGTGGTATGCTGGATCGGCTTCTACTACGAAAATAATTTCAGCTCTCGCATTGGGGACACCATGTTGATTAAAAAAAAGAAGTAACCGCCACATGGTTATGAGCCGCAATAGCCATATTTGAGTTGAAAAAATATTTATATTTCAAGCTTGAAAAACCTATAGAAATAGGTATACCATACAAATATAGGAGGCTAATCTCCCTCACCACGGACATCTCCACAAACCAGTGAGAGGGTATTGTTGACAAGCACAAGCACTACTAAAGGGTCTTGTAAATAAGTACAGGCCAAACCTTGGCTGCGCCGTTTTGCAGGGATTCTGTCCAAGAACAGAACTATGCATAGGATTATGGGACCTTAGTGTGCATGGACTGAGTCATCCTACCACCTTAGTACTCATGAGCCCAGGATCGACTAGCTATAGTGGCTCACTTGCCCTCCTACTCACTCACAGAGAAACAAGTGATTAGACACCCCAGAACACAACACTCCGGAATCTTTCAGGACTCATGGTTGCAAGACACACCATTTTGCACTCTTGTTCTTGTCCACAATAAGGTCTGACAGAGACACAAACCATTTTACAATATGTATTTTAACTAACGTGCTCTAACATGCAGTATACGTGCCACAACAAGCAGGAACATGCATAATACAAATACTGTCAGCATAGCAGCTAGGCCATAAATCATGACAGGAGATGTAATTATAAAAAAACAATATAGCCTAATCTCCCTCCCCTTGCTTAAAAGCTGTATTATTATACATTAGAAGATCTCTGGGTTTTGTCTGCAGACCCAATACCTCAGACTATAGATGGCAGTTCTTCATAATAGGTGCTGTCTCGCTTTCTCCCTGGAAAAGTCCCTTTCCAAATATGTGTCCCACTATGCATGTATCCCCATAAAACCAAATTACGAGTTTCTCACAACAGCGGCATTGGTATGTTTTGTCTAGGTGCTAGGGCCTGACCAGAACAGAGTAACATGGGGCATTGCTTTCCGACCTTGCACACAATGTTCAGACTAAATCCCAGGAACTGGCAGAAAGTGAACGCAGCAGTTCACTTTCTGCCAGTTCTAACCTTAAATGGGTTGGGATCATCTGCTCTAAGTCACTGATCTTGCAACCGTTAGACCTTCACAGGATGCTATTCTTCTTTACCTAATGGTTTGCTCCCCTCCTAGCCTGCCAGTTATTGTATTATTATCCTCTGACTCCTTTGTCCTGCAATTACTCTTGCTTTTCATTTTTATTTGATTTCAGTATTGCATTTATTACCTTCCTTTCATCCTTTTGTAAAGCGCTCTGATATCTGTACGCGCTATATAAAACTTTATAAATAAAGTCTTTGCAAAAATAAAGCCATGTAGTAGCTGCGCACTGTCTGCAGAGCTCATGCTAATTTAGAGAAAACGACAATGCCCCCATGGGCTACAGGACAGCTGAGATTGGTTGAGGGTTTCGGGTAGAACATTGAGAGTACCCAGATCCTTCCAGATTGGTAGTACTCACCCCACAATCCCCCCTTTTACAGATGCATCTACAAGCAGAAAGGTGGATGTTGGGTTACGAGAAGCTCCATAGATTGACCTGTAGAATGTCTGTGAGTGCATAGTTGGATTGTGTAAGTATTAAATGTGTGTTTTTTTAATTTGCCACTGAATTTTAATACAGAAACAGGCAACACACTACCACCAAGAGAGTAACACAGCACCTGCCTCACAATCTATGGCACTGGGACACCATAACCAACAAGATATGATTCAGTGTTACATGTAAATATTTTCCAACACTAAGTAATTTTAACGTATATTAGCTCTATGTTTTCCTGCTTTGATTGGCATTCGTCATATGTGTGATTTTCTCCATCGTTAGCATCATAAGATCACTCTATGGAAAGACTGAGGAAAATATGAATGGGCATTGCGATTATCTCACAAATAATATTATAGAATAAGAATATAGAATGATATGCACCCTCCACAATGACTATGTCTATAGTGCAGTATCAAATACAATACAATAATCGATGCCTATAATATCACGTTCGGGCTTTCATTTAGTAAATGTTTGTGCAGCAAATTGAACAAGCATTTACAATGCAATAGGTCTCGCAGCATTAAAGTTTGAGTTATTGGCATTGTGTATGACAATGCGTTGCATAAATTTTTTTGCAAACTTTTAATTGGTGAGCAGTGAGAGTGTGTGCAAGAGTATGCTGTTGCTCACAGCTGTTATTATTCACATAGCTCTGATGATACACCTCACGCACGGGGCTGACACAGTTATTATGCACACAGCTCTGATGATGCACCTCAGGCACGGGCTCACAGCTGTTATTATTTACATAGCTCTGATCATGCACCTCAGCATGGGGCTGACGCAGTTATTATTCACACAGCTCTGATGATGCACCTCAGCCACGGGCTCACAGCTGTTATTATTCACACAGCTCTGATGATGCACCTCAGCATGGGGCTGACGCAGTTATTATTCACACAGCTCTGATGATGCACATCAGCACGGGGCTGACGCAGTTATTATTCAGGGGAAAAAAAGGGGGGGAAAAACAAATGAAGGAGTACCACCAGTGAGAATTCACAAGTCGCTGTAGGGGTGGATGGTTTCTTCGAAGTGGGGGAAATCTCCTTTTATTAGAAACCCCTCACTCATCACCTAGTGATGACATGCTTCATCATCGGGGTCCACCCTAATGACCTAGCGTCATCAGGGTGTGCTTCAACACCTGATTGCAGTGGAGCAGGTTGTGAGTGATGGTGCGTGAAAAAAGAAAAGGTAAGTGTGTTAGAAATTGTCCTGGTTTGAACTTGAGAAAATAAAGAATTTTTATTGGCAAGCAACTGGACAATGTTAAAATTGTGGCGAGATAAAGTGAGGGCAGTGATGAGCCCGTGTATCTCTTTATGTGTTTGGTCTACATGTTTCAACCTTGACGGTTATGTTGAACCAGGTTTTCGTCAGGACCTTAAAACCAAGATGGTGGATGGTCTGCGTCCCCTAAAAGACGCACCCAATCCTACCACATGGGACCACTGGATGGCAAAAATGTGCCCGTGGTGTATGCTCGCTCCACAGTGGGTGAGCTCTAAAAATCAAAACACTCTCAGTGGAGTGTTCGAGGACTTCATAGGGCAGGGGAGGTTACCCTCGTGAATAAACGTATTAGTTTTTCGCCGAGGACTGCAACTTGCAACCTACTGCCTGCACCTCAGGCAAATAGTGCCTCTAGTACGAACATACGGTCATTTAAGATCTTGGTTTGTTTGTATAGCCTGCATTGTAAAAATAGAAATTTGAATAGCAATCATCACGAAAGCATGTATTAATATTTTACAATCTGACACTCGTGTAGTAGATGTCGACGTCAGTGCTTGTGCAGAAAATGTATCAGCCAATGGTCAATACAAAAAGACTGCCTTAATACATTAGGACACAAAAAGAAATATTTAGAAAGAGGACGACAGTAGTAAAATTCTCAGTCAAATTGCGTCCATAGTAGCTACTTTACCGGACAGTCACTTGAGCCCAGGGAACCAAGCTATCACTGCCCCACGCAACCAAGACACTCTCTCTGGATCATTAGCAGCACTCACCCACAACAGGATCAGCAGGCAGCCCAGTATAAGCCTCTGGAGGCGCCACACTCCCTCCATTGCTACAGCCTCCACTCCTCAATGTGCTCTGCGGGGCAGACAGGCTGTCTGGGTTAGCTCCTCGAAACTCCACACCAGGTATGTTTCTGCCATCACTGCAGACTAAAGTGTGCTGTCTGCCGCTTCCAGCAGGAGGCCTAGCATGTGACGTCACCTAAACCCCGCCTAACCTCCGCCCTTTCCATGACCGTTTCAGGCGTCAAAACGAAAGAAGGACTACGTGGACAACCTCTTGTGTCCAATTTCTTATACACAAAAAAACGAAACCGCCATATAGCATAATAGGCTATGCGTCACAGTGCTCTGACACGAAAAGATGCGGTTTACAAGTCCATTACTCGAGGTGCCAAAGTTAGGGTTTTATCTTTGCATTCCGATACTAGTTCTGAAATCATAATTTGTTATAGAAGACTACATAAAGCACCTGTTCACAATTTAATGAACACCAGAAATGTTCAATTGCCTACATTATTCAGCACAGTATGACGGAACACCTTTACACACACTAAACTGCCTTTCTGGTCACGCTTCCTCATCCATGAGTCAGGCAGTCACATGTTTGCTGTACGGCTCCTCCCACCCGTAACAAGATGCTTGTCCTCTTTCCTCGTGACTCGCATATTGGATGTCCCACCATGCTCTCCACGCCTCTGAAGCAATAAGCCCCTCCCCTTCAGCAAAGCCAGGGTCATCGTGTCTGTACACAAATCCACGCAGCACTCTGGCAGAGACAGGGTGACGTCACAGACGCCGGCCGCCGTAGCCTGCCTTTGGCTGCTGGAAATATATAGGAAGTTGGTGGCTGAAATGGGAAGAGGGGTTTAAAGTCACCATAGCTCTTTCAACTGAGGAGATACGGGAAGAAACGCTGAGGCAAGCCACGGCGGGAAGCAGACAGGTAAAATAGCATCTCGGCGCAGGGGCATGTCTGCTGCAGACCACCTCGGCTCGCACACATGAGCCATAGTTGTAGGGGGGAGGGGGGTGCGCTTGTGCGTGTGTGTGTGTGTATGTGTGTGGCGGCGGCGCGGGGGGGGCCAGGGGTCTCTGTATGTGTGTGCGTGCGTGTGTGTAGGTGCGCTGGTGTGTGTGTGTCTCTGTGTGTGCGGCAGCGGGGGTGGGAGGGGTTCTCTGTATGTATGTGTGTGTGCGTGCATGGGCGCTCGTGTGTGTGTGTCTCTGTGTATGCGCATGCGTGTGTCGTGTTGGAGCTTTCCAGGAGAGGAGACAGGAGCTGGCCACAGCGTGCGCGTTCACGTGCGCGTGGCCCGCTCAATTCCGAGCGCGCGGCCAGCTGCTCTCCCCTCTCCTGGAAAGAAGAATCCCTAACAATAGGTCCCTGGCGAGACCGCGCTTCGCGCGGTTCAACGCCACAAGACCTACAAAGGACGTTATTGTTTAATGTATTGGTCAAGTGCCTCTATTCAGTAAGATCAGCAGGAGTTTGAAGCTCCCAGACTTTGGCTCTCTTTGCCTGTTGCATGGTAAATGGGTGGCAATGGCTGCACACAGTGTGCCCAGGTTGTGGTATGTACCGGGGGCAGTTATTGTCTCCTATTCCCAATGTTCCAAGTCCTCATGAAGAATGCATGGAATGCTGATGTTTTTCTCACCTACTGTATGTTTTACCTTTTCATCCGTTTTCCCTGGACGGAGTTTGCCTGGTTTTTCGTGCAGAAAATTGAATTGAGGAGGCAGGGTAATTACCTCCCTCCTCGGATTGTTCTATTCTGCATGTTTACTTGCATTGCCATAGTCTGCTCTGCATGTGGAATGTCCTGCTGCGCATCTCCCACTTCAACTTGGAAGGCATTTTACGAGCAATTAGCCCCGTTACCGCTTATAATTGGAAAACACCAACTGAGATTCCTATTTGAGTCCATTAAATGTACTTTGCCTGCATAAAATAAAGATAAAAGCGGCTCTCCTAGCGAGCGGTGGCATATTACAGAACAATATTTGCAAAGTGTTTTGCAAATATTCTGTCATCCCACAGATGAACTTCGTGAGCTAATTCTAGCAAGTTCCCTTCTTTACAAATCTATTATACCAATATTAATAAAAAAGTCAAAGTGCCAGATCACAAAACATTTTTTACTGGAGCTATGTCCTTGGAGGTAGGTTGGGGCAAACTCTTTCTACCAACATATGAAAGAAGATTTGTGGTGGTGATAACGTGTGATCAGAATGTTTGTGTATATTTCTTGTGTTGCATTTTGCTGTGGGGGTGATATTTTGTGTTGTCGTTTTTGGTAATGCACTATTGCATTTTTTTTATTATTGTGCAGCATTGCAGTTGTTGTGTTGCACTGCGTTTTGACTGTTTTGTTGCATTCTCATTTTGCTTTGTGTCATGTCATTTTGCTGTGTTCTGTTGTTTACTTTTGAGACGCCACAAATGCTCTTGCATTTTCAGTCAAAAGCAGCATATTCCTTTAAAGATTCAGTGATAAGCAGGAGTCCAACGCTTCAAAAGTTTAAAACATTGGCAAAGCCAGTAGATGTGGCTTGCATTTGTATCACTTTTTTTAAATGCCTGCTGCAGTAAAACAAATACAACAACAAAACTATAGCTTTTTATTTACAATGCATATTAGAGAAAACGAGAGAGATTTTAATGTGTGATTGTTTATTTTACTTTTGAAATGTGAAATGGCTATACTAGTCTATGTTGGAAACTTTTTGCTTAGGGAAGAGATTTTAGCTAAAGCACGGCCAGAGAGTAGGAGAACTTTTGAGGATAATACCTTTTTTGCCAGGCCTGACTTCTGTCATTTTACGGTAGAGAGGAGGTGGAAGATGAGGCAGTTGATTGCACCATTTCAGGCTCTTGGTATGGAGGCGTATCTACTTTACCCTGCCAGATTGAAGGTAATTGTTAGAGGGAAAACTTGGATGTTCAACTCGGAAATTAAAGCGGGGCTCTTTCTAGATGAAATGAAGAAACAGAAAGGAGCGTGAGTGCCCGGGTAGTACATAGGATAGAGTGGGATAGAGTGGGATCAGTGGGTGGCACGAAAAGGTAAATGGTTGGGAGAAGGAAGCGATTTGCACAACATAAGGCGGGCACACATAGGTCGGCTGACCTATTTGCCTGTGAAAGGGGGGGGATGGGGAGGGGTGAGCAGAGCAGGGGCGGCGAGGGAGGGGGGTGAGGGGGGGGGAATATCAACTGGTTGATTATGATTTTGATTTTGCACATTGTTATGTTTTTGGGATACAGAGGAGATATACAGACTGGTTTGTGGTTGACAAAGAATGCTTTTTGTTGTTGGTATCTACGCATGTTAACTCAATGGCATGTAGGATAGCGTCAATTAACGTGTGTGGCTTAAATGATTTAAATAAGAGGATGAGGGTGGCTGCATATTTAAAAACCCTGCGGTTGGATTTGGTATGTTTGCAGGAGACCCATATTGAGTCAAGTAAGATAAATCTTTTGGAGCAACTTGGGTTCAGGGTATTGGCTAGCTCTAAACAAGAAACTAGGACCAGAGGAGTGGCAATTTTGGGTAGGCATAGGGATATGGTAGTAGGGAAAAAGAAGGAAGATAAATGGGGAAGATGGGCTATAGCGGAAATATCCTTCAGGGGTCAGAAAATATCATTAGCCACAATTTATGTATCTACTGAAGACGATCCTGAGGTATTTCAGTTTCTTGATGCAGAGTTGGCTCAGTGGCCTGAACCCATAATTTGTTGCGGTGATTTTAACATACATGATTCGGAGAGCTCATTTACGCGGATAGATGCAGTTTATAGAGGGAGGAAAAGGAAAGTGTTCAGGGCTCTGGCTGATATGGCTTTGAATAATTCATTGATTGATCCTTGGATAAAATTACATCCTCATCTTGATGGAAGCACCTTTTTTTCGGCCCCACATAAAGTGCTGGTTAGGCTAGATTATTTTCTTATAACTAGCTGTATGTTAGCTGGGATACAGATTGAGAAACTTCCAAGGGTGATTTCAGATCACAGCCCAGTAATACTTACTATTAAAAATAATTACTTACAAAGAGCACCCACACAGTGGACTTTTGAGAGAGGACTTTTAAAAGATCCAACATATAAAGAGCACATGTCAAAGTGGATTAAAGGGTTCTGGGATATCAATAGGGGGACAGCAGCTATAGGAGTAGTTTGGGATGCATTTAAGGCGGGAATAAGGGGAGAAACATTGAGCTTTGTCCTGGGAAGACAAAAAAGAGAAAGGGAAAGGAGAGAGTCGATAGAGCATAAATTATTAAGGGAGGAGGAGAATTTAAGTAGGGTAATAAGAAATAATCTACCTTTAGAGGAATGCCTGCTTAGAATAATAGCATTAAAAGTAGCCCTGGGCGAAGAACTACACTCCGTTCGCGGAGTTTGCGGAGTTTCGGCAACTCCGCGCTCCGCGGAGAACGCAAAGTTGTCGAATACTCCGCAAACTGCTGCGTAGCGTAGTTCTCGCGCGCTCAATAGCATTTTCGCGTGCGCGAGGATGCTTGTCGGTAAGATCGAGTTGCCGAACACGCAGAAAATGCAATCTGGCACAGAATAACTCGCGAACACGTTAGTAGTGACCGGAAATTATGAGGACGCGAGCGGGCGGGACAAACCTCATGGGTAAAACTTCGCGCGCTACACATCCCGAGCAGGCAGGCAATCAATCAATCAGGATATTTGTATAGCGCGCTACTCACCCAGAGGGTCTCAAGATGCTTGGGGGAGGGGTCCGCTACTGCTCGAACAGCCATGTCTTGAGTTGCTTCCTGAAACAGAGGTGGTCTTGGGTCAGGCGGAGGTGGATGGGGAGGGAGTTCCAAGTCTTGGCTGCCAGGTAGGAGAAGGATCTTCCTCCCATGGTGGATCTTCGGATGCGTGGCACGGCGGCGAGGGCTTGGCTGGTCGATCGTAGCTGGCGGGTGGGAGTGTAGAAGGTCAGGCGGTTGTTGAGGTACCTGGGGCCCAGGTCGTGGAGGGCCTTGTGTGCGTGGGTGAGGAGTTGGAACGTGATTCTCTTGCTGACGGGGAGCCAGTGAAGGTCTCTCAGGTGTCCGGAGATGTGGCTGTGTCGGGGGATGTCCAAGATGAGTCGTGCAGAGGCGTTCTGGATGTGTTAGAGTCTTTTCTGGAGTTTGGCTGTGGTTCCGGTATAGAGGGTGTTTCCGTTGTCCAGTCGGCTGATGACGAGTGCCTGTGTGACCGTCTTCCTGGTTTCGGTGGCGAGCCATCGGAAGATCTTTCGGTGCATGCGTAGGATGTTGAAGCATGATGATGAGACGGCGTTGACTTGTCTGGTCATCGAGAGGGAGGAGTCCAGGATGAAGCCCAGGTTGCGTGCGTGGTCCGTTGGTTTGGGTGCGCTGCCCAGGGCAGGGGGCCACCAGGAGTCGTCCCAGGCGGAGGGTGATGATCCAAGGATGAGGACTTCCGTCTTGTCTGAGTTCAGTTTCAGGCGGCTGTTCCTCATCCACTCGACTACGTCTTTCATCCCTTCGTGTAGGTTGGTTATGGCGGTTCCTGGGTCGTTGGTGAGGGAGAGGATCAGCTGGGTGTCATCGGCGTAGGAGATGATGTTGAGGTTGTGTTGGCGTACGATGGCTGCGAGGGGGCTCATGTAGACTTTGAAGAGGGTGGGGCTGAGTGATGATCCTTGTGGTACGCCGCATATGACTTCGGTGGCCTTGGATCTGTACGGGAAGAGGCGGACTCTCTGGGTTCTTCCGGTGAGGAACGTGATGATCCACTCCAGTGCCTTCTCTTGGATTCCGATGTTGCTGAGGCGCTGCACTAGGGTGCGGTATTGCAAACAAAACAGATGATGGACAGAATGTGGATCAATGTCACACATTCACCCCAGTCCAAAGATCTGGGCCCAAATCCATCGTTTTTTTGCACTCCACACCACCCTGGGTTAGACAATGGCGATATGCAAATCAGCTCTGACCCTGTGCCCCATGGGAACAGTCCAGTCCGAACTACAAAAGCCATGTCCTTCCCAGAACGGAATCAAGCATCCGAGGACCGGACCGGTTTCGAGGTAGCACCTCTCATCAGCCTGGCTAGCTTGACTCCAGTGGTGTGGAGTGCCTGGGACCCACGTCTGAGCATCCCCAGCGCAATTATGGCGGTATTGCAAACAAAACAGGTGATGGACAGAATGTGGATCAATGTCACACATTCACCCCAGTCCAAAGATCTGGGCCCAAATCCATCGTTTTTTTGCACTCCACACCACCCTGGGTTAGACAATGGCGATATGCAAATCAGCTCTGACCCTGTGCCCCATGGGAACAGTCCAGTCCGAACTACAAAAGCCATGTCCTTCCCAGAACAGAATCAAGCATCCGAGGACCGGACCGGTTTCGAGGTAACACCTCTCATCAGCCCGGCTAGCTTGACTCCTGTGGTGTGGAGTGCCTGGGACCCACGTCTGAGCATCCCCAGCGCACTTATGGCGGTATTGCAAACAAAACAGGTGATGGACAGAATGTGGATCAATGTCACACATTCACCCCAGTCCAAAGATCTGGGCCCAAATCCATCGTTTTTTTGCACTCCACACCACCCTGGGTTAGACAATGGCGATATGCAAATCAGCTCTGACCCTGTGCCCCATGGGAACAGTCCAGTCCGAACTACAAAAGCCATGTCCTTCCCAGAACGGAATCAAGCATCCGAGGACCGGACCGGTTTCGGTTTCGAGGTAACACCTCTCATCAGCCCGGCTAGCTTGACTCCAGTGGTGTGGAGTGCCTGGGACCCACGTCTGAGCATCCCCAGTGCACTTATGGCGGTATTGCAAACAAAACAGGTGATGGACAGAATGTGGATCAATGTCACACATTCACCCCAGTCCAAAGATCTGGGCCCAAATCCATCGTTTTTTTGCACTCCGCACCACCCTGGGTTAGACAATGGCGATATGCAAATCAGCTCTGACCCTGTGCCCCATGGGAACAGTCCAGTCCGAACTACAAAAGCCATGTCCTTCCCAGAACGGAATCAAGCATCCGAGGACCGGACCGGTTTCGAGGTAACACCTCTCATCAGCCCGGCTAGCTTAACTCCAGTGGTGTGGAGTGCCTGGGACCCACGTATGAGCATCCCCAGCGCACTTATGGCGGTATTGCAAACAAAACAGGTGATGGACAGAATGTGGATCAATGTCACACATTCACCCCAGTCCAAAGATCTGGGCCCAAATCCATCGTTTTTTTGCACTCCACACCACCCTGGGTTAGACAATGGCGATATGCAAATCAGCTCTGACCCTGTGCCCCATGGGAACAGTCCAGTCCGAACTACAAAAGCCATGTCCTTCCCAGAACGGAATCAAGCATCCGAGGACCGGACCGGTTTCGAGGTAACACCTCTCATCAGCCCGGCTAGCTTGACTAGGGTGCGGTGGCAGACCGTATCGAATGCTGCGGAGAGGTCCAGGAGGATGAGAGCCGCTGTTTCCCAGTTGTCGAGCAGGGCTCGGATGTCGTCAGTGGCTGCGATGAGGGCGGTCTTGGGGCTGTGGTTGGCACGGAAGCCGGACTGCGAGTGGTCGAGGCTGGTTGGGTGAGCGCAATTGGTGAGCCACTGTGTGAGGTTGTTGGCTGCTTGGTTGGGGTCAGTTGAGCTGGCGGGAGGGTTCTGGCTCAGTGAAGTGGTGAGCTGGTTGGTGGTGATCTTGTTCCAGTTCCTGCGGGGAACCTGTTGCGGGTGGTGGTGAGTCGTGGTCTTTCTGAAGCTGAAGTGGACGCAGCTGTGGTCTGTCCAGTGGAGTCCGGTGGAGTGGCTGAAGGAGACTTACTTGCTGGAGGAGAAGACTATGTCAAGCGTGTGTCCAGCGTAGTGGGTGGGGGTGTTCACCAGTTGCATGAGTCAGAGGTTGGCGAGGTTGTCCAGCAGGGTGGTGGTGGTGTTGTCGTTGTTGTTCTCCAGGTGGAAGTTGAGGTCCCCTAGGAGGATGTAGTCAGTGGAGGCGAGGGCGTGCGGGCTGATGAAGTCTGCGATGTCTTCGCTGAATTGTGTGCGAGGTCCTGGGGGTCTGTAGATGAGGGTGCCTCTGAGTGTGGTCTTGGGGTCGGTGTGTATCTGGAAGTGAAGATGTTCGGCGGCTGTGAGGGTGTCGTCTGAGTTGGTCGTGATGCGGATAGTGTTCTTGTGGACGATGGCGATGCCTCCTCCTGTCTGGTTGACGCGGTCTCTCCGGGTGATCTTGTATCCGTCCGGGATGGCGACGGCGATGTCGGGCGCTGAGGAGGCGTTCATCCATGTTTCCGTGAGGAAGGCGACGTCTGGAGATGTGGTGTCGAGCAGGTTCCAGAGTTCCACGGCGCTCCCAAAGACGAAAAACGGCTCGCGAACGGGTCAAGCAAGCTACTACCCATGTTCGCGGAGTTATGCGAAGTTCGCGGAGTGCAAGTGCATCTTCGCGTAGCTCCGCGGAGTGCGGCTACGCGAACTACGCCCAGGCTTAATTAAAAGCAGAGGCAGTGGAAGGCCTGGCCAGGCAGGCGGTAGACAAATTCTTGACTAATAAGGAAAAGACATACGAGCTTAGCGAGAAGGTAGGGCGGGTGCTGGCAGTTAGAACCAGGCAGAGAACAGCTGAAGCAGGAGTAAATGAAATACGGGATGCACAGGGAAATCTGGTTATGGAGACTGGTGCAGTAAGAGAGGTATTTAGGAAATTCTACGCAGATTTATATACTCCAGAAGATTTACCAAACCTGGGGGAGATTGAGGAGTATTTGGACAATATACCCCCTCCGACGATTTTAGAAGAGGATAAAGAAATGCTAGATAGTCCAATATTGTTAGGAGAGGTGGAGGAAGCTCTTGATAGTTTGCCGAAAGGCAAAGCGACAGGACCAGACCAAATTCCGTTAGAATTTTATCAAATTTTTAAAAACGAACTCTTGGCAGATATGTGTATAATTATGCAACAAGCACAAGCAGGAGACCCTAGCCCAGAGTCGTGGGGGGGCTGATATAATAGTTATTTTAAAAAAAGGAAAGCCATCAGAAATGCCAGGGTCATATAAGCCAATTACATTAATGAACTCAGATATCAAAATATATTCCAAGATTTTAGCAAAAAGATTGGCCGGGATTATTGAGCAGTTAGTGACCCCTATCCAGCACGGCTTTATACCTGGGAAAGGGACTACGCAGCATGTAAGGACTGTGATTACAGTATTCGACCACGCAGAAATACTAGGAGATCCTGTAGCAGCACTTTTTCTCGACGCTGAGAAAGCATTTGATAGGGTGGATTGGGAATATCTTTGGTGTGTAATGAGATGGTGTGGGATGGGTGAATCCTTTATAAAAGCTATTCAGGTATTATACAAGAACCCAGCAGCAAGGATAAGGGTGAATGGGGGGCTTTCAGATGAAGTAAAAATCGCTAGGGGGACCAGACAGGGATGCCCTTCCTCTCCCCTATTGTTTGCATTATACCTGGAACCATTACTGCGTAGGTTGGAGGAGAATGAAAGGATACCTCCAATGAGAATAAATGAAAATATGGTGAAGTCCTTAGCCTACGCAGATGATGTGGCAATTTTAACTCCAAACCCTATCCTAGCTATAAAGGAGGTAGAGTTAGAGTCTCAGGAATTTGGGAAATTATCAGGGTACAGTTTAAATAGAACAAAGACTCAGATTATTAAGAACAGATATACTCCTTGTGCTGATAATAGGGTGGTTGACTCAGCAGTATATCTAGGAGTAGTATTAACTGCAAGTCTGTAGAGAGTAGTAGAGATGAATCTGGATCCTCTAATAGGTAAAGTTAAAAAAGATCTAGAAAGGATGAATAACCTACACCTTTCCCTTATGGGATGCACAAATGTTGTCAAAATGTTAATCCTACCTAAATTCTTATATTTTTTTCGTACTATCCCTTTAGTTTTTGAAGCTAGATGGTTTAATTTGATAGAAAGGGTACTGAACAGATTCATTTGGGCACATGGAAAGACCCGAAGAGCGTACAGGTATATGACCCTACCAAGAGAGAGAGGGGGCTGGGGAGCCCCTGATTTTAGGTTGTATCAGATGGCTGCTGCATTACAGTATATGCAGGGCATAATTGGGGGTGGAGGAAGTGATGCGAGGGTTGCGACTATGTCCACGGAAGTGTATGCCATCATACTGGGGGCTGAGGCAGAAAATAATTTATTAAATAGAGTGGAATTTGGATACTATAAAAGAACAAGGTTTAAGACCCTGATGGCAGCATCTAGGATATGGAACACATTCCTTAAAAGAATGGGAATGGGTAGATATAATAGGTATGTTAGGCTTTATAAAAATAGATCTTTCCCGGCAGAAATATTCACTGATTCAACAATGATGGGATGGACACAGAAAGGGATAGAACAGATTGGGGATATAATGGATGGGGACGGGGTAATCCAGTTTTCAGATCTTAGTGCTACATATGGGGTTGAGAGAAAGGATTTCTTTAAATACTTGCAGGTAAGGAGCTTTTTATCGCACAAGCAAGGTGGTAGGGAGGGGTTTAATAAAAATGAGCTTCTGGAAAAGATAAAAGTAGGAGGGGATTGCACAATTAGATCTTTTTATGCAATATTAACCAAAGGGAAGGTGGACGATTTGGAGAAAGTTAGCACTAAGTGGGTTGGAAAGTTGGGAGTGTACCCAGGAAGTCTGCAAGAGTCTTTAAATCTGGGATGTAACATTTTGTGCTCTGGACCCCTGCAATCACAACACTACAAGACGTTATTTTCATTGTATTATACCCCAGCTAGAATAGCCAAGTGGGGAGGGACCACTGGTATTACTTGTCCACGGTGTGATGCAGTAGCTGCAGATATTATTCATATGTTTGCCACTTGCCCCCAGTTATACACCTTGATTCGAAGTATAGAAGATTTTATTAACAATACTCTTGATATAAGAATTAAACTAACATCTAGGATGATATTGTTTGGAATAGATAATCAAGTTGGATTGGATCATAAAGAATTTATGTTTATAGCAACTGCAGTACTGAGATTATCAATTGCAAGAGTATGGCTGGATAAGGTACCCCCTGATTTACAAGTTTGGCTGTCAAATTTGTTAGCTAGCTATAACCTTGAGAGAGCTATATATGCACGGAAGGGGAAAAGGGGAAGGAGACTTGGGTTGAAAATTTGGGAACCAATAATTAAATGGAAGGAGAGGATGGCAGCGTAAGATACCGTAATGTATTGAATAGCAAAGGTTAGAATCTTGATTTATGATTTGGTGGTATAATTATACTGTTTACATTGTCTATATTGTTTTGGAAACTTCAAACCAGTGATATATATTGGATGTAATCTGTAAAATGTATAAAAGTATGTTTTGTAATTCAATGTGCAAGTTAACAAGAAAAAGGGGAAAAAAAAAAAATTAAAAAAAAAAATGAAATGTGAAATCGTCCATCATGCATTGTAATGCAAGCTATCCCTAGGATGTAGAAAGATACATCAAGCAGCCAATCGCACGAGGTGGTACACAAATACATATGTGGGCAGACCAAATGTATGCTCTTTGTATATGTCAATGCATTGGTAACAGTATGTCCTGCAGAGACCTACAAACTCATACAAGCCATGCAGTTGTAGTAGTTCTATGAGGGTTGTCTGATGAAACCCCACAGGCATTTACCCCGATGCCCTTACAACGCAGTCACTACCCCAAAAGCGGCATTACCATGCATTACTCCACCATGCAAGTCATCACAATGACTTGCTTTAGGGGGGGCTGGACTTTAGAATATTATAAATTACTTTTCCAACTCCAGTCTATGCAACAGTATGGAAGGTGTTGGACTTAAAAATCCAACACCAGTCCAACAACGCGTCCCCTAAAGCAAGTTGTTGTAACGACTTGCGGGGTAAAGTAATGCATGCTAGCATCGGAGTTAGAGTAGTGACTACTTTGTAAAGGCAGGTCGTTGTGACTGCGGGATAAAGAATGTTTCCCGTTCTAAAAGTGATGCGTGCACACAGATTCATGCAATCATGTTGTGTGTAAGAACAATAGAGTGGTGAAAGCATACTCCCCTCTAGGTCTTATTACCCTTCATCATTTTCCTCACATATCACAGCACAGATGGCAATCTGGCCATCACCAATATACATGCAAGCCACATATACAAAAAAAACATAGATACATTATCAAAGAAAAAGAATGCCAATAATAATCTCTGAACATAACATTTGATTTTAGGCTAAAGGCAAAATTTGCACAGCAGAAATAGGAGACCATAAATCATGGGTCACACAAGCCTGACAAAACAAAAGGCAATGATGTGCATATGAAATAACAGTGTGTATCAACAGAGCCTTCATCATGCTGTGTTTGAGTCTGCTGTGTTTATTGTCCGAGATGCATTCTTCCTGTATTAAGTCTAAGGAACCCAGTGTGTCATAGGGCCTGATTTTCAGTTTGGTGGATGGGTTGCTCTGTTACAATTTTATTGAACATCCTAATAAATACTCAAAACTGGTTAACTGAGAGCCACCTTTTGCTGAACACTTCCAAAATAGAATTTCTTCTCATCTCTCTCCCGAATCACATCCCCACAATAGACCTTTGGATGAACCACCTCACTGCCTTCAACTGCTCCCCCCTCATTGTTGACTCAGCCAAATCTCTCGGACTCACCCTAGACAAGCACCTGAACATGAAAATTCACATCAGCAATGTGTGCAAGGGAGCTAATCACCTAATGAGGATACTCAGGAATCTAAAACCTTTCCTACCACGAGTGGACTTCAGGCAAGTGGTCCAAGCGCTTGTTTTGCCGAAGCTCGACTATGGCAGTGCTACGCTTTGTGGCCTCCCCAAATAGACCTTGGCCCCACTAAGGGCTTCTCTGAATACAGCGGCCAGATTGGTCACGAATATCAGAAGAAACAACATCTCCCCAGTCTTAAAATCCCTAAATTGGTTGCCCTATGAAGCACATATTCAGCTAAAGATTGCCTGTCTGATTCACAAAGCCTTCAATTTCAAAACCCCCAGTTATCTAGCACAAGAGCTTGAATTATCTGGAGGGGTAGACCTTCTAGAAGTGCTAACTCTCTCCTCCTGAAACCACAGATCTTCCGCAAAAAGAGAGCATGTCAACAAGCGTTCTCCGGCTCTGCCCCGAAGATCTGTAACTCTCTCCCACCGGAAATACTCAGAATTTACTCCAAGGTTGCCTTCAAATTGGCAGTAAAAAGATTCCTCATGAACAAGTACCTACCTTAAAAGGGTCTTGGATCGTCTGCTCTAATGCTCTGGACTTACATCCTAAATCCTGCCTTTGGTATTATTCTACTTTTCTAGTCACTTGCTCCCCTCCCAGTTGTCTATGGTTCGATTATTATATTTCCCTTTGTTGTCCCTTATGTTCATAACCTTTTTGTTTGATATGCATATTTGATTTGCCTGTGTTGGTATTCCTTTGATGACTGTACTGCAACTATTACCTTCTTCTCCCTCAAATTGTAAAGCGCTCTGATATCCTTCGGGATCATGTTCGCGCGGTATAAAACTTTATAAATAAATAAAATAAATAAACCTATTACAAGTGCAATCAGATGCAGTGGTGGCTGGCATCTACACAAGTGGGGGGGGGGCATTGGTGGAGAGGAGGGCAGTTGCGCAGGCAAATGCAATTCCTCTGGGTTGAGAGATTTAAAGTCTAGCTGGTCGTCACAAGACGGCCGGCCAAAGAGACATGCACACTTTGAAAATTGCCCAGGAAGTCCACCCTTTTCTCTGCAGCTGTCATTATGCAGGCCCCGCCCTGTCCTAACGCTCTGTTCGGGATGGGTGGATGGTCCAGGGAAGACATAGCTTGGCAGTTCGGGCTGGACTATTCCCATGAGGCACAGGGTCAGATTGATTTGCATATGGCCATGTCTGAACTGGGGTGGCAGAATGAGCTAAAGAATGATTATGGATTAAACCAAGATCAGTTGACTGGGGGCGAGTGCTTGCAATGTTCAACACTCTGTCCATCATTCCCTTAGGTTTTGCTTTGTTTGCCCTAAGTTGGCAGGGTATGCCCAGACGTGGGTCACTTGCTCACTTTGCCACTGGATTCAAGCTAGCCTGGCTGATGAGGGCTGATTAGCCAGAAACTGGTCCCAGTTTGCTTGTTTCCAGTCCAGGGAAGACATGGCTTGGTAGTTCGGGCTGGACTGTTCCCTTGAGGCACAGGGTCAGACTGGTTTGCATATGGCCATGTCTGAACTGGGGTGGTGGAGTGAGCTAAAGAATGATGATGGATTAAAACCAGATCAGTTGACTGGGGGTGAGTGCTTGCAATGTTCAACACTCCGCTCATCATTCCCTTTGGTTTTGCTGTATTTTTGCTTCAGACATTTTCCTTGCTTGCACCAGGGCCTGTGAGAAAGCTATGCATGGCTTTGGCAACAGGGTGGCTAACGAATACAGGCAAAATAAATGTGTGATGGACATGATTATTGGCACAATAAATGTGTGATAGGATATGATTACTTGCAAAGTAAGTGTTTGATGGGAGATGATGACAGGCACAATAAATGTCTAAGGCTACACTATTAATGGCCTAATATCGAAATAGCAGGTCAATGCTGGTGAGGCGAAACTGCCTGCTGTACTCTAAAGATGGGATGCCAATAAACATGGGCAAGCCTATGGCTACAATAGTTGTGTGATGGGGCGTGGTTACAGGTACAAGAATAGAAAAAAGGCGGTACTGTAACTAAGGTTTATTAACTCATCAGGGTGTTAGAGGTAAGCCTTCTATCCATGTTCCAAAAACTGGATTTCATTAGACCAAAGACCTGGTAAATGATGGAAGTGAATGTGTGTCCTTATTCTGCCGTCTTTTTCCCAGCAGGGAATCACAACGCGGTCATTACAACGACCGCGTTGTGATTCCGCATACCAGTACTTCGCAAGTCGGAACAACGACTTGCGGGGGGGGGGGGGGGGGGGGAAGGTTTTGGATTTAAAATCCAACACCTTCCCTAGTGTTCGCACAGACTGGAGTTGGAATAGTATATTATACTATTCCAACATATAGCACCCCCCTCCGTAAGTCATTGTTCCGACTTGCACAGTAATGGTATGCAGATTCACAACGCAGTCGTTGTAATAACTGCGTTGAGATTCCCTGCTGGGAAAAAGACAGTGGAATAAGAACACAGATTCATTTCCATCATTTACCGACCGCGTTGTGATTCCCTGTGGGGAAAATATTTCGTGGTAAACAATGTTTACCGATGGAAGTGCATTGCTACCTGTAGACACCTTTTTAAACATAAAAACAAATGTCGCAATGTGTTGGCCTGGAAGAAAAACCCAAGAGGAATAAAACAGATACTGACTAAAGATAAAAAAACATGAGAAGTGCGAAATATGTTTTTTGTAAAACAAATTGGTCATTTTCTACTTCCTCTAAATGTTCCTGCTCTGCAGCAAACCCTGCTTGTATCAGATAGGGACTCAACCATAACAGTCCTATCTGAGAGGCCCATTAGATGTCAGGGAATATCACACAAAACCAGTCCAGACACGAAGGTAAATGGGTGACAACTACCCCACTCCACTGCCGCAGTCAGGGAAAAATCATGTCTGGAACCAGAAACCCAAAATCCAAGCTTTATTCATACATGGTGAGACTTGCCATTCAGACATTGTATCATTTCCCGGTGGCCTGTAAGCATTGAAGCAAGGTTTGACGCCTTTCTAATAGAACTATGCAAATTAGGTTAATGGGATTAGCCTTGTCCTGAGCCTTCTGAATACCATGAACAGCAAACTCACATACTTGTAGCCAAGGTGCCACTACTATTAAGCCAGCCCTGCTGATTGCTGCATATTGTGTGCAGCAAACACCAGCGAGTAACCAGTGACATTGTATTTGTATTGTATTGTATTTATTATTTGTAACGCGCAACTGTCACCCTATGGGTATCCTGGCGCCCAACAGGAAGTAGTCAGATGGTACTACAATACACTAGCTGTCAAGACATATAGAACAGCCGCCAGATCTATTAAATAAAGTCACAGGGATTAGACTTTGGCGAATAGCCATGTTTTCAGGCTCTTTCTGAAACCCAGTAGGGTGCTAATTTGTCTGATGTTCTGGGGAAGCTCGTTCCACAGCCTAGAGGCAGAGATGCAAAAGGCTCTGCCTCCCATCCTCGTCCTCCTGATCCTGGTAGTAGCTGCCAGACTCTGACTAGAGGAGCGCAGGGATCAGGAGGGCCTATACCAGGAGAGCCTTTCCTGTAGAGGGATAGGTCCCGTGTTGTGCAGGGCTCTGTACACAATACATAGGATATAAAAACAACTCTACTCCCGATTGGCAGCCAATGTAGATCTCTTAGCGCCAACGTATTGGAGGAACTGCAAGGTCTTTTAAGTGCCAGCTTGGCCGCTATAGACTGGACCCTCTGGAGCCCCTGTAGGATATATAGGGGGGCCCCTAGATATAGAGAGTTACAGTAGTCCAGTCTGGCCAGGATCACACTCCTAACTTCTAGCGGCCTGGACTCATCAGGCAGAAGGGGCAAAATCTGTCTGAGTGCTTTCAACAATCCAAAGCAGACACTGATGGTTTTATTGGTCTGAGAGGTCATTTGGAGATCCGCATCAAACAGTACCCCTAAATTGCGCACGGTTTTAACTGGGATACAGGGTTCAGCTCCCGGCGCAAGCCTGATCTCATGGGAAGGTTGTTGACTCAGTTTGGCTGACGAGCAATAGACAACCTCTGTCTTCCCCTCATTAAATTGAAGGGAGTTTATGGTCAGCCACCTGGAGACCCTGCTAATGCAGTTCTGAAATGTCTCCATGCTCACCGCCTGTCTTCCTTCTAAGGAGAACACCAGTTGTGTGTCATCGGCATAGTTTATCAAATCTATGCCGAAGGATTTAATCATGGGAATCAGGGGCTGCAGATAAATATTAAAGAAATAGGGCTGATCGAGGAGCCCTGAGGTACTCCATGATTGACCAGGGACTTGGGAGATGAAAAGGGTGCTAGGGTCACCTACTGTTGTCTACCTGTGAGATAGGATTGTATCCACCTCAGGGCCTTGCCCTTCATGCCTAGTTTTTCCAGCCTACTTAGCAGCACAGCATGGCTGACCGTGTCGAATGCGGCCGACATGTCCAACAGCACCAAGACTGTTTGAGTTTGCTGCTGACTAATGCAGGCAATGAACAATTAATTAACACTCCCAAATAAGGAAGAGACAGCTGCACTGATGAACTCGGGCTCCTTAAGCATCACTAAAGACAGGCACCAGTGATAGGTGGACAAGAGTCTTGCCTCAGCAAGCCACACTTTCCACGGTCATGGTCAAAATAAGAAAAGCAGACATGAAATAACTACGGCAGATTTTAGGCTCTAAGGTACCTAAACCTAGTAAGCAAAGCTGCCCATCAAACTCACATCACACAATGTAAAATAAGATGACATTTGAGGTTTATTATGTAGACAAGAAATTGTGTGGCTGTAACAATGCACAAAATATGCATAAGCAGAATGTGGAAGGCAATTTAAACCTTAGTGACATTACAAGGCCAGGCATCATCAGGACCACAACGCAATAAATATATACACACAACCATCAAAAACATGTACAAAAGCTATAAGGGCTATTGCAAAAATACCAGACCAATGACTATGGTGATTTTTGTAATTAGTAGCACGGCAGCAGAACCCATATTAGCAGACATATATGGGTGTAATACAGTTTTTGAGTAGTCATTTATTTAGTGGGAATATGAGAGGTCACTATGAAAGAACCCTCAAATTGTGGATTTGTTGTATACCCCGTTCCTCTGGTCAAGGTACTGGGAAGTGTGAAGGTTTTAGAGGGCCCTGGAAAATAATCCTGGGAGTTTACAAAGACCATTCTCTTCTGTACCCAAAGATGAACCTGAAAAAAGTAGTGAGGCAAGTTGTCAAGGTTGCCAGGAGAGAGTCGCAGATCTGTCCCTACAAGGAGCAAACGGAAGTGACCCGTAGCTCAGTCATCGCCAGAAGCAGAGGGAAGTGCAACATGTGATATGAGCTAAAACAGTAAAAGGGACCGTCAGGGACAGGTACAGGCTCATGACAATAACTTGAATATTAGAAGGATTGGTTGGGGGGTTTACATCCAAAGTTACTGAACCTTGGCACCCTGGCCTTGGTGAATCCTTCAAAAAAAGAGAGTTATCCAGGTAAACCAGAAAGGACCAGGAGTGGCAAAGTAGTAACAAAAATATTCCTTACTGTGTTCCTCAGTGTTAATGTGACAAATTATATTCAATATGCAGTGAACAAAAGGAAGTCTACTTATAAAATATAGCAACAAGTAAATTAATACTCTTCATTTATTATTCCATTCATGGCAACAATATAGAGATTAGTGCAATTCTTAGTGACATTTTAGTGCAATTAAAAACAAATAAAATGACAAATCAATACAAATCAATACAAAACATTAATAAATTCCAGCAGAAAGATTTTTCACTATTCTGAAATATTTTTTACAATGATTATTTCAGTGACGGAAAGCATTGAATCTAATACATTTCATACAAAAATCCAATACATTGCTTTATATATAAAAAACAATGCAATTACAACAGATAACAGTGTTCTGCTGGCTTTTATTAATGTTTTGTATTGATTTGTATTGATTTTTCATTATATTTGTTTTTAATTGCCTTACAAATTCACTAAGAATTGCACTGATCTCTATATTGTTGCCACAAATGGAATAATAAATGAAGAGTATTAATTTACGTATTGCTATATTTTATAAGTTAACATAAACCCTGTGATAGCACAAATTAATACTACGTTACAGCGCCTAGATCATTTACATCTATCATTGTATGGTAGACTTAACATTTTTAAAATGTTGATACTACCAAAAGTGCTGTATATGTACCGTACTATACCGCTGGAATTTCATTCTCTCTGATTTAAAAACTTGGAAAGGACTACTTCCAGGTTTTTGTGGGGTTATAAACGCCATCGTAAAGCCCTTAAAAAAATGATACTGAGTAATGAGTGTGGGGGATGGAATGTCCCTTATTTTTTATTTTCTAACTTAGCGGCAACACTTCAATTTATTAGTCCCCTTATAATGGGAGATAGCGTAAACATACCTGTGTGTCAAACCCCAACGATTTTTTAAATGACTATGGGTGAGAAAGTGAAAGGTAGTTTCCTTAAGGTTGTTGAGCCTAGCTATCATAAAAAAACAAAGTATAAGACGTTGAAAGCAGCTTTGGAGCTTGGCAAAAAGTACGAAAGCATTTGGGCTTATCCAAATTAAATGCTTATACCCCCTTAGCTTCGCCTGGTCTTCTGCCAGCTATTTTCTGCGATTTAACGATTTATAGGTGGGAGCAGAAAGGACTACGATATTTGGGTGATTTATTTATTAACGGTCAAATTGCTTCATTCCAGGAACTAGAGAACAAATTTTCTTTGGTAAGAAATGACTTTTTCAAATTTCTTCAGATCCGTAGTTTTTTGCAGAGTTGCTCATTTACTACTTTAGCTAGAATGACAAAAATGTCTTTATTGGAACTTTTACAGAAAAAAGCCCCTATAGGTTCTCTTTATTTAAGTTTGATTCAAGAATGTGGGGACGATATGGAACAGTGCCAGTCGAAATGGGCTAACAAATTAGGTATCCCTGGTATTGATGTTTTGTATTTCGTTAAGTGTGCTTCAGAATGCCTGATTACAGGGATGATGAAATCTCAGCATTTTATGTGCATACATGACTTCTATTACACTCCAAGTAAGGTTGCTAGGTGGAGTCCGACCATTGGAACGAATTGTAGTCGCTGTGGGTTATATGCAGCTGATGATTTGCATATGTTTTTTCTTTGCCCCAAACTCAGGGCTTTTTTTCAACAAATTGAAAGCTTTCTTGCTGTTGTTCTTAAATGTGATATTATTGTAACCACCGAGATGGTGTTACTGGGCATGGAGCTTACTTCCTCCAGATCAGAGCCAGTAACCTACTTCCTATTTATTTGTATGGCGATAGCCAGAGCGTGTATTACTAGGGAGTGGATTAACTCAGACCCTCCTTCATTTTTTACCTGGCGTGAAAAACTATTGTTTATGTATAATATTGAGTCTGCTATCTATAAGTTAAAAGGGATCAAAAGAAGAGCTTTGGGGGAGAAAATGTGGGCACCAATTGCTGACTGGATCTAACCATTTTGTTTGAAGTTTTTAAGTCTCGTATATTGTATGTATCCAAGCTGGATTCTTTCTTTTTCTTACGTATTGCTGTATTTCCCTGCAAGAAAACAATAAAACTATTAAAAAAAAAAAAGGAACAACCAACCTGGGTACACAATATACCGGTAAACGAGCAATGGAGCAGGAAGGGAGGAACAACAAGTGAGCGCACAAAAAAGCAGCTGTCATGATTAAAGATGAAGCGGCATGATGGCTGCACTGATTATAAGCAAACACAAAACCCACACCTGGGCATGTTGGCTTATTAATAATAATGAGCAATGGAGCAGCGACAGAGAAACAACAAGTGGGAGAGTGTAAAAGCAGGGCTGTGCTTAAAAAAGAAGCTTGCCAGCTGCTCTGATTATCATCAAAATGGAACAAGCCGGCAAGTGCAAAAACATCCGCCGTGCTTTCAAGTAACACAAGACGGAGAGTAAGATAAAAGCGTTCCCCAGGAACAAGCGGGCGTGTGCAAAAGCAGCCACCGTGCTTTCAAGTAACATGAGAACGAAACTAAGATAAAAGAGTACCCCAGAACTAACAGATAAGCTATTCAGTGGAAGGCTACTGAGTAATTAGGCCCTGCTCTCTGGGCTGTAGCTAAAAGAGAAATGAGGGACAAGGAGGGGCAATGAACAAGTAGAAACCAAGATATTTTTAAGAGCAATCGAAGTAGCAAATAAAAAGCAAAGGCAGCATTAAACCCCCCCAAAACCTGAATACAACATGTCTTGAAGATACAGCGCAAGCGCTGCCTTTGGCTTGACCTAAAAAGGGGACACCATCCTCAGGGCCACAATTGTATATAAAGGGGAGCACATGGCACATGGCACATGGCCACCCTCCCTGGGATGATTTTGGCCCCAGGGACGCAATCCCCCGGGTCCTGGTGTAATTTTTAGGAGGAGGCAGGCATGTGGCCCCCCCTCTGGGGCGAAATGCTGCCTTGGGGACCCCATCCCGAGACACTGTTACATGTTCAGGGGAAGGGAGGCCCCTCCCCAGGCAGATTTCATCCCCAGAGACCCCATCCACCGGGCCTGGTGTCATTTCAAGGAGTAGGGGGGTTATGCAGCCTCCCTCCCTAGACTGATTTCAGCCCTGGGGACCCCATCCTCGGTGCCCTGTACAGAAAAGGTGGGTGCCTTGCTGCGAACGCACAGCATCCACCTTATGTTATGACATATGTTAGAAGCAGTATTACTCATTAGTAGTACAGAAGGAATAGTAATTTTACTTTTGGTGTAGCTTGGTATATATCTTTAAGCCTCAGAAACATTTGGGAAACACTTATACTCACTGGATGATGTCATTTGATTTGCCATCAATTATATAATCTGTGATTTCACTGAAGCATGACACTCGCAAGGGTGTGTGAGGCCATTAAATCCAACAAATTGGATAGCCAGGGTAGCACTCCATTGAGCACTACCCCTACCCTTCTTGTGACCGTACCTTTCCCTCTTTCTTTCTCTTGTAGGAACAGCCAAGTCGCTTTTGGTTAATTTCACTGACCATGTCATGGCTGCTGTAATAGGTGAGGTCATAAGCAGTGTATTTCAGGGGCGTAAGTTATAGTTAGCTTAGGCAACTATAACTGCTGAATGTCTATGGTTTTGTACATGTGAAATGTGATCCTAACTATAGGTTCCTATAGCCCTTGCTTGTTTCAGTGAATTTCTAAGGTTTTTTTAATTCTATTTCCTAACTATAACGTTCTTGTAACCTTTGTTTTTTTTCAGCAAATTTCAAAGTTTTTCTAATTCTATTTCCTAACTGTAACATCCTTGTAACCTTTAGTTTTTGCAGTGAATTTCTAAGGTTTTTTTTAATGTTATGTCCTAACTTTCATCTATTTCTTTAAAATTGTATTTTCTAACTATAAGGTCCCTGTAATGTTTTTTTTTAAAATCTCTTTCTATTGTTTATTAGGTTGGTTTTGAGGTGTCTTCAGTAATATGTTGCTTATTTTTTAAAAATATGGGGATTCACTTACCCATTGCAACAGGTTCCAAGGAGACAGTTTTAATGTTTTGTTTAAGGCAAGTTGTTTAATAATAAAGTAATAATAGTAGTATAATTATAGAGTAAAAACATTTTAGAGGTCGTTGTAATCTTTTTTTAGGAGTCGCTGTACCGTCGCGAACCGTACCGGCTCATATTTCCAGAGTCGCAGTGGGGACGCCACTCTGGCGTATTTTTGACAGTGGAAAAAGATATACTTGTACACTTTAAAGGTATTGTTCAAAGTAAGAGGATTACTGATAAAGTAAGAAAAGTAGTGAAAATATTGAGAAAAATATCTTAAAGGTCATTTTAATACATTTTGCAGACTCTTGATGTTGCCACAATGTGAGTACAAAGGTGTTTTGACGCCCATGTGACACGGGAACAAAGGGATTTGCCTGGTTAAACAGCTTTCTATAATTAATAGTGGAAAGTCCCCCCAATTTCCTCCATATTTTTGATGTGGTTGTATATTTCACACCCTTTGTATTTTTTCTAATACTTTCATTTTCCTTTGGTGTTTTACACTGTATTCTTGGACACTTAAGTGGCGTCTACTGCTCCAGGAAACCAAGAGTAGCATCCCAACTCTTCAGAGGAAGAAGAACATGTGAGTCCTAAGAAGAAGAGCATGGTGTGTCAGTTTTTGTGTATTCCTGCAGGAGAAAAAAACCTGCACTATCTTCAACAAAGTTCTTTAAGGAGGTTTGGAGAAGAAATGCTCATGTGGAACATCTTGCAAAATACACTCCACTTGTCTCAGACGAGCAGAATTAGAAAGAGACAAGAACTATCAAGAAACATGTGCTGGAGATGGTGTACAACTGGGCACCTCAACTGCTCCTCAACTTTCTACTGATCCTCCAGCCAGTGTTCCAGTGTTTGCAGGAGTTGCACAGTTTTCTTTTTTAAAATGCAAGGCAATATTGAGCATAGTACAGGAATCTATCCCTACTCTAGTTGGCAGCGTTAACACTCAAGTTCAAGTTCAAGTTAATATTTATATAGCGCGCTACTCACCCAGAGGATCTCAAGGCGCTTGGGAAAGGGGTTGTTCGTTACTTATCAAATAACTACGTTTTGAGTTGTTTTCTGAAGGAGAGGTGGTTCTGTGTGACGCGAAGGTGGGTAGGGAGAGAATTCCTGGTTTTGGCCGCTAAGTAGGAGAAAGATCTTCCTCCCATGGTGGCTCTTTGGATGCGTGGGATCGCGGCGAGGGCTTGATTGGACGATCGAAGTTGGCATGTGGGGGTGTAAAAGGTCAGGCGTGTGTTGAGGTATTTGGGTCCTAGGTCGTAGAGGGCTTTGTGTGCGTGGGTGAGGAGACGGAACGTTATTCTCTTGTTGACGGGGAGCCAGTGGAGGTCTCTCAGGTGACTGGATATGTGATTGTGGCGGGGGATGTCTAGGATGAGTCTGGCGGAGGCGTTCTGAATGCGTTTGAGTTTTTTCTGTAATTTGGCTGTGGTTCCGACGTAAAGGGTGTTTCCGTAGTCCAATCGGCTAGTGACAAGTGCTTCGGTGATCGTCTTTCTTGTTTCGGTGGGGATCCAGCGGAAGATCTTTTTGAGCATACGTAGGATGTTAAAGCATGATGATGAGATGGCGTTGACTTGTCTGGTCATTGAGAGGGAGGAGTCCAGGGAGAAGCCCAAGTTGCGTGCGTGGTCCGTTGGTTTGGGTGCGCTGGCCAAGACCGGTGGCCACCATGAGTCATCCCAAGCGGAGGGGGATGATCCTAGGATAAGGACTTCCGTTTTGTCTGAGTTCAGTTTTAGACAGCTGTTCTTCATCCACTCGGCAACGTCTTTCATCCCTTCGTGTAGGTTGGTTTTGGCGGTGTTTGGGTCTTTGGTGAGGGAGAGGATCAGCTGTGTGTCGTCAGCGTAGGAAATGATGTTGAGGTTGTGTTGGCGTGCGATGGATGCGAGGGGGCTCATGTAGACGTTGAAGAGGGTGGGGCTAAGCGATGATCCTTGTGGTACGCCGCAGATGACTTTGGTGGCCTCTGATCTGAAAGGGGGGAGGCGGACCCTCTGGGTTCTTCTGGAGAGGAACGAGATGATCCAGTCCAGTGCTTTTCCTTGTATCCCTACGTTGCTGAGGCGTTGTATGAGAGTGGTATGGCAGACCATGTCGAACGCTGCAGAGAGGTCCAGGAGGATGAGGGCAGCTGTTTCTCCATTGTCAAGTAGTGTTCGAATGTCATCTGTGGTTGCGATGAGGGCGGTCTCGGTGCTGTGTTTGGCTCAGAAGCCGGACTGTGATGGGTCGAGGGAGCCGTTGGACTCGAGGAAGGCGGCGAGCTGACTGTTGACTTTTTTCTCAATGACTTTGGCAGGGAATGGGAGGAGCGAAATGGGGCGGTAGTTCTTGAGTTCGGTAGGGTCTGCTGTCGGTTTCTTCAGGAGGGCACTGAGTTCGGCATGTTTCCAGCTTTCCGGGAAGGTAGCGGTGTTGAGGGAGCAGTTGATGATATCTCGGAGATGGGGTGCGATGATGGAGTTGGCTTTATTGAAGATGTGGTGGGGACATGGGTCGGTTGGCGATCCGGAATGGATGGAGTTCAATAAGCGGATGTTGTCTTCAGTGCTGATTGGGTTCCAGGCTCCGAGGATGGCGGTGGGGGTCTTCTTTTCGGAAGTAAGGGGGGTGGACTGGTCGCCGAAGCTGTTATGTATGTCGGCTATTTTGCTGTGGAAAAACGAGGCTAGGGAGTCGCAGAGGTCTTGAGAGGGAGTGATGTCGTTGGTGTCGGCGCTGGGATTGGTAAACTCTTTGACGATGTTGAAGAGTTCCTTGCTGTTGTGGGCGTTGTTGTCGAGTCGATCCTTAAATGCTGATTTCTTGGAGGATCTGATCAGCTGGTGGTGTTTGCGGGTGGCGTCCTTGAGGGTGGTCATGTTGTCTGTGGTTGGGTTTTTTCGCCAGGCCTTCTCGAGGGTGCGGCAGTTCTTTTTGGAGTTTTTGAGGTTGTCATTGAACCAGGGGGCTTTTTTGCTACCTGGCTTTTTTTGATGGTTTTTCAAGGGTGCTAATTTGTCAGCGCTGTGGGTGATCCATTGTGATAGGTTGATGGCTGCTTGATTTGGGTCCAATGATTTGGTGGGAGGGTTTTGGTGTAGCGATGTGGTGAGCTGGTCGGTGGTAATTTTGTTCCAGTTTCTACAGGGCATTTGTTGTGGGTGGTGGTGGGTCGTGGTTTTTCGGAAGTTGAAGTGGACGCAGCTGTGGTTCGTCCAGTGGAGTCGTGTGGTGTGATTGAGGGAGATGTGCTTGCTGGAGGAGAAGATTGGGTCAAGTGTGTGTCCGGCGTTGTGGGTGGGGGTGTTTACTAGTTGTTTGAGTCCGAGATTGGCGAGGTTGTCCAGAAGTGTGGTGGTGTTGCTGTTGTTGTTCTTCTCCAGGTAGAAGTTGAGGTCTCCTAGTAGAATGTAGTCCTCGAAGGGAAGTGCGTATGGGCTGATGAAGTCTGTGATGTCTTCGCTAAATCGAGTGCGAGGTCCTGGTGGACTATAGATGAGGGTGCCTCTGAGTGTGGTCTTTGGGTCGGTGTGAATCTGGAAGAGGAGGTGTTCGGCGGTTGCGAGGTTGTCGTCGGAACTGGTCGTGATGCGGATGGTGTTCTTATGGACGAAGGCGATGCCTCCTCCTGTTTGGTTGATGCGGTCCTTTCGGATGATTATGTAGTCGTCTGGGATAGCTATGGCGATGTGAGTAGTTGTATGAGTTAGTGACAGTGTGTTTGAGTGGCTGTCTGAGTGATTGATTCTGATTTGCTGTATAACTGTGTGTGTGAGTATATGTACATGTAAGTGAGTCTGATTTGCTATATAACTGTGTGAGTAAGTGTGTGTACAGGTAAGTGAAGTGGTGCATGAGTGGCTGTATGAGTGAGTGAGTCTCTGAGTTGTATCACTGTGTGAGTGCGTATGTGTATAGGTAATTGAAAGGGTGCCTCAGTGGCTGTATACGTGTATTAGTGGGTGTCTGAATGTGTGCATAGTGAGTGACTGTGCAAGTGGTTGTATGAGTGATTGAGTGGCTGTATGACTGTCTGTATGGGTAAGAGGATGCATTAGTGGCTCTATGGGTGAGTGAGTGGTTGTTTGCCTGGGTGTATGGATGAGTGAAAAAAAAATATATATATATATATATATGTGTGTGTGTGTGTGTGTGTGTGTGCAGCTGTATGGATCAAATATAGTGTGCGAGTGGTTGGATAAGTTAGTAACTGTGTGTGAGTAGTTGTATGAGTTAGTGACAGGGTGTGTGAATGGTTGTATAAGTGAGTGAGTTTCTGATTGCTGTATCACTGTGTGAATGAGCATGTATAAATGTAAATGTAAATGTAGTAGTACTTGTATAGCGCATGAATCACCCATGAGGCATCTCGGCGCTTGTACGCATACTGCTGTGGAACCCTTCCTGGCTTTTCCCTGGGAAGTGCCCACTCCTGGGCACCCCCAAGTTGAAGCCAGGCATTCTAGCATTGTTAGGGCCATTGTGGCGATTAAGCAAGCTATTGCCAAGAGTTGCAGAGTGGGACCCATGAATTAGAATAGGCACCGAGGCGAGAAATATCAGGTCCGATGAAATTTTAGCCCAAGATCCGCTGAGGCGGGAATTGAACCCAGGTCCCGGGCTAGACCTCTGCATCAGGGTCTGCTGCTCTAATCATTGAGCCACACTTCTCCACACCATGTGTACAGATAAGTGAAATGGTACATGAGTGGTTGTATGAGTGAGTGCATTACTGATGGTGAGTATGTGTAAGTGGCTGTATGGGTATGTGAGTGGATGTGTTTGTAGCTATATGGGTCAGTGATTGGGTGTGCCCGTTCCTGCATGACAGAGTGACTGGGTGTGTTAGTGATTATATGGGTGACTGAGTAGATGAATTAGTGGGTGCATGAAACTCTATGAATGAGTGAGGCTCTGGCTAAATGGATGAGTAAGTGGCTGTGATATTACTTATATGAGTGAGTGAGTGAATGTGTTGTATTTGTATGGGAAATTGAGTGTATGCAGTTTTAAATGTGTCTGTAAGTGTCTTGGTCTGTTATTGACTGTATTGGTGAGTGAATGGCTGTGAGTGGCTGAGTGGCTGGGTGCATGATTATGGGCCTCATTTATGAAAAGTGTTGCATTGCTGGACAAAAACAGTGATGCAAGCACTTTCATAGTGCCATCCTTGCAACACCATGAATGTGCCGTATTTACACTACGACCAGATACATCAGAAATCCTGATGTATCTGGTCACGCAGTAATGACGCATTGCTGGATCGGCAAACTGATGCAAATCCAGCAATGGTGTCATTACACTAGGGCGAATCCCATGGAAAAGGCCTTATGTCACTCCTTATGCCTGCTTGAAGCAGGTGTATGGATTGTGACGCAGTCAAGTCATAGGACTGGTGCCGTAAAATCTCATAGATTTCACAGCACCACTTTTCACAAGGCTTTTTTATGTAGGAATGCCCTTCCTGCATACATTATACCTGACACAGGTATAAAGTAGCACAGGCCTTTACAAAGTGACGCATCTGCCTAGATATGTCACTTTGTAAATAGCGATACCAAAGGGGATGATGGACGGAGTGTTTGAGCAAATCAAACACTCGCCCCCAGTCAACTAATCTGGGTTTAATCCATCATCATTCTTTAGCTCACTCCACCAACCCAGCTCAGACATGGCCATATGCAAATCAGTCTGGCCCTGTGCCTCAGGGGAACAATCCAGCCCGACCTGCCAAGCCATGTCTTCCCTGGTCCTGAAACAAGCATCCTGGGACCGGTTTCGGGTTCATAACCCTCATCAGCCAGGCTATCTTGAATCCAGTGGCAGAATGAGCAAAGAACCCACATCTGGGCATAACCTGCCAACTTAGGGCGAACAAAGCGATACCAAAGGGGATTCAGAACGCCTCTGCACGACTCATCATGGACATCCCCCTACACAGCCACATTTCCGGACACCTGAGAGACCTGCACTGGCTCCCCGTCAACAAGAGAATCACGTTCCGACTCCTCACCCACGCACACAAAGCTCTCCACAACCAAGGCCCCAGATACCTCAACGATCGCCTGACCTTCTACACTCCCACCCGCCAACTTCGATCGACCAGCCACGCTCTCGCCGCCCTATCTTGACCTGAGGGTGGAGATTATAGATGGTAAAATCACTACTGCTTTGTTCAGGAAACCGACAGCGGGAAATAGCATGCTTCATACGTCGAGCGGTCATCCGCAGAAATTGAAAAACAGCATCCCATATGGGGAGTTTCTAAGATTGAAGCGGAACTGCTCTAGGGAATGTGACTTTGACTTGGCAGTCCAAGGGAGCATAGACCGATTTATGGCTAGGGGCTATGACGCAGGACTCCTAGAAAGCACTCTTAGAAAAGTAAAAACACAATATAGGAAGGATCTGTTGAAACAAAAGAAATCTAAAGTTGATAATGGAAAGTTCAGAATGATTACAACTTATTCGGAAGATGCTGACACACTCAGGGACATCATGAGGAAAAATTGGCAAATATTGAAAACTGATACTGTAATTGGGGCAGACATCCCAGTAGGGCCATTAATTACCTACAGGAAGGCCCGCTCCTTAAAAGATAGTCTGGTACATAGCCACCCGGGAAGTCTTCCACAAAAACAGGGAACTCTTAAAGACATGAAAGGTTTTTATCCTTGCGGAAGGTGCAAGGCCTGTGCCTTCAGCAAAAGAGTTTCACCATATCAAATCAAAGGCTTGAAATCAGACAAAAAGATCAATACATTTATGACATGACAGTCTTCACATGCAGTTTACTGCCTAAAATGCCCCTGTGGACTTAGATACATTGGGAGTATGATACACATGGTGAAACTTAGAGTGTTAGAACTAGGGTTGGGCGTAGCGCTCTGCTCCGTCCGCGAAACATGCGTAGTGTTGCCTACTTCGCAATTCGACTGGAGGGGGTGTGGCTTTGGGGGATCGCAGCGCCAGGGGTGACGAAAGGAGCAGAACAGGAGACCTAAAGGAAAAAGCACAGAGGTAGAAGAAAAAAGGCAGGAGAAAAATAAAAGAAAAAGTAAAAGAAGAAAAACAGAAACAGAGACAGAAGGGCAGTCAAGCAGCAGAGCAGTGACGCTCTGCCACTAGACCACCAGGGAGGACCTTGAACTCCTGACAAGGGTCAGCAGCAGCAACGGGGAAAGCAGCAGTTATCAGATGGAGCCTCACTGTGAAGGAGCAAGTCCAAAAAAGTTAGTGGCCTGCACCTTCACTGTGTAGTGGCCACCAATAAGTAGTACTGCTGAACAGCTGGGAGGTGGGAAAACGCATGTATGGAAAGGGTCACTGGAGTGGGGGTGGGGCTGTGGGGGATAGCAGGGGCGATGAAAGGAGCAGAACAGGAGAAAAAATAGGACAAAGCACAAAGGCAGAAGAAAAAGGCATAGGCAGGAGAAAAAGAAAAGAAAAACAGAAACAGAGACATAGACATAGACAGAAGGGCAGGCAAAAAGCAGGGCAGTGATGCTGGACCACTTAGGAGGGCCTTGAACTCCTGACCAAGGTGAGCAGCAGCAACGGTGACAGCAGCAGCTACCAGGTGGAGCTGCACCATGAAGAAGCAAGTCCACAAAAGGTTAGTGCAAAACTGAAATTTGCAGAGCGGTGGGAAAAGGGCGCAGGGCATCTGACCAGCTCTCAGAAATCGCGCTGTGTAGGAATAACAGAAAGTACCAGGATGGCTTCTTGGCCCCCAAGGTCCTTTAACATCCAAGAGGACTTCATTTCCCAACCAGTAGTGTGCCAGGAGATGCGTTTGCAGAGTGGTGGAGAAAGGAGGCATGGCCTCCGAATACCTCTTAGCAATCCCACTGTGTGAGACTTACTGGAGCTAATACGAGGAGTTATTTTACCCCAAGGGTACTTGAACCCCCAACTAATAGTTTGCCAAAAGGTGTGTCTGCAGAATGGTAGAGAAAGGGACGGGCCACTAAAACCTCTCAGCAATCCCACAGTGTGGAACTTGCTGAAGGTAACATGAGGGGTAGTTGTCCCACAAGGACGTCTTTTGGGGCCAACAACTCCTCAGGCCCGATTCACAGAACTAACTTAAGACAAAATCCTAAACTTACTACTTTTGGTATTCACCGAAGTTAGGATTTTGTCTTAAGTTTGTCTTAAGACAGACTTAAGACAGACTTAAGCCAGACTTAAGTTAGGATTTTGTCTTAAGTCTGTCTTAAGTCTGTCTTAAGACAAACTTAAGACAAACGTAAGACAAAATCCTAACTTCTGTGAATACCAAAAGTAGTAAGTTTATGATTTTGTCTTAAATTAGTTCTGTGAATCGGGCCCCTCCTGTTACCTTCAGTAAGTCCCACACAGCATGATTACTTAGAGGTCTTCGGGGCCTATTCCACCTTTCTCCACCATTCTGCAAACACGCTTCCTGGTGCACTGTTGATTGGGGGATGAAGTCCCCTTGGCTTCAGAGGGTCCTTGAAGGCCAACAAGCCTATCTATTACCTCCAGTAATGCCCACACAGCGGGATTGCTGATATGTCTTCAGAGGCAAAGCCCTCTTTCTCCAACACACTGCAAACGTGCCTCCTGGCGCACTGCTGGCTGGGGGATGAAGTCCCCTTGGTTCCAGAGGGTCCGTGGGGGCCAACTACCCCTCTTGTTGCCTCCAGTAAGTCCCATACAGCTAGATTGCTACCAGGTTGTTGTAGGCCACGCCCCCTTTCTCCACCACTCTGCATATGTGCCTCCTGGCACACTACTGGTTGGGGAAGAAGTCCACTTTAGTCCAGAGGCCCTCAGGAGGCAAGAGAATTTAATCTCCCAACCAGTAGTGCGCTAGCAGGCGAATTTGCAGAGTGGTGAAGAAAGGTATATGGCCTACAAAGACCTCCCAGCAATCCCACTGTGTGGGACTTACTGGAGGTAACAGAAAGAAGTATTTGTCCCCAAGGACCCTTTGGAGCAAAGGGGACTACATCCCCCAACCGATAGAGTGCCAGGAGGCACGTTTGCAGAGTGGTGGGGAATGGGGCATGGCCTCCGGTGAATTGCTGGGGTTTTCTTTTTTTTCAGGGAGGGGCTGTGTGGCACCCCTGCTCTGGGCTGTTTTCGACCCCAGGGACCCCATCCCTGGGGTCAGGCTGTTTTTCAATAGGGGAGAGGGGCCGCTCAGCCTTTTCTTTTGATTTATTTTTTCATTCAAAGGGAGGGGGTCCCCTCTTGGGCCATTTTGAGCCCCAAGGACCCAATTCAGTGGGGCATGACACTTTTTTATTTTTTTTAAAAGGTGGTGGAATTTGGCCCCGGGAACCCAATTCCCTGGGACCTAGCCTGTAGTGTGAGTGTCCTAGTCCTACGAAGAGGCACCCACTTTTAAAGGATGGGGACCACAGGAGGAGCTCAAGGGACCCAGCAGTCCCTGCCAGCTCCGGCCTCCTGCAGAGCCAGCATTGCTTTTATGCCTTGAGAACTGATATAACATGCAGCTACCTGTGTGTGAAAGCAATTCTGCTCTGCAACTAGTAAGCAAAAGCATTTTCTGCTCTTGCTTAATAGAAGCAGAGCAGTGTTTGCTATGGCTTGGCAGGAGCGATGCTCTCACCAAGCAATAGCAAACAGCAATGTCCCGGGGTGCCCAGGGGGGGTGGTGGTCCCTGGGGCTCTGCAGGGCTCCCGCAAATATTCTAATTTACCCAGGGGAGGTGGTGGTCCCTGGGGCTGTACAGGGCGCATGGCCCCGCACATTCAATTTAATCTTATGCCCCAGGGAGGTGGCGGAAGTGGATTCCTTCATTGTTTTTAAAAGCATCATGCAGAGGATTTGGAATATTTGTGCAGCAAAGAGGACTATGAACTTTCAATTTCTGTGTGACATTTAAACAACAAACATTCACGGTGCATTATAGCCATTGAAGGCAGAATGAACTACTAATCTCACAAATTACATCTATGAGGGTAATTAAAGCACTGGGAGAATGCTGTCATTTGAAATCCAAAATATTGCTATTATGTTTCTTCTTGAAGTGTCTCACAACTGGGTATGTTCTGTCTTTGTTGGTGATTTACTATTTCCACTCCAGTCTGTGCAACATATGGGAAAGTGCGGGACTTCGGAGGGGTTACGTTTACTATTCTCAGTCCAGTCTAACCAACAGTACAGAAATTACTTCACATCAAACATTACATATTCAAATAGACCTAAGAATTTAGAAAAATATTAATCTCAGTATAAACATATAAACATTAATATATATATATATATATATATATATATATATATATATATATATATATATATATATATATATATATATATATATATATATATATATATATATATATATGTATGTATATATATATATATATATATATATATATATATATATATATATATATATATATATATATATATATATATATATATTCTTTCATACTATGCTTCACGATAAAAGAGTATTAATGGGCCCTACCTACCCTCTTCCCTACTGGGCCAAACCCCTCCTTGTTCTTTATCACGATAAAAGACGGCGCTGACTCCGTGAATCTTAATCCAAACTTTTATTCTTGATCAGTTTCTGCTTAGACGCGTTTCGGCGTTACCGCCTTGTTCACTACATCTGCCATTGTGTTAAGGGCGTACATATATGCACAGAAACATGGGTGTGTCACTTAATTAGTGTTTACAGGTTAGAACCAGATATTGCCATGGTTACATTTTGGCATTTGGTTCATAGACATAAACAAGTGCATGACTTGCACTTTCGACCTGTAAACGTTAGTCTTTCCACACTTTTTTTAGTAGTTACAGAGCATGTTTAGAAAACATTTTGCATTTACTAATTATTACACCAAGTAAAATGCATTCGTGTAGTTCTGACCTTTTCGTCATGCAGCATGTTAAAGTAATCACAGCCGCATTAAGGTCATATTTATAAACAGTGAAAAACAATAATTTTACATAATGTGCTACGTAGTCCCATCAGTCCCTGCCATTGATGTTCCGATTTTCAGGTCCTACTATAGTTGGCCATATGGTTTGCCTCTATGCTACTCCCCCGTTCGGAAATGTTAGGGGAAGCCGCTGTCATGTGCAGAGAAATCTTGACAGTATCTTGACAGGGGTTACAAGCCTGGGACCTAACTTACATCTTGTCATAAACCCTTAGGTGAGTGGATGTAAAGTGCGGCGCTACATTTGGTAACCGGATATGAGATACGCAAGTGCAATCTCTTACGTTTACTGAGACATTTTTCACAAGTTAGTGAGCACAATCTCTCATGTGTATGCGTTAATATGATAAACGCGACTGTAGTCACGGGTGCTCTTAACTAGTGTTGGCCCAAGGGATAATCGTGGCCAGGCATGGTTAAGGACCCCTAGGTGAATGGCATGTTTATTGGTATCTGCCCAGGCATAGTTTGGAGCGCGTGACACACAGGAGTGTTTCAAACGATCAGGCTTGTTAACTAAAGTAACTCAGTAGTCTGAGAATCCCATTATATGGATGGGATGTTGGCCGACGGTTGTAGGTAGGACCTATTGAAAAATTACCTAGTACATATATCCATTCTAAGTAGAGTAAGTGGTTCAGGGCGCTGGGTGTAGTTTTGTGTTTTGGGCTGGTGAATGTGGTTAATATTATTATTAAAGTGGTGATGTGCTCTTCTGACGTGTTGTCATGTCCTTTGTGTGTTCCTTGTGCCCCATGTGAAAAACCCGTGAATTGTCTAGTACGTGAACTGCAGATGTTAACGAGTGGTACTCGGGGAGAGGGAAACAGACAGATGGTCTTAGAGGTGAACACTTAAGGCTTCGTCCGCATTCAAACCGAATGGGATCTTGGAATTCAAAAGTATGATGTACCTTGACTCCAAGCGGCGTAATGCCAATGGGCGGTTACCTCCTCTTATGTTTTTAGAATGCTGTCAATGACAAAGTATTGGATATTGTCTGCATTCCCTTTATGTGTCTCATGAATGTGCCTAGCTACTGGGTACGCTGGGTCATTATTGGCAATTGCTCTTAAGTGCTGTAAAATACGCACATGGGCTGGATGGATTGTGGATCCTACATATCTCTTACCACATGTACACACCAAGACATACACCGCAAAGTCTGTTTTGCATGAGAACGAGTCCCTCAGTATGTATGGTTTGTTTCTAAACGGAACATGAACCTTGGTAGTATTCACGCCGTGTGTACACGCCTTACATTTGTTGCACTTTTTGAAACCTTTTTGGGAATCTAGCCAATTTTTGGTCTTTTTGAGTGCTGGTGCATTGCAGACAATTTCATTTCTCATTGACTTTGCCTTTCTGAATGTCATCAAAGGATTTTTTCCCACTGTCTCACCTATGCTTGCATCATAGCGGACTAGAGGCCAGTGTCTCCTCAGGATTTTTCGGAGGTTATTATGGTATCTGTTATACCCAGTTATTAGCCTCGGGGTTTTTTTTCTTTTTTTTTTTCCTTTGCGGTCAGGTTCTTTGTCCACAATTTTTGGGAAAATTAGATCTTTCCTGTTCTTAGAACTACACTTGGCTTCTGCCCTCTGGCATGTGCTCTCTGTGTACCCCCTCTTTCTGAGTCTCTTGAACAGATCTTGTTTGGCACTAGTTAGACCTTCAGTGGTGCTACAGTTTCGTGTCATTCTTAGGCACTCAGCATAGGGAATTGACTGTTTCAACGGTGTTGGGTGGAAACTGTGTGCGTGTAGTAGGGCATTCCCTGCAGTGGGTTTCCTGTATGTGCGTGTCTGTATCTTGTTGTTTTGCACATAGAGTTCTAGATCTAGGAATTGGATAGTTACGGCACTGGTGTTACATGTAAATTTCAAATTAAGCATATTGTCATTCAAGTCCAATGCAAATCTTTCTGCATCATCGGCACTGCCCTGCCATAGAATAAAAATGTCATTGATGTATCTTTTGTACATCACTACATTGTTTTGCATGGTCTCGGAGTGTTGGACTTTCAGTACCCGCTCCTCCCACCAGCCCATATGCATGTTCGCATAGCTGGGGGAGAAGCAGGTTCCCATGGCCGATCCCTGAAGCTGTTTGTAGTGCAATCTGTCAAAGATAAACGTGTTGTTTGTCAGGCACCACTCAGCCATTTCTAACAACATCTTCGTGTGGTTATACAGTTCAATAGGTCTTTTTCCCAAATAGTATTCCATGGCTTTAAGACCATCTCTGTGTCTGATGCTGGTGTACAGTGATTGTACGTCTAATGTCATGAAGTGGTAGTTATGTTGCAATTCTACATCGAAAATCTTTGACAGAAAATCACCTGTATCTCTTAAGTAGGCAGGGAGTTTTTTGACTTCAGGCTGTAAAAAAGAGTCAATGAAGATGCTCGTTTTTTCGAAAAGGCTGCCAATGGCTGAAATTATTGGCCTCCCCGGTGGTGTTTTTTCATTTTTATGGACCTTTCGTATAAGATAAAATTGGGGTGTAACTGGATAGTCATTTTTTAGATAGTTGAATTCATCCTTATTGATGAGGCCCATTCCTTTCCATCTGTACAACTCATTATGATATTTTTCTTGTATGCCCACATTGTGAGTTGGGCTTATCCTCATGTAGCACTCTTTATCTTGGAGTTGAGTGAGGGCTTCTTTGTTGTACATGTCAAGGGGCCACAGGACAACGTTACCTCCCTTGTCTGACCACCTGACCACAATGTCGGATCTTGATTTAATCCTTGTCATTAGATTGTTGTATTTTCTTCTGTGATCCTCATTTTCCTTCCAATACTCTTTAGTACTTTGAATAGAAAGTTCTTTTAGATCATTGATAACATTGTCTGCAGATAAATCTAGATTGTCTTTGGGCATTGTCGGCATAAACACTGATTTAGGTTTGAAATTTGTTTTAACTGTTGCGTAGATGTTGAGGTCCGACGCGATGGCTGCTCCACTTGGTGTTATCCCATCGCCTCCCGTTTGTTGCTCCAAGTCAATGAAGTTTTGCAGAGCCTCCATGTTAGCCACTGACAGATTCTGGCTAGGGTTCTCAACTTGCATTATTGTTGCTGGGCGTTTATTCGCATTTACAAAATATTTTTGCAGTTTTAATTTTCGGACATACTGAAATAAATCAATGCGGGTCTGGGCATAATCAAAGTTTGTGTTACTACTGTATGTCAATCACAGGGATAAAATTTCAAGTTCTTGTGCATTAAACTCCATGTTTGTTAAGTTAATGACTGTGTTGTCTATTTCGTTTTGTACTTCCATTATCGGCGTCTGTAGCGTCTGTTTTGTGGCTTGTTCTGTTGTTGATTTTGGCCTCGTTTTTCTCCACCGTCTGCTTTTTCTCCTCCGGCTTTTGGTTGCTGTTTTTGGTTTTTGTTGTTGGATTTGCCTCTGCCTGCCCCCCCATCTTGTTTCGAAGGGAAGCGTGGTCTCAATGTTCTGAGGCGTTGCATCCTTAAAAAAGCCAGTTCTTGTGCGGGAGTCGGTGTTGGGCCAATGACGCCAGTGCTGTGATTACTTTCAGCGTCGGTTTCGTACTCTGAGCTGATTTCGTTCTCACTTTGCTCCACTGTTGTGTTTGCCCCACTTGGGTGTGTGTTAGGGGTTTGCCTTCTTATTTGGTCGTACTTCTTTGCGAAGGTGTAAATCCTTCCATTCATATAGTAATTGCGGTCCCGCTGAAATTTTATCGCTTTACGTTCCTTGATGTCTGTTTCATGTTTAAGAACTCTTTCTTTTATTTCGTTCAAACTCTTGGTAATTTCATCTTGATTTGGTTTGAGTTCAAGTTGCTGCATTATTTCTTCAATGCGAGATATCATTTTTTGTCTGTCACTTCCTGCAAATTGTATCAAGATTTTCAACATATTTTCTGAGGATTTGGCACTGTTGTCTGCCCACATTTGTAACATTTCAGGGTCTGGGTCTTCATACGTAGGGGCTACCAAGATTCTGAGCCCCCTGGGGATCTTCCCACTTCCAGGTAGCTCGTGAGGGATTTCACTTCCCACCACTTCCCTGTTTCTTTTTTGCGAAGTTTTTCCAATTCATTCAGTAGTTTCCTTGTTTCATCCTGCCCTGTTGGTTGTGCTTGGGCACTTGGAGGGTTTTTGCCGCTTTGGCCTGTATCCGTATCCGTGAATACATCTAGAGCTGCTTCCTCTCTCTCCCTTTCCCATTCGGCAGACATACTGATAATGCTTTCTCAAATAATTTCGGTTTGCATAGATTCACTGCCCGTGTGTCACTTTGCTCGAACACCGGGTCTCCCTCTCCCACGAACCAAACACTCTTTGCCCGCTTCCCATTACTTCCAGCTGTCAGCCGTCTTACCTGGAAATCTCCGACTACTCTCCAGCCGTCGTGGATCTCCAGGCAGTCGGCGTCACGCTGTTTTGGCAAGTCACTCGGGTCTTGCTTCTTGCAGGTTCCGGGGGGCACTGTGTTTCTTGTTGTAAAGAAATACCAGCAGTCGTCCTTCTTTCCACAGTGCAGCCAAATCGAGGAGGGTCAGCGTTGGGTTTCAAGGACTTCCACCCTATGTATTCTTTCATACCATGCTTCACGATAAAAGACGGCGCTGACTCCGTGAATCTTAATCCAAACTTTTATTCTTGATCAGTTTCTGCTTAGACGCGTTTCGGCGTTACCGCCTTGTTCACTACATCTGCCATTGTGTTAAGGGCGTACATATATGCACAGAAACATAGGTGTGTCACTTAATTAGTGTTTACAGGTTAGAACCAGATATTGCCATGGTTACATTTTGGCATTTGGTTCATAGACATAAACAAGTGCATGACTTGCACTTTCGACCTGTAAACGTTAGTCTTTCCACACTTTTTTTAGTAGTTACAGAGCATGTTTAGAAAACAGTTTGCATTTACTAATTATTACACCAAGTAAAATGTATTCGTGTAGTTCTGATAACAACAACAGGTACCAGAGGGTCTAGAATCAAGGAAAGAGTTCAAAGGTATAGGATATCTACCCAACAGACCACAGCCCCCTCCTTAACTGGAGGTCAACATGATGAACACAAAGACTCTCAAGGGATGAGGAAAATACCCATCAGTCACCACTCGGATCCGCCCTTCATCATTTGGGATTTGTCCGGACCACCCGTCTGAGAAAGTTTGTATTACAATCAAAGGAAGACCTGGTGGTTAGGAGGTCCCCTTTGTTGTTCCAATTACAGTGTGGTCTACCACTCGATCTTGGTGAGTGGAGAGAAAATATGGGACTGGGGTGTGCAGTGCAAATAACTGTGAGTGAAGAAAAGAAACCAAAACAGGGGAGTGTGTTAAAATTGGTTTAGAGAGCACGGAACAACCTTTATTCAGTGGATGCTCTCAATACCAAGATTAAAAGATATAACCTGAGGCAGTCAAGTTAGGTAGACCGTCTGAGGTGAGGTCGACATGTTTCAGCAAATTTGGACTATTACGTCCTTGCTTTCATCAGGACCAAAATATAAGGCTAGTGCTACTGCACAAAAGTGAAAAAATATAGGAAGAAAATATAAAGTGACAACAGGAGATGTGAAACAAGTGCAAAGAGTCACCTGTACAATCCAGATGCCATTACAGTTAGTATTGTTCACTTAATCTGTAAGGTAGGACAGCCTCACCCCACCTGGCAGTGGCTCAGGTGAGGTTCCGTGACAATCGTAAGTGGTGTTTCCGACTCACACGAATATGGTCGAGTCTGGTATCTACGAACCGCAAATGACGAGTTTAATGGGTGTACGCAGTTTCGCTGTACTAGCCTAAACCGTTCGTCTGTTTCGTGGGTTTCTACATCTGTACCCACGGGTTCCATCTTAGATACGGCATCCATTTTGTTTCTTGCCCTCAAGTAGCCAGCGAACGGACGCTGTCCGCTTCGTGACCCTGGGATTCCCAAGACTCTTGCGGAAGACACGTTTCCTTTGAAAGTGTCTTTATGATGAGGGGGATGATACTGTAAGGCAGATGGCTCCGCTCGAGGTACATCTTACCGTGCCGGTCTATTGTCTTAGCCGTGCATCTCATTAGGCACGTCCCTTTGATGCTTGCAGCTCGTGTTTCCCGATACCACCCCTTTTTCACCCTTTCCGATCTCCCCACTGTTTCTGCCTTCCTCTGCACCTCTTTCTGTTCCTTCCTTGTAAATGTAAATGTGGGATACTTGTATAGCGCACAGTTACTCTACCCGAGTGTCCCGGCGCTGTAGACTGCTGGGGAACCCGTCCTGGCTTTCCCTGTGAGATGGTCCCTTTTTGGGTATCTCCAGGGTGAAACCAGGCATCCCTGGCGTCTGTGGGGGCCGTTGTAGAGATGAGGCAAGCTAATGCCCAGAGTTGCCGAGTGTGCTCCCCGGTCGGAGTGGGCACCGATGCGAGAATTATCAGTCCGCTGATCCTGGTCCAAGACCCTGCCGCGTCGGGAATCGAACCCTGGTCCCGGGCCGTTCTCTTCACTCGGGTCTGCCGCCTCTAACCAGTGAGCCACACCTCTCTACTCTCTTCGATCTGTTTACTGCTGATTGGAATGTACTAATGGTGGGAAGATGGGTTTTTACAGTTGGGAACCACCAAATGTTTTCGTACTTATGTTCCGGGCCCTGAATACATGAAAGTAACCCCTTCTGGCGTTTATGATGGGAACCAAGTTGTAAACCTTTGTGTATCATGTTAACCTATGAGAGAAATGTGTATAAAAGGAGCGACCCACAGTAGCAATTCGAATCAGGCTCCGTGAACCTACGTTATGTACTTCTCGTGACTTCTGTGTTCCCTGCAGTAAATAAACCTCGAATCTTTGACGCCGAAGGAAGTGTCCCATGTCTCTGTCATTTGTACGCCGGAACAGGTTACCCACGAAGGTTTCAGGTGTTGTCCCCTGGCACCGCTGGGTCTTAGTAAAAACCCAGTCCTTCAGTTGGGCTGCATCAGTGGTACCGGTCCAAGCCCGACGATCGTGAGGAACTTCGTGTGAAATCTCCGAGGGAAGGTGCACCCCGCTTCATCGATCCTGTTGTCGAAATAAGTGGCCCGACGACTTTTCCCGCGAAGATTCCCGCCTCCTGACGGCTGCGACGGACTGCTGCCCTGACTGTAGACCTGTTTTGGCGCCTGGCGTAGACCTTGGTACAGCGAGACGATTGACGGGCCTTCCTGGTGGCGCCATCGATCTTTGAGTTAAGTATTTGTGGGTCGCTCCCAGAGTCCTTAGTTGTGGGTGCTTAGTTGTTGCATGGTTCCATTGCATTTGTGGTTCTTAGTACTTGGTTCTTTGTTGTGATATTTGACGTCTGCAGTCGCCAAAAACCGAGGGTTTTTGCTTTTTGCGGGGACTTGGTAAATCCCGTAACCCTTGAAGTTTGTGAAACTCGGCTAGTGTGCAAGATGCCTGGCCGTAGTACTTTGTTTAGTTGCTTCAGAAGTTGTGGCGCGGATTCCCGACTGGAGGACTCGTGTCCGATACCTCCGGTTGGAACTCCAACTTATGAATTATATAGCAAGCACGGGTTAGGTCCGATTACCTTTAATGAATATTGGATTCGCTATACTAAAAAGGATGGTGTCCTTAGTTGGCCACCTCATGATAGTTTCGAGACCCCGATTTTAGATAACCTTGAGGCTAAACTGTTTAAGAAAAAATCAAGGCCGGCCATGTTTGATGCCTTTCGGTTATGGCGCAAAGAAGCCAAACAGAAAGAAATCAGACAGACAAAACGCAATCAGAGAGATGGAGTTGCTGCCATAGTAAAGAAAGCAGAACAGTTTCAGCGAGATAAGGAGGAAAAGGAAAAGGAAGTTTTCGATAGGCTTCAGCGTATGTCTATAGATAAATGCTACCCCGTTTTGCCAACGGGTACGGATAAGAAAGAGGAATTAGTTGAGGACCCAGTACTATCCTATCTTTTGAAGTCACCACCTCCGTACGCACAGGGTACCGCAGTTCCTGTGGTTCCCCCTGTACCTGCTCCTGTACCTGTTCCTCAACCTGTTCCTCAACCTGTACCCGTTCTTCCGACTGTTCCTGCACCCTTGCCTACTTCTGTTCCTACTGCTCCTCCGCTTGTACTTCCTCATACTCCTGCTCCCGCTACTGCTCCTGTTCTACTTACTTCTGCTGTTTCTTCTGTTCCCGATTCTTCTCTTGTTAGTCCCCTAAGTTATACTTCTCCATCTACCCGACGTCGTACCCCCTCTGTTGCTGCTAACTTCTTTAATTCTCTTGGACCTATTCTTGAGTCCGCTGGTTCGGACGGTCCTCAAAGACGTAGTCAGCTTCCCGGTAATCAGGAACGTGCCGCGTTGTATAATATGGCGATGGGTTGGATGAAACACCCCCTTAGAAATCCTCCACGTGCGGTGCTTAATACGTTCTGTCAATTCAATATACCGACACAAAGATACGTTTTCGAAGAAATGTGTAAAGTTTTACGTGATCAAATATCGGCCGATGCATCGAACGATGTATTGACTGCTTTAACTAATCTACAGCTCCAGTTTTCGAGCGGAATGATAGTCGATTCAAATGTTCGACGCGCTGTTGAGCAATTATTATCTTTTCGTCCCTCTATAATGCCTCGAGCATTGTTTGTGGAAGACATTGAGGGACCACTAGAAGCGCCTGGTCAGTATCCCATGCGTGAAGTTCCACCAGTGTGGATGCCAGGTGATGCTACTCAAAATCCTGCAATCCTGCCACACTTCCGGGGGGTGTGGATCCATCTTCCATGGAAACGATCAGAAGTTTTGCAGGTAAAGCAATCTTTGCCTGACCCTCGCAAAAATCCTGCAGGGTATTATAAAGAATTATCGCAGCTCATAGATGCTACGATAATGAATCTTGCCGATATCGATATGCTGTTTGGCAATGTCGTACCGCAACCGGTATGGGCAAAGATTCGTCAAGAAAATCATGCAAACGAATTAGGTGGTGATTGGGCTGCTATTATAACGGCTGACGGTTTGCAAGTTGGTGGTGCTAAACCTGAACAGTTAATTGCTAATCCCCCTCAGAGAATAATTACCCTGATGAAAACGCTTATGCCAGCTATGAAGGTGAATTGGGATAAGTTGTCCGCTTGCAAACAGAAGAAGGACGAGAGTGTCTCTGATTTCTTTAAGAGATTCGAGGAGGCATTCATCGACCATAGTGGTCACAATATGGGTACTGAGGGTGGTCAGAGGTTGTTTGTGGATAAGTTTGTTTCCAATTTACTGCCTGACTTAAGCAACAAATTGCGTAATTCAGAAAGTGCGTGGGCTGTTTCTACTTCTGCTCAAATATTGGCTACGGCTCAATACTATGAGAATAGGGAGAAAGAGGAGAACGATCGTGCTGACAAGAAAACGAAAGAGCTCAAAACTAAAGTGTTGTTGCAACAGGCATACCCTCCGCGTTCGAATCAGAATGATTCGCAACAACGTAATCGATCGCAGCCGCAGTCTAATAGGTCGCAATCACGAAATGACTCCTCTTCGCAGAGATCTTCGTTAGAGTACAATCAGTGTGCCTATTGTAGGAACGAGGGTCATTTAAAATTTGATTGCCCAGTTCTAAATGAGCGTAATAGTGGTAATTCGTCTTGAGGAGGTCGTGGTGGTTCTCAACAGACATCACGTGGTAGAGGTCGCGGTGCTCAAAACGATCGTTCCACTAACACTTCTGCCTCCAATAATTGTTTTGATCAGCGTGGATCGTCGCAAGGGCGATCTGCTCAGTACAATGTGGATGATTATTACGTCGATCAGGATGCTGACGACGGTAATTACTAGGACAGCCATAGACAAGGAGAGGGAGTAGTATCAGTTCCGGTTGATCAGAGAGGGCCTTACGTCGCAGTTGCCACCTCGGGCGTCGTTGAGCCTTTTCTGTTGGACACTGGTGCAGCGAAAAGTTCCATAATGCATTCGAAACTCCCTGGCGCACCTTTGTCTGGCTTAACAAATGTTTCAGTTGGATTCTCTGGCGCCCCTGTTAGCAATCCGGTTTCGTGCCCTTTGCCTCTTACAATTGGGCCTCGTGAGCTGAAAGCTCCGTTGATTTTGACCACTGGTTGTGGTGAAAATCTCTTGGGCCTGGATTTGCTAAAACGTCTGTATGCGACTTTGTATTGCTCTCCTGCGGGAGTGAAGCTTACGTTGGGTGAGAGAGTTATCTCTCCAATGTATTTGTCTCTCGATAAGCTTCCACCGGAATTGAGTTCTCTTCCTGCATCTTTGTGGGCAACAGGTCCCAATGACGTGGGCCTGCTTGACATCTCCCCTTATGTTGTCCACTTGAAATCTAACGTGCGATTGCCACGTATTCCCCAGTATCGCATCTCCCTTGATGGTGAGCGAGCACTGCTAGCGATCATTTATGATTTAATCGAGAAAGATGTTATCGAGGAGACTCGGGGAAACGTGTGCAATAGCCCTGTACTGCCCATCTTGAAACGCACAGATCCATCAAAACCACCTGTTTATCGTTTTGTTATCGATTTACGGGAGGTAAATAAAATTGTGATTCCTCAGTTCCCTGTTGTGCCTGACATCACGGCGCTACTGACTCTGATTCCAGCTTCCGCATCTTGGTTTTCGGTGATCGATCTGAAGAATGCGTTCTTCAGCATACCGATTGCTGAAGAGAGTAGAGACCTTTTCGGTTTCTCTCTTGGTGGCCGCAGCTTCCGGTTTAAACGTGCTCCTCAGGGCTACTGTGAGAGTCCATCGATATACAGTCAAGCCTTGAAGGGTCAACTTGATGCGTTTGTGTTGCCGGCTGGTACAGCCTTAATCCAATACGTCGATGACTTATTGGTGGCTGCAGATACTCAGGACATTTGCAAAACTGCTACAGTGTCGTTGTTGCGATATCTCTGTGACTGACATCATAAGGTGTCTCCTTCTAAACTTCAATATTGTTGTCAAGAAGTAACCTATCTAGGTCACTTATTGTCAAAGGAGGGAAGAAGGTTGACCCCAGAGAGAATTGCAGTGATTGCTCGAATGACTGTGCCAGCGACTCAGAGAGATTTGCGTGCCTTTTTAGGTATCACGTCATACTGCAGGCAGTGGATTCCGAATTTTTCATTGCTAGCGAAACCATTGGTGGCTCTTACGATTCCAACTCCTTTACCATGGACGGAAGAATGTCAGAAAAGTTTTTCTGAATTGCGTGATGCGTTGTGTTCGGCTCCTGTGTTAGGTACCCCTGACTACAGTAAGCCGTTTACACTATACGTTCACGAGAGAGAAGGTTGTGCGTTGAGTGTTTTGACGCAACCTTTTGGTGGTAAGCAGCGTCCATGTGCATATTTTTCCTCGACCTTGGACCCAGTAGCTAGAGCATTGCCGAGTTGTTTGAGAGCAACAGCGGCAGCTGCGGTGTCCATCCGACAATCTGCAGGATTGGTCATGGATAATATGCTTACGGTGATGGTTCCGCACGCAGTTGACACTCTTTTGAATCGTACGAAAACTCAGCACTTGACGAGTGCGAGGTTGTCTGGGTACGAGTTGACGCTTTTGGCAAGTCATATTCAGATAAAACGTTGTAATGTCCTGAACCCGGCGACTTTATTGCCAATTAGTATGGAATCAGATGAAGTAACAGCTCACGACTGTTACTTACGGACTGAGGAGGAAACAAAAGGTCGCGTGGACCTTAAAAACACTCCTTTGGAAGATCCCGATGGGATCTTGTATGTGGATGGTTCATGTTTTAAATTGCCGAATGGTGATGTGACGACTGCGTATGCTGTGGTAACTTTGAATACTGTTGTGGAAGCTGCGAGATTGAATCAGAACTCTGCCCAAGTTGCAGAGCTGATCGCTTTGACCAGAGCGTGTGTGTTGTCGAAAGGAAAACGGGTGAATGTGTTTACCGACAGCCAATACGCTTTTGGCGTCGCCCATAGCTTCGGACGATTGTGGAGAGAGAGAGGTTTTATGACATCGCATGGTACTAAGATTCAGCATGGACAGCTTGTGAATGATCTTTTGGATGCACTTACATTGCCTAAGCAGGTGGTGATTGTTAAATGTAGTGCGCATCGTAAGGTGACGGATGATGTTGGTCGTGGTAATGCGTTTGCGGATGAGACTGCTAAGGAGACTGCCCGGAACCTTAGCACTATAATGTATGTGACGAGTTCGGTTAGGTGGCCTACAGAGACTAGTATGTGCGAGGATACCATCGAGAGTGTGAAAACGATACAGAAAGAGGCCACCGAGACTGAAAAGACGAAGTGGAAAGAGAGTACGGGAAAGTTGGATGCAAATGGTTGTTGGATTGATTTGTCGGAGCATAAGAGATGGATGTTGCCAGATGCGTATGTGCTAGCTGTTGTGACGATGGCACACGGGTTAGCACATATTAGTGCGAAAGGTATCTGCAAGTTGTTGTCTCCTGTGTGGAAGAATGATGGTATTACGAAGTGTGCTGAGAGATTGGTGAAGAATTGCATGATATGTATGACGTACAATCCTGGTAAGGGAACACCTACACCTCCTGGCCATTTTGCTCCCCCTTCATGCCCCTTTGAAGTGATTCAGCTAGACTTCATCCATATGGAGCGATGCAATAACCTTAAATACGTTTTAGTTGTGGTTTGCGCATTCTCCCGATGGATTGAAGCCTACCCTCTCAAAGACAACACTGCTCTGTCCACTGCGAAAATCCTACTGAAGGAATACTTTCCTCGGTATGGAATGCCACGGATTGTATGGTCTGATAACGGAAGTGAGTTTGTGGGGAGTGTGATGAAGAGTGTGTGTAAGGGCCTTGGAATTACTCAAAAATTCCATAGCGCCAATCATCCCCAGTCAGCAGGTTTGGTTGAAGGGTATAATGGCACCCTTAAACTCAAACTAGCGAAGATTCAGGCTACGACTGGTCTCTCGTGGCCTGACGCTTTACCTTTAGCTTTGTTGTCAACAAGGGCGACTGTACACTCCAGAGTAGGGCTTAGTCCCTATGAAATAGTGTTCGGCCGTCCTGCGAATGTTTGGGGGGTCCCTAGACCGAGTTTGTTTTCTGATCTTGAGTACCCAATGCTGATTGATTATCTTTATGATCTGACTGCTAAACTGAGGTTAATTCACCAACAGGTCTTTGAAGCACTGCCGACGCAGACGGGGGGTCCAGGCCACCAGCTCCAGCCTGGAGACTGGGTGGTGACGCGGAACTTCGGACGCAAAAGAAATCTTGAGCCCCGCTTTACTGGACCCTACCAGGTCCTCCTTGCCACGAGAACTGCTGTCCGTTTGGAGGGCCGGAAGAACTGGGTGCATGCCACCCACACCAAAAAGGTACCTATACCTTTAGCAGCGGACTCGTGGGTGAGGAAGGGCATTGCTTCGTCTGAAACTGAAAAATTGCAGACCTTCGTACCGTTTAGCGACGCTCATCCTGTCGGAGAATCCTCAGTGCAGCAGAACGACATTGTTGAACATTTGCCACCACAAAGCTCAAGATCTGAACAATTGACTGATCAACAGAACTCTGTTCCCTCATCGGATCCATTGTTTGACGAACAGACACGTTCTGGAAAGAGCCAATACTTTTTGCGATCTAATACCAAGGACAAATAAAATTTGCTTTTGTTCCTTGACATCTACGTTACCCCATTGCCACGATCAGTCTAAACACTCGTATAACTGTAATTTTGTAAATATTGATTTTTTTCCACATCTGTGTTTTTGCTTCCACAGCTGAGAGACTTTGTACATATTTGTGAATTAAGATACCTTGCATCCAGGTGTACCGTAGGGCCGCGCGTGTACTTCCTTCTGGTTAGTAGGTCTTGACACTAGGTCGAAGACCGTCGGTTCCTGGGAACTCCTAGGGATTGACTACTGCTACACAGAACGAAGTGCGTCAAGAAACGTTGCGGACGGTCTTAGAGGATGGCGTTTTCAAAGCTGATGGACTTGGAAAAAGCTCAGGCGCAAAGATTCAAACTCCAACAAATTACTCATACAAAATGCTTTATGTTTCAGGTGCTCCTTCTGTTTCTAATTGTTTCCTCGTTATTGGTGGGTGGGGTGTATTATATGATACAGTACTTCCTACCTTCTGCCATACCTACTCCTACTTCTGAACCTAAATCTATCACCACTGTGTCCCCTCATTCCTTTCATATCTTACCCCAACACGAGCAAGCCAGACGTGCGGAATTCAGAAATAATTCCTTCATTCAGCTCCTTCATCAGCATCAGTTAGTGGTTAATACTACTAATTGTTGGGTGTGTGGGTTAATGCCACATACCACGGATAAGGGAATTCCATATCTGGTCCTTCCTTATAGTTCCCAGGGTTCAGCTCGAGCATTTCAAACAATGTTTCGAAGTGCACTAGATTCCTACCCCAATCGAGAGCCACGTCCTTCCCACTTTGGTCCTGGTCCGTATCACAAACCTTTGGCTATAGCGATTGCCGATTTAGATAGGCATATCTATGAGCCGTCGCTCATCCCAGAGGAAGAGGTGCGAGACTATAGGGACCTGAGTGAGGCTGAGTATAGTGCGCTCGTGGGTGAAAGACAGCTTAGAAGCTCGTCTCCGATATGGATCGTACCCCACCTTGGTAATTTCTGTCTAAAAGGTCGTGGCCGAAGACCGAGAGCTCATCTTGGAGAGAGTGCTTGCTCCGAGACGTATGTCTTGCCGATGCTCTCGTCCCCTGTGTTTCTGACTGCCAAGGGTACGTACTTTGTCTGCCATGATCGTGCGTATACGTGGTTGCCCTCCGACTTTGCGGGCACATGCTATATTGCAAATTTGTTGCCTCCGACGTTCACCGTAGATGCAGATTACCACAAGACTAGAATTGTGAGGGGCGTGATTAGCGAAGAGGACACTGCCGGTCAAGAGGCGGGAGACTTTTTCAAGGGTTTCTTTCCGTTTTGGGGGCCTATGGTCAATAGTAGGAACCTGAGACAGTTGACTCGAGTAGTGGAATCGACAGCTAATATCACTGCCAGTGCCCTTGGTAATATCACCGCAGAACTTCAGGCGGATAGGCTCATGACGTTACAAAACCATATGGTTTTGGACGTTGTTTTAGCAGATCGAGGTGGAGTATGTAAGGTGATCCATTCGAGCTGCTGTATTTTCATTCCAGATAACGCTCCGACTGTCTATCAAGCCATCTCAAAGTTGCATAAGATCTCTGAGTCCATACACGTGGACGTAGGGGATTGGACGCTACTTGGGTGGTTTTGGGGCCTAATGTCGACTTGGGGTTGGAAGATTCTGATGATCATCGGAGTCGTTGTAGCATTTCTGTTCACGTGTTGCCTTTGTGTGCAGTGTGGTCCTGCCTTATGTGGCCTCTGTGCTACGACGTGTATAAGACAGCCGCCTGTTACCAAAGGAGCTCAGATGGATAGAGTTATGTTGCAGCAACATCTAGATGGTCTGATGAATATCTAGTATGATTCTGACTAGTGCTTGCCTACATGAGGGCAAAAGGAGCGTCTGAGGTTCCGTGACAATCGTAAGTGGTGTTTCCGACTCACACGAATATGGTCGAGTCTGGTATCTACGAACCGCAAATGACGAGTTTAGTGGGTGTACGTAGTTTCGCTGTACTAGCCTAAACCGTTCGTCTGTTTCGTGGGTTTCTACATCTGTACCCACGGGTTCCATCTTAGATACGGCATCCATTTTGTTTCTTGCCCTCAAGTAGCCAGCGAACAGACGCTGTCCCCTTCGCGACCCTGGGATTCCCAAGACTCTTGCGGAAGACACGTTTCCTTTGAAAGTGTCTTTATGATGAGGGGGATGATACTGTAAGGCAGATGGCTCCGCTCGAGGCACATCTTACCGTGCCGGTCTATTGTCTTAGCCGTGCATCTCATTAGGCACGTCCCTTTGATGCTTGCAGCTCATGTTTCCCGATACCACCCCTTTTTCACCCTTTCCGATCTCCCCACTGTTTCTGCCTTCCTCTGCACCTGTTTCTGTTCCTTCCTTCGATCTGTTTACTGCTGATTGGAATGTACTAATGGTGGGAAGATGGGTTTTTACAGTTGGGAACCACCAAATGTTTTCGTACTTATGTTCCGGGCCCTGAATACATGAAAGTAACCCCTTCTGGCGTTTATGATGGGAACCAAGTCGTAAACCTTTGTGTATCATGTTAACCTATGAGAGAAATGTGTATAAAAGGAGCGACCCACAGTAGCAATTCGAATCAGGCTCCGTGAACCTACGTTATGTACTTCTCGTGACTTCTGTGTTCCCTGCAGTAAATAAACCTCGAATCTTTGACGCCGAAGGAAGTGTCCCGTGTCTCTGTCATTTGTACGCCGGAACAGGTTACCCACGAAGGTTTCAGGTGTTGTCCCCTGGCACCGCTGGGTCTTAGTAAAAACCCAGTCCTTCACAGGGGAAAGTGAAGCACCGCTCTGTCCGTCGGTGCTCCATGGCCGGCGTCCTAGCAGGACACCGGCCACGGAGCACCGACGGACAGAGCGGTGCTTCACTTTCCCCTGAGCCACTGCCAGGTGGGGTGAGGCTGTCCTACCTTACAGATTAAGTGAACAATACTAACTGTAATGGCATCTGGATTGTACAGGTGACTCTTTGCACTTGTTTCACATCTCCTGTTGTCACTTTATATTTTCTTCCTATATTTTTTCACTTTTGTGCAGTAGCACTAGCCTTATATTTTGGTCCTGATGAAAGCAAGGACGTAATAGTCCAAATTTGCTGAAACATGTCGACCTCACCTCAGACGGTCTACCTAACTTGACTGCCTCAGGTTATATCTTTTAATCTTGGTATTGAGAGCATCCACTGAATAAAGGTTGTTCCGTGCTCTCTAAACCAATTTTAACACACTCCCCTGTTTTGGTTTCTTTTCTTCACTCACAGTTATTTGCACTGCACACCCCAGTCCCATATTTTCTCTCCACTCACCAAGATCGAGTGGTAGACCACACTGTAATTGGAACAACAAAGGGGACCTCCTAACCACCAGGTCTTCCTTTGATTGTAATACAAACTTTCTCAGACGGGTGGTCCGGACAAATCCCAAATGATGAAGGGCGGATCCCAGTGGTGACTGATGGGTATTTTCCTCATCCCTTGAGAGTCTTTGTGTTCATCATGTTGACCTCCAGTTAAGGAGGGGTCTGTGGTCTGTTGGGTAGATATCCTATACCTTTGAACTCTTTCCTTGATTCTAGACCCTCTGGTACCTGTTGTTGTTATCAGATTCGTTGGGGATTGTACTCAGAGCTAGGTCTATAAATTTCCCCTAGGTCCTCTCCCACCGTAGTGTTATTTGTTCGTGTAGTTCTGACCTTTTCGTCATGCAGCATGTTAAAGTAATCACAGCCGCATTAAGGTCATATTTATAAACAGTGAAAAACAATAAATTTACATAATGTGCTACGTAATCCCATCAGTCCCTGCCATTGATGTTCCGATTTTCAGGTCCTACTATAGTTGGCCATATGGTTTGCCTGTATGCTACTCCCCCGTTCGGAAATGTTAGGGGAAGCCGCTGTCATGTGCAGAGAAATCTTGACAGTATCTTTACGGGGGTTACAAGCCTGGGACCTAACTTACATCTTGTCATAAACCCTTAGGTGAGTGGATGTAAAGTGCGGCGCTACATTTGGTAACCGGATATGAGATACGCAAGTGCAATCTCTTACGTTTACTGATATATATATGAACACTCCATCCAGCTCCCACAGAGTACACCATAGAAGCAGGCACAGACACAAGGCTGTCAGGGTATGGCATCAATTTATTCTTTATGGACACCCTCAACCCATGAGGTAAAAGAAGAGAAGCGTTTCGGCAAAAGCCTTTATCAATCTAGTTGGCACCATTTCATGCACTTTATATATAGTCACTCCCATTGTAGGTAAACGATAAACATAGAAGACATACTCTCCAATGCGTCTCCACACTGTACGGCTAACAGAGCCTGTAAATATGTGCTGCAAAGTTATATCCACAATATTAGTGAGGCAATATGTTGACATATAAAAATGCACAATACATGATTTAGACAGTTTACAACAATTGCCTCATACTGACTGACATAGATCAAATAGCATTTGCAGGCATTGTATAGAGAAACGTTATACTGGGAATGTAATTAAAACAGCTGAATGTGCCGCCAAACTAAAACCTCTTGTAACACCTGAACACGTAAAAATCATGTTCACAATTAAAAACCTTCATACTGCTAAAAGTCATTCAATAGTTCCAAGGAGACAGTATTAGCCCAGAAGTAGATACAGCCTTTGATCACAGCAATGCTACGACGCGCCCTCTGACCTCCATTTAGCAATCCGGGTTGCCTCTCGAACTGTATGAAGATGCTGCATTCCAAGACAGTTGTGAAAGGGCATGGCAGCGGAAAGAATGGTAGCCGCACTCCGGTTTTTAAATGCATAACAAGTGTGCAGGTTTCTGGTTTGGAGTGTTGACAGACAGTTGACAGTCAATTAGCATTCAGCTGGTGCTCGGAAAGGTACAGAGTACAGTAAGCTTACAGTAATCTTACAGTAAGCTGCTATAAATATATATATTTTTTCTCTATTGATTTTCTCAGGAACTACTGGAGGGATTTACCCCATTTAAACAAAAGGCCCTACTGTGTACCAGTCCCTACCATTTTGCCAAGTTTGGTGTAATTCCGTTCAGCGGTTTGGGCTGTAGCCGTGTCTAATCGTCCTACGGAAATTAACATGGGGAAAACACGTTTTATGACCCCCTTTTTTCTCAGCACCCGCTTGACGAACGCCCCCGACACTTTCAGGGAAGGAGCGAAGCGTAACGGGCCATCTTCTTTGAGAAATTCACAAAGATTCATCAACCGGCGCAAAAGTTATTCCCAATAGAATGTTGCGGATTTCCTATGGAAACTAGGTCCTAACTATATATACCTATTGGCGACCAGTAGGTGATATATATATATATATATATATATATATATATATATATATATATATATATATATATATATATATATATAAATATATATATTGTCTCCCAAATCCCTTGAGCTTTCAGAGGAGCACACGACGCTGCCTCCAGCTTACCAGCCTTGCTTGCCTCGCTGTCACTTGCCTCCTGTACACTTTCAGTAATTGCCCTTTTCCGACGCGCTTCGAGTCTGGAACGCCCCGTAATCATGGAGAGCTGCACAGAGGGATCAGAAAAGCAGCGCTTTATTTGCACATTTATTCATTGAAATGTCGCCGCCCTAAGTGGGCGCGGCACCCCCAAGAAGTACGATCAGACACGGAAGGACCTATTGAGGAACAAAGCTGCAGGTGCGACTGCACCAACTAATGTAGAGACATCAGAATCTGAGGTCACTGAAGGTGAACAGTCCGGAGATGAAACAGGAGTCTTGCCCCAAACTGAGGATACCCCTTTTCAAACGGAGGTTCAAGTGATGCGCTTAACCTGGTGGAGGGGGGGGAAGAACAAACCCCCAGAATACGAAGAAGGAAAACCAGACGAGGCGGCCGCAGGTGGCAGAGGAAGAGGAAGAGCGACGGACGCGGCGCCCCGTGCGCGCAGGACGCGACCCAAAAGGGGATCCAGATGGTAGACTCTGAGACAACAAAGGACAACCTCACTATTATCAATCTTTCGGAAAGGGAGCTTTCACCATCAGAGGAATCAGTCCTTAAATTGGGACTAACTTTTTGCCCGGACAGTAACCTCGAATACACACAGACCAGGATCGACCTATTTCAATTCATAAGAAGACTCCGCCTACACAAATTCTTCAAAACCAAACCAACAATGGATGAAGCTAAGATAATTCGATCCCGATACAAAGATACTGACCTACTGAAAGTGAATGAGTTGACCACTTTGGAACTATTGGAAGAATTGCGTCTGGAGAGCGCAGCAGACACGATACCCGTACCATCAGACAGCCTGACCCAGAGATTACAGGCTGTGGATATCGAACAAGAGGCTCCAACTAGTGGACTCAAATTAAAATCTAGGTTTGTTTCTCCCACACAGACCGACATGATTGACACTTTCTCAGAACTGGTCATAAGGGATCTTAGACGCTTGCGTATACATCATAAATCCAGCGGACGTCAGTCAAATTTAACTGCTACACAACGACTAGCCATAAAGACCTTGGCGGATGACACATCAATAATCTGCAAACCCTCAGATAAAGGAGGCAATGTTGTCATTCTCTCTCGATCAGAGTACGTCCAAGAAGCAATGCGTCAGTTGCAGGACAAGTCTTGCTATGAATTGACTACAAAGCAAAGATACCAGTCCAGTATCGAAGAACTGCATGGACTATTGAAAAAATGGCATGACAAACAGATGCTTGACACCGAAGAGTATCTCTTCTTGAAAACCATACATCCCATTACCCCCACCTTTTATTACTTACCCAAAGTACATAAAAGGATGGACAAACCACCAGGGCGCCCAATTATTTCATCAATGGGCAGCCTTACCGAGAATCTATCCAAATTTCTGGACTATTTCCTGTTTGAGATGGTTTTGAGTCTAAAGTCCTATATCCGAGATACTGCGGACTTCATCCAAAAGATCGAATCAATCGAATGGCAACCAGGCTATTCTCTATTGACCCTTGACATTACAAGTCTCTACACGAGCATTGAACATGCACATGGAATGCAGGCGATTAAGTACTTCCTAGGGAAAAGACCACTGAAATATGCCCAACATAATGTTATGCTGATGGAGCTAATTGCATTCTGTTTATTTAACAACATCTTTTTATTTCAGGATGATTTGTTTAGACAGCTGTCCGGTACCGCCATGGGTTCCTGCTTCGCCCCCAGCTACGCGAATTTATTCGTGGGCTGGTGGGAGGAGCAGGAGGCCTGGGGTCCCGACAGACAACAGTGGTCAGACTGTATCGTCGCATGGTATCGTTACATTGACGATTTGTGTATAGTATGGAAGGGCTCTGTTGAGACTGCCTGGGAATATGTCAAAGTGTTAAATGATAACAACTGTAACCTCATCTTTACTGGCCATGCTAGTATGAGTGAGGCTGTGTATCTTGATCTTAAGATTGAAGTCGTGGACAACAAGATTCGGACCTCCCTCTATAGGAAGCCTACGGCAGGGAATAGTACGCTACACGCGTCAAGCAATCATCCTCAGAAACTTATCAGGAGCATACCCTATGGAGAGCTCCTGCGGTTGAAAAGGAATTGCTCTACAAATGACGATTTCGAACATGCAGCCCGGGATAGCATTGACAGATTCGAAGCTAGGGGGTACAACAGGCAGATGTTATGCAACACTTTAGACAGAGTAAGGACACAACCCAGACAGACTCTGTTCGATAAGAATCAAAAACCCTCAAATGATGCAAATAAATTCAGGATGATAACACCATATTCTCAAGACTGTCAAGAATTGAGAAACATCCTGAAAAGACATTGGCACATATTGCAGAAAGACAACATCATCGGGAATGACATCCCAAAAAATCCCCTTATCACCTTTAGAAGGGCACGCTCGCTGAGGGATACTTTGGTACATAGCCATTTGTCACCAATCCCCACACGCACAGGGAAATTGAGAGATGTAAAAGGGTTTTTCCCTTGTGGCCGTTGCAAGGCCTGTGCCAATAGCAAAAGGGTTCTTTCTTACGAACTGGTGGGTTGCAGAAAAAAGAAAAAGAAGATTAATCAATTCCTTACCTGCACTTCCCCATTTGCAGTTTATTGCCTCCTCTGCCCTTGTGGGCTTAGATACATAGGCAGCACCATTAACCCCGTGAAATTGCGTATTCTAGAACACATGCGAGCCATAGTCAACAGAGACTTTACATACCCGGTCGCAAGACACTTTTCAATCAAACATAAGAGCGACCGGAATCTGTTGCAATACTTTTGCTTGGATGCAATTTCTGAGAACATCAGGGGTGGGGACAAACTACAGAAACTCCGTAGGTTGGAATCCCGTTATATCATAGACTGCCAGACTAAGGCCCCCTTGGGACTCAATAGTGGGGAGGAACTTACTGTGCATTTAGGGAGCTAAATAGCCAATATTGCAGTATCCGTAGTGGGGGCTATCTTGATGTTATTACAGCTTGAGGATTCTAGTTTCCACAATTGTAGTTCTTCTGTGTATTGGTATGCTTTAGGATGAATTAAGAGCTCTTTCACTATCATGGCACCACACATGTGATAACTGTATAATACTCTTGGTAATTTCTGGATCATGGTTTAACTTTTGGTAACTTTTGAAATTTTTTGTTAATCAACATACAACACCGTTGGGGATTGAATTTGGACATTGGGTTCATGGAAATCTAAAAGGCAACCTTCGAGTTGCCACAAGCCGATCCACGGCAAGATCACTGTCCATTACCCACTGCACTAAGGAGAGGGTTACTTGCCGATCCACGGCATAATTATGTTGTTAAACTCCTCGTTACAAAACATGAGGAGTTTTATAATTGTTTAATACTCACTAAAATAATGTGTTTTTATTTTCATCTATGCTAATACAGGGATTGTTTGTACTAGCAAGATGGCGCTCTTGCGTCAGTCCTCTCTCTACACCCACCAACACGTGTTGTTTGTAATGTTGAAATAAAATGGCGCCAGTACGCGCATTTCGATGTAAACATTGAGGAAGGGAGCGTTGCTTCCGAAACGCGTCTGTTGTGCGAGTAAAGCTGCCAATAACGAAATTCCCACGAGTGCTGTCGTTATTTTCCACCCGGGACCGGGAGGGAGTGAGCTTTTATATATATATATATATATATATATATATATATATGACTGGAACTTCGAGATTCAGTAGAGGCCAAATAACGAAGACGGACCCAATGAGGTTATTTTAAAGCGTCTTTATTTCACACTGTGCACCCTCATGACTGCCGTGACGCGTTTCGGGCCCTGGAGCCCTTGATCACATGACATGGTCAAATTACACCCTGTGATTTGTAGTGCCGGTCCGGTCACATGGTCCCAAGCCTATAGAAATAGAGAAAATACTTCAGCCTGGACCAGACATAGTAACCAATGTTGTTTACATTCATTGTGTTATTGTATTTTTTTGTAATATTTTGTTAACCCCAATTGTCACAATTATTAAGCGACAAATAATCCTTACAAATGTGCAAATTTGCGCAATAAATATGTTAAAACACTATTTACAAATATACCAATTGTCAATATTGCTATGTACAAACAATCACAGTGGACGTAATATGTACAAACATTTCCTGTGCAATATTTAGCAAATGAATAAAGTGCTTTTGTGAAAAATTCACAAAGGAAGGGGTTGAATTAATATTGCCCAAGTGGGCATTGGTTAAAATTTCATCTGGACCACTGCGTCTACACTGCTTAGGTATTCATGTTGACTCCAGCACTAATGAAAAGAAATGTGTGATTTCCCAAAAAAAGTGTTTGATACATTCTACAATATTAAAAATCCGGCAGGAAATAATAAATAAATAATTTAAAAACAGCTTTAACAGATGACTAACATCTCATTTCAACTAAACAATTTCAAGACTCTGTGTGCAAGCAAGTGTACAAGTCTTCTGTCGCGTTCAATCCACTCGGAGCCTTAGTGTCTAATTCCAGAATGTACCTGGTTTCTAGTACGCGCAGACGTGCCTCTCTATTTCCCCCTCTCCGTAACGGCTCCACCATATCAATTGCGTAGTATTTCAGGCAATTGACATCGCCTTTATGGCAAAGATTAACATGCCTCGCTACTGGGTAAGCATCGTCTTTGTTCACAACTGCCCTCATATGCTGCAATATGCGCTTGTGGACTTGTAGTTTAGTACTACCAACGTAGCAAAGTCCACAAACACATTCCAAGACATAGATGACAAAGTCTAATTTGCAGGTTATTTTCTTCGTAATGGGGAGTTCTCTTTCACAGAAAGGGGAATAGTAGGTGGTTTTACTTTTTCCTATAGTGCACGCTTTACATACTGCGCATTTCAAGAAGCCCTTACTTTTGCCTAGCCAGTTGCCTCTTGATGGTACCTCAGGGCTGCTACTGACTAGCATGTCAGTCATGGATCTGGCACGGCTATAAGTAATAGCCGGGCATGTGGACAAAGTTTTCCCAATCACAGGATCACCTGTGATTATGTGCCAGTTTTTCCTCACCATCCTCTGAAGCTGTCTATGCTGGCAACTATAACCAAGAATGAATCTCGGTTGGTCCACTGTCGCATTGGTCAGTATTGCATCCACCCCTATTGATGTTTTAGGAGATAATGCTGTCTTGTTTGCCCTTTCCATTGCCTTAGACACTATATTTTCAGAGTAGCCCCTCTGCAGGAACTGTATCTTGCTTTTTTTCTGTGCTGCAAAACAGGCCTCATCGGTGCTACAAATTCTTCTGATCCTCAGCATCTCCCCATAAGGGATGCTGCGGATCAGATGGTTGGGGTGCTGACTAGAGGCATGGAGGATGGTGTTACCTGCAGTCTCCTTCCGATGTAATTTTGTCTGCAGTCCCCCTTTGTCTACAAAAACCTCTACGTCTAGGAAATTTACTTTCCTATCACTGATGGTACCTGTGAAATGCAGATTCAGTTCATTCTGATTGATTTCTTCAATGAACTGTTCCGCTTCACTTGCAGTCCCCTTCCAAATAATGAAAAGGTCATCGATAAACCTGTACCACACTAGCACTTTGCTGCTCATGACCTCTTTAAAGGCATTGCCTAGGACCTGCTCCTCCCACAGCCCCATGTGCAAACATGAGTAACTGGGGGAGAAGCAGGCCCCCATTGCCACACCTCGCAACTGCTGGAACATTTGGTTTTGAAACATGAAGTAATTATTGTAAAGACACATTTCCAACATCTCCACAAGCATGTTATTGTGTTCCAGCATACACATGGGCCTTCTGCTAAGATAATGCCTTACTGCTCTCACTCCGTCCTCAAGGGATATGGGAGACAATATATATATATATATATATATATATATATATATATATATTACAATTTCAGAAATTGTTGCGAAGGAGGACCACTGGCTGCGCCAGGGAACACTCAATCACTGGCGTTGGAGGAGCTGCACCATAATGTAACATACTCAGGCGACTGGCGCAGTCCTGCCGACAATATTATGAGTAACTGCACCACCAGCCATTTCAAGGCGAGAGCCCCACCATAAAAAGACTGGCAGTGCAGGAATAAAGGGGCCCTGCAGGGCCTCCTTTCCCCCCCAACCATGGGGATACATTCATGGCGGCATCTGTATTCCACCAAAGTTCCAGCACAGCATAGACGTCACCTTCCATGCCTTTATGGAACTTTTTTGCTGTTCCCATTGCGGTGCCTGTTTTCCAGACACTGCCATGGAAAGGCAAAGGACCGTCCGTCTTACACAAGTTCAACTCGTAATAAGGCGGGTAGTCCTTGCACAGCTTTTGCGGTGCTGTTTCGGCAGATAGCCGGAGCAGCACCACCAAACTTGTAATGGACCCCATTGTACCTGCACCTAAACTATAGCTCAAATAAATCAGCTTTACATCAGATATATCGATCACATAACAAATTATAAATTATTATTTGTTAGTAATTATTTATAACTTTATTAACTTCACACTCAAAACCCTACAAACACAACAACCCACTATGACACTATAAATTACTATTGGCAATTAAATAAAGAAATTCTAAGTCACTTAAAATTACAAACTATAGTTAAATAATTAATAGCAATTATACAAACAATAGTAACTCATAAAATTCATATATGAGCTAAAACATGTTAAAATAATACTATACTATATTACTGAAAGTTATATTAAAAATAACGATATTCTTAAAAACAGTATTACTTACCTTAAAAAAACAATATTCTTGACAACAATATTTTCGCATCACGATATCTGTGTCTCCCTATAATTGCAACTTGATATTTTGTACAAACACTGTGGGATAACTTTGCTTTCTGTGGTGAGTGAAGAATGCCTGTGCTTCAAGCGAGGAACACATCTCCTGACTACAATGCATGAGGTATCAGTCAACTGATCAAACGCCAGTTCTTCTGTCAGTGCTCAGTGAACAAGCATTGGAAATGCAATAGGTCTCGCCTTAGAAAAGTTGGAGCTATTGGTTTTGTAAATGATTTTTTTTTAATGTGTTGGTCTTGAAAATAGCCAAATTAATAGCTTTGTCATTTACAATGCCAATACTTTAAACTTTTTCAAATGCGACACCTACAGCATTTGTAATGCAACATGTTTTGTATGTACGTGACTTAGATGTATTCATCTAACAAATACAAATGGCTTTTAATTTTTTTAAATAATTAATACTGAAATAAAAGTTCTTGTAATTTATAATAGCACGCTCGGTGATCTTGGAGACCAAACTCAGGGCATATTTGAGCGGGGGATTAGTTTTTTGGAAGGCTCAACACTTGTTTGAAGATTCTTGTTATTATGTTGTTCACAAGGCTGTTGTCTTTCCCTTTCTAATTATTCACAACAAAACAATTATTATCCACTGAACTGCTACTGTTAACAATCATTAGCACTGCCAATAGGTCGGCTACTTTTAAGCATTTGTTAATTGGTGTGTGTGATATGTTTAGATACAGTAATAGACAATTCAAAGAGTTGTTCAACTACTACTGCTTGTTGCCTTGCTTTACTCACAAGAAAGAGTCACACATTTGACAGCAGAATGGCACTCGTATGTAAACAGAAACGATGTAAGTGAGACACATAAGCAAACTTAAAACACTGCAGCTATGGCTCAGACTTAAGGCCAGGATAGGAAAAACTGGTAGGCAGAGTCTTAGATGATGTCCTACCAACAAGTGGAAGGGAGAAAAGCACATTATTTCTACATATAAAGCCCAGGTCTAGCACAGCCTCCTTCTCTGCTTAAGGCGTTGTTGGTTGGGAACCCAGAGAGAGGATAACTCCAAGAAAACAACAACATAATAATCAACTAAATTAAGTAAGTAAAGTGGTAACATCAAGTACACTACGTAACCGGATCGTATATCAGTGAGTGGGCTGTGGGGGCAACCCATGCATACAAAGCCATGGATAGAAGGTGGTTCCACCAGCCATTGAATCAATAGAGCAATCCTCGAGTATTTAACAAGGCGGAGCTATCGAGCGTACAACTGAAGCATACATGCCAACATTTATTGTATAATGTAACTGTCTGGTTCGGGTCTAGTTGGCAAAAAAACTGCAAAAAAGGAGGTAATGGGGGGAAAATAATCGGGGGAATGTATTTTCTTTACCCATTTACTAACATTGGAATAAGGGCACTATTAGGCAGGAGACAGTTACAATAAAGCCACTTCTGGCTTTAAAAATATAGTCTCCAGTCTAAATCGAACTTGTTAGCATGTACGGTGATGAAGTGACATGATCAGTTAACCTCCCTTCCGTATCACTTGTAAGAATCAGCGAGTACTATAACAAATGTAACCATACTCACGCTCATACTCACGCTCACGCCCTTGTTGCTCTTCGCAAAAGTAAAATCACAAATGAAATTGTAAATAAATGGCTGCCGCTTGCAAATACGGGACATTTAAAAGAGTTACTGACTTTTAACCTGCAAATTTACTTAAAAGATTATCGAAACGGGTGTTTTCGTTTCAGTGAAATTACGTGAACATCCCATTCTAAAATTACCGGAATACTACTGCCCATCTCTTCTCTACTCTGTACGGGTAAATACCTTCTCCCTAGTAATAGCCCGTGGTCTCAGCATTTTAAATTGTTGAATCCTCCCAAAGTAAAATGTCTCCCAGTATTACTTTGCTTGTGCGACCCACGCGTAATGGAAGTACATCCCATATGTGAGGTTGAGGCTTGACTCGCATGCGCTCACACAGTGTTAGGACTGTGAGTAAAGTCATTTGGTTTTGCCGCAGAAAGATGGCGGTTACCGGGAGCCTTAGTGCGGAGAGTTTGAGAGACAAGCCTCCTCTTGGCTACGGACGGAAGGAAGGCAGAGAAGGGGAGGGGGAAGAGAAATGCGACACGGCGGGCAGGGGAGGGGGCAGAGCGGGTATAAAAAAAAAAAAAAAAAGACGGAGGGAAGGCAGGGAAGGGGAGGGGGGAGGAGAAATGCGACACGGCGGGCAGGGGAGGGGGCCGAGCGGGGAGAGCGGCGATGAGGGTGTGAAGCAGCAGGGGCCTTTGAAGTGAAGCTAAGCTTCACTTCAAAGGTGTGGGAGGAGTGCTGCTGGGGAACAGATGGCGATTTGATGATGTGCACGCACATTTTAGGTCAATGCACTTGCACATTGACCTAAAAGCGCATGGGAACAGCATCAAATCGCCAGTCAATCGCCAGTCTAGGTAAAGCTTATTTAAGCCCCTGTAGTCTCGCTCTGCTCAATGCGCATGCGCATTTAGAGGCGAGACCTAAAAATAGCTCTGCTGCTGGAAAGTGTGAGATAGCTGCAGTGTCTGCACTGAGCTAGAGGTGAATCACTTGAGCAAGGAGCTGCAGTGCTATCAGCCAAGTGAATACAATTACGCATACAGCCCATCATATCATACATTTTGAGCAGCTGGCAAATTTCATATCCATATTTCAATAATTCGCCTACATCCTGTTACAATCTGCTTACCCTGCTCACCATGCCACACTACCAACCTCGTCAGTGAAATGAAAACCCGCCCCTGGCCCTTGCCTCGTGTTGATTCTAAATAAAACTCCTAATAAATTTAATCAAAACGTACATAAATAATAAAGACATGGACCCTAGGCTGACATACCTGCGAGAAAGTGGGCTTTATTGCAGCTCCACCTGTTATCTTTGCTGTAATGCCATTATTGACCAAGAGGTCTTTCACCATGGTTCAAAATGAACTGTGGTTTTTACGGGTGATGGGTCACAGTGTTGTGCTATCTTTTTAATTTAAAAAAAAAACGTTTTTATTGGTGTTTACAGGTTGCACGTAACAAATATTAACAGACGTTTTGATTGTTATTCACCGACGTTTGTGCAAAAAGGAGACATACAAACATAAAACTAAACCATAAAGTGGAGGCGGTTTGTTTGACTACTCTAAATACCATACAAGAAGTAGCAGAAAAGGTGAAGCCCTGTAGACCAAAGACTATCGAACAAGAAATATATGTGTCATTACTTTGTGATTTGTAAGCTTTTAAATACTTTAAAATGAATGCTTACCAGAAGAAAATGTAAACTTTGGAGAAAAACAGGAAGAGCAACATTGTTTCTTAGAATTAGGTGCACTTGACCCACAAGTGCATGTCAGTTACAACAAGATTCTATCTGACTCTTTCGCTCCCACTGAACTTTCTGGGTACTCCCTGCATCAATCTGAGGGCACAGTGTGCAGAACTGTATAACCATCTTCAGTCACAATGGATTACTCATGGACTGAAGGGGACTCAAACCACTGCCCTGAAAGGAGATGTTGTCTAGCGCCTAAATTGATGACTTTGTAACTGGGGGACCTGGGATCTAATTAGGATGTTCACTTATAAACTGCAAGCAACAAAAGGGTCTCTGTGACAAAAGCTGTAACCCGCTGACCTCTTTACATGATATGCATGTTGTGATCTACATGGTACACGTTCTTTGCAACAGGCATATTAACCCTCTGTGCTACCTTATGATGAGTCAAAACTTCAACTAGACAAAACTTCACCTCCCTCCAGGAAGAGCATTAATCACAGGTGTTATCTTGACATTTGTCTCAAAATTGCTGGAGGCAAGGAACATGTGGCAGTTGTTTTCAAAACCATAATAATCTTGCAAACAGGGCACCGCCACCTGAAGTCAGCACTGGTGTGGTGGCACCGGTCGCCCCACCCTACAGCATTGTACAGGGATGGCTTTAGCGCAAGTGGCACATGGTGGGATAATCAGTTTGGGGCCCCCCTCCTCAGATTCCCTGACTACCTCTAGGCAAAAGTGCCCCATATCTCTCCATAGCCCCTCTCTTAAATACATTTTGTTCGTTTTAAAGCACTCGTAAAGGCTAGCTTTACTAATAAGAATGTATATCTACCCAAACAAACCCTTTTAGCAACGTTAGGAATAGATACCGAAAGACTGAGGAAAAATATAAAGTCCTAACTATTTTATGCAGTTTGCATGCAGCGATGACAGCTCGTAACAGTGACTTCTGTTTTAAGGATGTATCTTGTGTACTGAGGAAACACACGGATCTCTGTGACAAAAGCAGTAATCCACTCAGCTATCCATATAAAATACAGATATGTGATCTGCACTGTAGGTGTTCTTTGCAGCAGGCGTATTAACCCTCTGTGCTACGTTATGCCACTAGACAAAACACCGATCTGTCTCTCTAACAGGAACGTTAATTACATGAGTTATCTAGAATTTGTTGTTGCTGCCTGAAATCTGTAGGCACAAGGAACTGTGCAGAAGGTGTTTTGAAGTCGAAAATTCAATGCACTAGCCTCCCCCCCCCCCATGCCCCCTCTCCTGCAACTCAGCACCCGGTGCAGCCTCACCCGTGGTACTGCCCTAAAGCCGACACTGGGCATGAACATTCCGGCATTTAGATAATAACGTGTTTGTAGTCAACAGTATGTGCCTAGCGAGTGTGACATGCTTTATAAATATTAATTGTTTTCATAAATAACATCGATTTAACCAGTTGGGAATATGCCAGAGCCCTGCGGGGCTCAGGCGTTGACAGTACAATGGATATAATCTGCTTTTATGATTTGCAAATATTAAAAACTGAAACAAATTCCAAAATAATGAAAAATGTAAATCCAGGAATACAACAGTCAGCAGCAGCAGCAGCAGTGTTATGCCCTGGAATTAGTCATACTCGATAAAGCCTCGTGTGTCAATTGAAAACAAATCCCAATATTTCACTTCCCTCCACACTCTTAAAACAGTGGCCCTCATTACCAGAGGTCTCAGAGATGGGCTGGTATGTCGGCCATTTTTTTTTTTTGCAGTTGTTTTGTGCTAACTTTTATTCAAGGACATGAGGGCGCTTTAAAACAGAACTACGGAACCAGGCTAAGGTACATATATTTTTAGGCACTGGGAGATTAAGTATTTTTTCCAGAATCAAGGGCATGTTCAGGCCGCCATTTGAATCTGGTTTTCCAAGAACTGGTGTCTTATTGGTCCTGGGGTAGCAGTAACTCCAGTCCATTACGAGTTAGGCCCTGGGAAACACTAAAAAATGTGGAATTATCGTGGGAATCAAAAATACTGTGCTTGATTCTCCTTGTGATTAACCCTCCACCCTCTGTCTTTTTCTCCTTAGAGTAGATGCGATTTGTGCGAGGAATCTGGGGACCTTGTCAGTTGAATGGGTTGGAAACAGAAGAATTAAGCAAAAACTCATAATGAAGGCCAGTGTGTTTGTCCACTGGTGTGCATGTGTCACAATTCCCCTCCGGTGCAATCCTCTGGGTGAAGCTACCATTAGGGTGCAATATCAGGCGCGATCTAGGCCGAGATTTACAAAACTCTCATGCAATGCAGCACCGCACACAAAGTTGCTGCACTGCGTTGTGTGAGAGGGAGAGAGAAGGACAGCGCCATATCTACTGAGGAATGGCAATATCTACCTCTCTCACTAGGGCTTGCGCAGTAGTATGCTACCAACCGCTACACACATACCCTTGCACCATAGTGCACTTCGCTCTGGTTTGTGTTACTTTTTCTTATAAACCAATGCACATACCAATTTACGTTGGTTTGTTTATCCCCAAAAAGATTTTGCATCGGTTCTGCCTTAAAAAAGTTGCGCCAACCCCAAGCAAAACCTTTGCAAATCTCAGCCTTGGAGTTGGGTGGTAATGTAACATTTTTTGAGGCCTAAATTTACTAATACTAGATGACACATCAATATTAGCATTCCCTTCAGCATACTATCACAATGATAATTCCACAAGTGGTTTCTGAGGAGATCGGTGTCATGTGTTCTCTCCAAATTTTTTAATTGCAGCCTTCGACTTCCAATTTTTTGTCCTCAGAAGGGTAGTCTGGTGCAATTCTTCTGTTTATAAGCATCCATCAAAATTCTTAGGTTAGATTGGTTGCTTAAAAACCTTTGTGGTGTTTTAACAGTGCTGTCTACATTCCTGTGACGCCAGGTGAAAATATTTCTATTTATTTAACTTTGTAAGCAGCAAACGAGGTGGAAGCTTATTTGCTATATAAAAGTGTTATTCATTGAGGTTAGGTGAAGATGTCAAACCACTTGTTGTCTTTCTTGCATTTAGCTTTTGTAGTGTGGAAACACCCCACTAAAAAGTGAAGAACCCCTTCATGTTGCTGGCTTCTTTGGTTGTTTGAGTTATCTTTTCACCTCACTTGGAATTCTTGTTTTGATTCAGAACTTTTACCTGTTCTGTGCCCTTCTGGATTCGGATTAAGCTCGACAAGTGCCTCGCTTGGAACAGGGCTTAAAACATCTCCCTTGTAGGCACTTTCACTATAATGTTGCCATTGACGTAAGGACCCCAAGGCCAGACTCCGTCTTGAGAAGGCCTGATCATTGGTTTGTTTGTCTTTGACCTAGATACCATCCATCACTATCTTTTGGAGAAGCAGTGAGAGTGTCAAATCATCCAGACCATGACATGATAAAACACCTAATGCAACATCAGTCTGGGATGAGTGTCCTGTTATCTGTATTTCAAGGGCAGATAGCGGATATAATATAAACAATGTATTCTGAATAGGCTTATTTTTACCATACTGGATTATACTAGTGCACCTAGGACTAGCAAATTGATGCATACAGGTTATGTTAGGAATTTAATGAAATTCCCCCCAAAATCCCAATGTGAAGTGAAATTGATGACCAATATTATAACAAGCATTTACAATGCAATGGTTTCGCCTTTGGAAAAGTTAGAGCTACAGGCATTGTAAATGACAAATTTTGTATTTATGTGTTGGTTTTGAAAACAGATAAATAAATGGCATTGTCATTTACATTGCCATTAGCTTAATCTCTCGCAAATGTGAGACCTATTGTACCCTCCGCACTAACCTCGTGTTCAAAAAGGATTTTAAAAATCTACTTCTGGGCTTATATGAATGAACGGAGAACCAGTGATTTATCTAATAGCTCTCTAACTAAAGAATGTTACCGGTTTAAAATAGAGCCCTGCTTCGAGCCCTTTTTGAATGAAGTAAATCCTCCCTGAGGTATAAAAATCCAACCTCATAGAATGATATAATGCTCAAGCATGTATCTTGCATTCTTTATAGACACTCTTCTTATATGTGAGGCAGCAAAACCAATACATTCTACTTGAAGTAAAAATGTTCATGTTTTTACGTTTAGCCGGTTTAATTCCGTTTAGAATAGGGGGCATTGTACGCCTTCTTTAGTGCTGTAAGGGGCCATGTAAACTCAAAGCCTGACAGAGACCAACTCGTGTAACATAAGAATTGATTGTTTATGGACATATAATAAAAGTGTGAGAGGGAAATTTAAAAGAATGTGAAGGGAATTGATGGCTACGCCGGCTTTAACACGTGATGAAATCATAGTGAAAATACGAGAGAATCTGAACTAGGCACTTTGGGAAGGAATCAAAGCCTATTTTGCCTTTTGTGTTTGGATTACCTCAGCTTGCAATTTTGCCCTGAAGAAGTCCCATGTGAATTAGGACGAACCTGCATAGGCTGTTTTTCTGGATCTATTGTCCTGTTTTGACTAGCCACTAGTAGACGTTTAAATAAAGATGGCAGACAGAGGCGGGATTAAGCTCCATACTGTTTACAAAAGTTTTCGCCTGCGCGATACTGCTTGCGCAGTAAACGGCAGGCAAAACCTAAAAACGCACTCTGATCTAGAGAAAGGGTGACCCAAAGCCCACAATATATATGGTAATGTATAGGAGACACAAAGTTTCTGAAAACATCCAGCTAAAGGGATCTTTAGGGCAGACCTAAAACGCACCGTAACTGCAGCCATGGAATACAACAGACAGCGAGCATAATTTATTGATGAAGAGAAAAGTAGTACGCCTGTGAGCTCTGAAAAGTTGAGAAACTATATTCTCACTCTAGTAGTGAACACCTACAAACAAGCTCAAAACATGTACAGAAAAAAAAGAAAGAGACTACTTTTTGGGAACAGACTTTTTCATCATCAGACTTTGATCCACCACAAGAGAGAGAAAGACATAAAGGGGAAAAGAACGAGGAAGAGAAGTCGGAAAAACATTGAAACCATTGATGAAAAAATATGTAGGAGTTAGATAAACTCGCGGGGTGGGTGTGTATCATGGTCGGGCAAGAACAAACTGGCCCAAGCACAACGGAAGCAACTAAGGGAACTAAAGGCGATGAAGCCAAAAAGGGGCAATCAGGATCACAGACACCCTCTCCACCTGAATCTTCTGAAATAGCCGCAGGAAAAATGGAATCGGAGGGAAGGCATATGGAAGATCTGAGGGCCAAGGAATTGAAAGGGCATCCACTGCCCATGCCTGTGGACAAACCACCTCTGAACAAAAAAGGGGAAGGAGGGCATTGTAGGAAGAGGCAAAGAGGTTGATTCAGGACTCCCCGAACCGGACACAAATGTCCACGAACAGGGGCAGTGACTGATGGTACAGAACCAAATAAGGTAGGTTGCAGCTCAAGCTGTCCACATGGGAATTCAACTGACCGTGAATGCAGACCACCCTTTAGAGTCCTGAGATGGGTCTCCCCAAGGAGCAAATCAGTGAGGCCAGAAGAATCAGAGGGGCGCCCTGTGCCCCCCCAGGAGATTCAAGTAACAAAGTGCCACCTAATTGTCAGTATGAACCAACAGGTTCGCTCCCAGCAACCGGTCCTGAACGAATTACACTGCCACCCAGATTGCAGCCAACTCCCGCCAATTTGAGAAATGAGCACTGTCCCTCAGAGACCATTGACTGTTGGCTTCAAAGGACCCTAGTGTGACTCCCTAACCCCACAGACTGGCATCTGTTGTCAACAACAGGAGAGGAGGGAGCTGGAAACTGATCCCCTTCAAGTTGGGAATGTGTAGCCCCCATCCCAACTTCTGAACCAGATTGGGGTGAGAGGAGCCTGAGAGTCGCTATCTGCAAGGGTGGAATCCCAAGGGACAACAGATGATTGAGGAGAGGCTTCAGGTGAAGAAGACCCTAGGGTACCCCTGCCATTAACCCCTGGATGCTCAAGCAAGTTCGAGGTGGAACCAACTGCTGAGACAAGAGGACCAACAGAAGACGTTGCAGTGTCTCTCTGCGAGCCACAGGAATAAAAACAGCCCCCATCTGAGTGCCGAACAGAGCGCCCATAAACTGCAGTCGCTGAACAGGGACCAGCTGTGATTTTGCCAGGTTCAGTTTAAAGCCCAATTGCTGAAGCAGGGCCATAGTTGCTTCAACTGTTAGCAGAGCCTTGGGGAGAGAGGAAACACGGATAAAACAAACATCAAGATAGGGAATAAACAGAGAACCCCTCATTACATCCCTGTTTTTGTCTAACTCCAGAAGAAAAACATCTGCTACATTTACCTTGTTAACTACCAGATCTGATGATATTGTGACAGTTTCAATGAGCTTCAAAGTTCATATAACCTTTTCATTTCAGGGCTCTGAAGCTTGTCTGCTCCCACTGTGGAAGTTGAGGGTCGGAGACAGGGAGAGCAGTCACTCGTTTTTCTCATCTTTCTCTCAGGTCCCCTTAGTGTTCGCGTGCATTTTTAGGTCTGACTTGGCAGCTTTAACTGTCTACCAGAGCACTTATAATGAAAAAAAGACTTCAGGAAAGCAGTGTGGCGAAAGGGACTTTAGTTCTGCCCTTTTCGTTGATTTTCATCTTTATATGTTTAGGAATCATTTGTGTTAGCTTATATACAAACATGGCTCGGTTGCAGTCTATCAATGGTGTATATACTGCAATGCAGGTGCATTAGCATCAACTACCCCTGAAGAAACCTGCCATGCTACTTTCTTTCTCCCCCAGTGCTCCCTCCTGTAGCAGCTCCAACAGCTGCCCTGCTGATCACTGCTGTCACAGTACTTGAACACCACCTATAGAGTAACAGCATAACACTATCAGCAGCACCCTCATACCACTCACAAACTAGAAGTCACACTCTACGTAAAGCACTCTCACACTCATGATATACTAGTAGTCACACACTACTAACAGCACTCTTACACCCGTTACAGACTTGCAGTGAGACACTTCTAGAAACTCCCTCACACCTTAGCAACAAAGTCTGCGGGTCTGGCTTATATTGGAAAGAGCCTCTTTACTGAATGGTGAGTGTGATTATTTAGTATTGTGGATGAGCACATAAGTGAATTCAAGAATGAGTCAATGTGTGAGTGAAAAGATGCCTAAGTGGTAGGATGAGTGACTGACTGTGTGCAATCATGATGAGCAATTGAGTGCATGGGTGGAAAGATAGATGATTATATTGAGGAAAGCATTCACGCACTTCTTCAGGCACACACCATGCCTATTGATTTTGCCAATGTTTATTCACTCTTTCACAGGCCCTGATTCCATTTGTAATTGTGCTTAATGTCTAACTCCCCTTGATTTTTGATCTACTGTAAAGCTACAATTCCTTTCAGTGTCAGGCACCTAAGGCCTTACAAGCTAGAAGTGTAACCCCGCATATCAGAGTTTAGCTCGCCGTGCCACAACACAGCAATCAGGAGGATTTCTCAGAGTGAAGGGGTGCTCAGCTGCGTGTATTGTACCAGATAGTGATAAAAATATGAAAAACATGATTTGGGCACATTGCAATTGCTGAAACACACCTAGGGGGTGTGCAAAAGGTCTGCTACAGCAAGCTAAATAATACATATTTTTTTTTGCTTGAGCTAATGAAAAATCATCAAATCCCATTAATGTAAACAGTAATACTGTAGTTTGGTCACCCGAGTACCACTTTCTCTTTGAATTACATTTCGTTGGTAAAGAGAGTGAGTGGGCTCATGCAGCCAAGGCGTGACACTCGACAAAAGGCAGGCGTTGAGTGACCGTCATGTCATTACGTTGAGTCGACTGTTGGAGTTTCAAAGCAGAACCGCTGCACAATTAGCATTAAGGCATCAACAGGCAGAGTGCGGCTCTCCAGTACTTGTGGCGCTTTCTGGGACACTGCCAGGACCTCCCACCCTGACAATAGCAGACCAGACCCCCCTGGGAGAGAGGGGCTCCGCGGCCGGTGATGTTGAGTAATCTGCATTTGTATGCCTCGCGCACACAAAGGGTATGGCCTCTTATCGATGTGCACACCATCACGTTCCTTTACCGGCGGGTGGGGTTATGTGTTTTAGTGCAAGAGTGTGCGCTTAAGCCCTTTAGACCTCAAAATGGGAGGTGGGAGCGGGGGTCAATTTCCTTCCCTTAAAAGTACACACAGAAGCAGCATGCGCTTCGCTGTGGCTCTGTGAAATACATTTGCATAGCATCACACAGTTTGTTCAAGCAGGGAGGCCAGGATTAATCGGGGTGTTCGGGTTTCAAGTTGTGCAATTGAGCCACTATATGGATATCTACTTCTCGCTCCTGTTTTAGTCCAATGGTTAATGCTTTGCGTTTTAATTCTCGGTGCAAGGGATTCATTAGAGCGTGGGTTGCACAGAGGCTACACGAAAGTGCACGCAGCTCGTTTTCCTCTTGTGCACAAGTACAACAGGAAGCAGCCACTGCCACAGCGTGAAGCAGACCGTGCATCCTCGTGGCGCTCGGTGCTCAGGGACAGGGTGCCTGCATCAAACCCACCAAAGCAAAGGCATCAAACTTCGCCCCGTTAATAAAACCTCAAGAGGCCAGGAAATGCAATAAAACCCCTCATCCTGCGAGCAGATGGCTGCTTCCACAACGCAGCCCTCAAGTGCGGTGATGAGAATGATAATGGGCGCGCGCTCGTGATCCGACAGTTAGAATGGAGCGGCCGATGACGTCGAAGGATTACAATGACTGCCTGCACATGATGTACAGCGCGCGCGTCGGTCACGGTGCGGCCTGGCCTTAAAGCGCAGATGCCACAAAGCTGCATTTTAATTATAAGGCAGAAACAGAGGCTGTGCTGAACAACTGAGGGTGCTAGTGTGAAGATAGTTTTAACAAGCACTAGCAAAACCAATAGAGCTTACACCTGGGAAAGCTTTTGACTTTGACGATTGTGTGGGGTGGCGAACGGGATGACATAAAACAAGTCAGGTCCCGGGCCGGCCAGCCAATCACAGCGCGGCCCGGGAATGACGTCACGGGGGTGTCCCGGGCCGGCAGCCAATCGCAGCGCGGCCCGGGACAAAGGGGCGGGGCTTAAAAAAAGCACCAGAAACGCCCCCGAATCGCGTTTTCAAGAGAAAGCGCGATTGACAGCCTCTGTCTCCCAATGGCTAGCCTCCATTTATGGAGCTAGCCAATGATAGACAGAGGCGGTCCAAACATCCCTACTGTAGACAATAGTTTTCGATCTGGGAGGGGCTTTGCCCCTCGCCAGGTCGAAACCTAAAAAGGCTCATCAAGTGGCCACTTCATTAGATAGCTGCCTTGCCGCCAGTTATCACACAAGATACTGCCAGAGATCATGACAGAGACTGTCAGATTGCCGTATTGCGGTATTACCACAACATCCAGTCATATGCTGAGAGATGGTACCGAGCCAAGTCTGAGAAGAGAGGATCTGAGGCTAGTTGATGTGGGGTTTCCTTCTGAGGGAGCACTCTCTCCCGGCAACGTCTAATTACTGCTTCTTGCTGTAAACAGGTATGCAGTGCACAGAATCCCAAAACATTCTAGATGCAAGATGAGCTACTCTATGTTCTCATAGTATAGACTATAGAAGTAGCCTTTAGTGTTCTAGGTTGGCAAATTACATTTCAACTGTGTTAGAAATGTTCCTATTATTTTTGTTGTTAGTGACATGCAGCACCACTCTTTTGTTTATATTCTGTGTGGGTATTTTCATGTGCTAAGAAACAGAATGAGACTGTTGAAATAAAACACTTTTAAGCATAAAATGTGTTTCTCTTAGTGCAGTACTTGTGTGTGATATTCTAAAGAATGAAAATGTGTGTAAATTAACATTGTGTCCATATCCTTTTTTTGAGGGACAGTTTGTAACCCAGAAAGCATGGACACCACATTAACTATGCATTGAATGGGATAGTTTGATGCTACAATAACCTGTACTTTCACATGCAAATGTTGGTGCACTAAACTAAGTTCAGGCCTCTGTGGGTGGGAAAATGAAACCTTTCAGAACGAAGGCAAAGCATAAGTTACACAACACTCTCACTGCTTTTTGTCCCTCTTATTACTGTGCTGCAGGCCTTGGAGAAACTGTTCTGTATTTGCCTCTATTTTGATACTACCAGACATCAACGCCACTTACCCCTCTTCATCATACCATGTCAGCTTGCCTAATGTCAGTATTTGAGTCAGCAGTCTCTAATCTAAAGGTAGAAAGTTTCTACCATGCTAAGCTGTTTTCTGTAGTTTGGACTAAATCTCCCTCCACCTTGAAGGAGACTATTGTAGTCAAGCTGTGGGATTTCCCAATTAACTCTTGGTAACAAGTGAAAAATAAAAAAAAGGCCCATTCACAATCTTATCTTATAAAATTTGCTGGGCTTAATATCTTCTTCTGTGTCCTGGTTAACTCATTCTGTGTGTTACATTTTCTGGTTCCAGATGGGTACAAGATCCTACATCAGGCTTGTGAGCCCAGAAAGTAGCCATTTATCAGTGATCCACAATCAATTACTTACTGTTGTATCTGCAGAGTGTTTCCAGTAGACTCATACTCACTTCTAATTAGTTACTTGCACATTTAATTATTTGACTATACTCATTTTTATGGATAACCTTTCTCAACATATCATAATATCTAATGCCTTTGCAATTCTTGCTACCATATAGGCAACACAATCTGTGATTTGACCAACCATCCCTACTGGATATCAGCCCAGTTTTAGTAGTTTTGAGCGACATGCTATTGGTAAATATACTCAGCTGGTTTACCTTTTGAATCTCATCAAATTCTATTCTAGCTCTCTTGTGAGTATTCTACCTCATTATCAACTCCAGAATATCGTGCTCTCAAAATTGGCCAAAATATCTTGCACCAACATCTCCTCATGGTAAGTATAAACCAGTAAGTATAGGTTTTGAAATTAATTGACATATATTTAGCTTATCATTGAAATGGGAAGTATATATTTATTTTATTAGAGGAGGAAAGTAAACCTATACTTACCGACATATACTTACCATATCAATATTTTCCTCCTTGATATTTTAGTTACATTCTTTTGGTAGCACAATATTGTGGAGTCAATATTTTGAAAAGATCCACATGTAATGGCTAAGAGCTGTTTGCAGTTATGTGGACTGACTTTGGCACCCCTTTTTCTCTGAGTATTCCCAAAAGCAGTACTTCAAAGCAGACAAAATATACGAAGTCTAACAGTAAAAGGAAGATGGGAAATACAGACTCAATAAATGCTAAGTTCCTCTTTGTGGCCACCAGATGGTCTGACAACTTTAAGGATCTCACATTTCATTTGAAATCTTTAAACAATTGATCACAACTTCAGTTTGTGCCACTTCAATCTATGTAGCAAAAAAAGCGGGAGTATTTTAGCCACTGGCAAGCCATACCACCTGTGCAAGGGAGGCACTGCCTCTGAAGTGTCCTGTGCATGTTCTTCCAGCACTTGCCGCCGTTCAGCGCCACTGGAGACCAGAGAACAGGAAATTCTTTGAAAGGAAGGTGCACCAGAAAAAAGAGTCTGTCAATTTCACACGATTGAGTCCATCTTCTTTTATTTATTTGAAAATATTGCACAAGAAATAAAAAGAAAATCAGCCAATGCATTTCGTTCCTATATGCCTAGGAAATTCATCATGGCTTGAAATGTAGTGAAGCGTATTCACAATAACTATAGAGTAAGGGTTGTACTACTATCATATGGTAATCATCATTCACGGGGTTATTTTCAACCAGTCCACAGATGGTAAAAGGGACCAAAATCATGCCCCTGCTCAACACCCAAGTCCTGTAAGCTGGTGCGCGTATCTGGCGACCTTACTCTATAATTATTATGAATAAGCGACACTACATTTCAAGCCCTGATGAAGTTCCTAGGCATCCAGGAACGAAACGCGTTGGCTGATTGAAAAAAAACTTCTTGTGCATTATTTTGGAATACATAAAAGAAGATGATGGACTCAATTGTGTGAAATTTAAAGAATCTTTTTTCCTGGTGCACCTTCCTTTCGAAGAATTTCCTATTATCAGGCAATACTTTAACCTGCAAGTCGTGAGAACGACTTGCAGTAGGGGGCGCTTTATTGGACTGCTGTTGGATTTTTAAGTCCAACACCTTCCCTACTGTTGCATAGACTGGAGTTGGAATAGCCATTTATACTATTCCAAAGTCCAGTGCTTCCCTAAAGCAGGTCGATGTAAAGACTTACATGGTACAGGAACGAGTGGTAACGTCGCAGTTGGGTTAGTGACTGCGTTGTAAAGGCATGAGGGGTAAATGCATGCAGGGCTCCGTCATACAACGTATTGACATGTATCTTTCCCTATCTTGGTAAATAAATTGTGTAGTTTCATGGGAACTATAGTAATAATGTCTGTTGGGGATCCTCAAAGCTCCCTGCTAACTCCCTGTTTATGCAAAATATCACACCCAGGCACCAAATATGGCTCTTGTAAATACTATCAACATAATAGGAGAAGAGCATTAATATATTTACCCAAGTGTCTAGGAGTTCTTTCTTTGGAGGAAACAGTACAGTTGTCCAGACTAGAAGTCTGTACATTGATGCATATTTCACTTTTTTTTCCCCACTTAAAATTCCCATGCCAGTCCAAATCATGCTTTAACATTATTACTATTACACAGTTCAGCAGACCCTTGCCGTCCTGAGAAGGACAAAAGGTTAACTTGGTACTGAATGGATTTAAACACCTGGCCCGTAGGTTGTGCTTACTTTTAAATAAGTAAGTTGTAGCCTTTGAACTTTCTATATTGGATTGCAAAGTGTACCCGAAGGGAGCATATATCGCTGTAGTAGGCACATTACCCACTGAGCTAGCTTTCTAAGATTGGAACCTGACACCTTCAGATTACACACTGAGTGCAGGAGGAGCTTAACTGCTTGAGCTACTCTTTTGGTATAGGAACATGGACAACAATTCGGCATGTACTCAATTAGTTGACCTAGCCTCCGAACATGCACACCGCCCGCCGGACCTAACATCAACAACAACCACCTCAAGTGCATCCTCCTGAACACCCGCTCCGTCCACAAGCACGCCGTCGAATTCTGGGACCTCCTCGACACAACAGCACCGGACGTCGCCTTCCTCGCGGAAACCTGGATGAACGCCTCCTCGGCCCCCACATCGCCATAGCCATCCCGGACGGCTACAAGATCACCCGGAAGGACCGCATTATCCAAACCGGAGGAGGAAGCGCCATCATCTACAGGAACACCATCAGCGTCACGACCAACACCGAAGACACACTCTCCACCGCCGAACACCTACACTTCCAGATCCACACTGACCCCAAAACCATACTCAGAGAAACCCTCATCTACAGACCCCCGGGTCCGCGCACACAATTCAGCAAAACCATCGCCGACTTTGTCAGCCCGCACGCACTAACCTCACCAGAATACATCCTCCTAGGGGACCTGAACTACCACCTGGAGAACAACAACGACAACAACACCACCACCCTGCTCGACAACCTCGCCAACCTCGGACTCAAGCAACTGGTGAACACCCCAACCCACTACGCCGGCCACACACTGGACCCCATCTTCTCTGCCAGCAACCACGTCTTCTTCAGCCACTCCACAGGACTACACTGGACCGACCACAGCTGCATCCTCTTCACCTTCACGAAGACTACATCCCACCACCACACGCCACAGATCACCCACAGATGCTGGAGCAAAGTCACCACAGACCAGCTAACCACATCACTGAGCCAGAACCCACCATCCGACACCAACGACGCAGCCCACAATCTTCCACAGTGGATCACCAACTGCGCCGACAACCTTGCTCCACTGAAGAACCCGCCAGACAAGACCAGCAACAGGAAAACCACATGGTTCACCTACTGGACAATGGAGACACAGTCGCCCTCATCCTTCTCGACCTCTCTGCAGCATTCGACACAGTCTGCCACAGCACCCTTCTACAACGCCTCAATAACATCGGAATCCAAGGAAAAGCACTTGAATGGATCACCTCGTTCCTCACTGGAAGAACCCAGAGAGTCCGCCTTCCTCCATTCAAGTCCAAGGCCTCTGACGTCATCTGCGGCGTGCCTCAAGGATCATCACTCAGCCCCACCCTCTTCAACGTATACATGAGCCCCCTCGCGGCCATCGCCCGCCAACACAACCTCAACATCATCTCTTACGCGGACAACACTCAACTGATCCTTTCTCTCACCAAGGACCCCAGCACCGCCAAAACTAACCTACACGAAGGAATGAAAGAAGTCGCCGAATGGATGAAACAAAGCCGTCTGAAACTGAACTCAGATAAAACAGAAGTCCTCATCTTAGGCACATCCCCCTCTGCTTGGGACGACTCCTGGTGGCCGGAAGCCCTCGGAAAAGCACCCATCCCGACAGACCACGCACGGAACCTTGGCGTCATCCTGGATTCTTCACTCTCAATGAACAGACAAGTCAACGCCGTATCCTCTTCCTGCTTCAACATTCTTCGCATGCTCAGAAAAACATTTCGCTGGATCCCCTCCGAAACAAGGAAAACAGTCACCCACCCTCTGGTCACGAGCCGACTGGACTACGGAAACACCCTCTACGCAGGTACCACCGCTAAACTCCAGAAGAAACTCCAACGAATCCAAAACGCCTCAGCCAGGCTCATATTAGACATCCCACGCAACGAACACATCTCCGGTCACCTTAAAGACCTCCACTGGCTACCCGTCAATAAGAGGATCACTTTCCGACTGCTTACCCACGCACACAAATCACTCTACGACATCGGACCAGATTGCCTCAACTCTCGACTGTCCTTCTACACCCCCTCCCGCCAACTACGTTCTTCCAGCAAAGCCTTCGCCACTGTACCTCGCATCAACAAGACCACCATGGGAGGCAGATCTTTTTCATACCTGGCTGCTAAAACATGGAACTCACTCCCCGCTTACCTTCGCCTCACCCAGAACCACCTAGCGTTCAGAAAGCAGCTTAAAACGTGGATATTTGACAAATAATCCTCCTCCCCTTCCTAAGCGCCTTGAAACCCTCTGAGTATGTAGTGCGCTATACAAATTTTATGACTTGACTTGACTTGACGCCCTGAAAGACTCAAAGAAATCCTGCTATACTCTTGAGAAAACCTGGCACCAAGAACGGACGACAGAAAACATGACAGCCCTCAAGAACGCCACTCGCGAACACCACCAGCTGATCCGCACCACCAAAAGGACATCGTTCAAAGAGCGGCTGGATAACAACACCCACAGCAGCAAGGAACTCTTCAACATCGTAAAAGAGCTCTCCAACCCCAGCGCCAGAAACAACGACATCACACCATCGCAAGACCTCTGCAACTCCCTCGCCACGTTCTTCTACCACAAGATCGCAGACATACACGACAGCTTTGACGCCCAGACTCAGCCTCCAGTCACCAAACCAACAACCCCCACTACCACCCTCAGCGCCTGGACCCCCATCAGCACAGAAGACACCACCCACGTCATGAACACCATCCACTCTGGCTCTCCCTCTGACCCATGCCCCCATCACATCTGCAACAAAGCCGACACCATCATCGCACCCTACCTCCAGAACGTCATAAACAACTCCTTCGCATCAGCCACCTTCCCAGAGAGCTGGAAGCACGCAGAGATCAACGCCCTTCTGAAAAAATCAACAGCAGACCTTAAAGAACTCTAGAACTTCCGCCCCATCTCTCTTCTTCCCTTCCCGGCAAAAGTCATCGAGAAGACCATCAATAAACAGCTGACTGCATTCCTCGAGGCAAACAACTCGCTCGACCCATTCCAGTCGGATTTTGAGCCAACTACAGCACCGAGACCGCCCTCATCGCAGCCACCGACGACATCAGGACCCTGATGGACAACGGGGAGACAAGCGCCCTCATCCTCCTAGACATCTCAGCCGCCTTTGATACTGTCTGCCACTGCACCCTAATAACCCGCCTGTACAACACTGGGATCCAAGGAAAAGCCCTGGACTGGATCACCTCGTTCCTCTCCAACAGAACCCAGAGAGTTCGCCTCCCGCCGTTACGCTCTGCGGCCACCAAGATCATCTGCGGCGTACCCCAAGGCTCCTCGCTCAGCCCAACCCTCTTCAATATCTACATGAGCCCCCTCGCCGCCATCGCACGCAAACACAACCTCAACATCATCTCCTACGCCGACGACACCCAGCTGATACTCTACCTCACCAAAGACCCAGCCACCGCCAAAACCAACCTCCAGGAAGGAATGAAAGACGTCGCAGAATAGATGAAGCTCAGTCCGCTGAAACTGAACTCAGACAAGAGGGAGGTCCTCATCCTCGGACAAACCCCATCCCCCTGGGATGACTACTGGTGGCCCACAGCGCTGGGCCCCACACTGACACCCACGGATCACGCACACAACCTGGGATTCATCCTGGACTCCTCCCTCACGATGACCAACAAGTCAACGCCATCTCATCCTCATGCTTCAACACCCTGCTCCTGCTCGAAAGATTTTCCGGTGGATCCCCACCAAAACCAGAAAGACGGTCACCCAGGCCCTCGTCACCAGCCGACTGGACTACGGGAACGCCCTTTATGCAGGAACCACATCCAAACTTCAGAAACGTCTTCAGCGCATACAGAACACCTCTGCATGACTCATCCTCGACATCCCTCACCACAGCCACATATCTGCCTACCTGAGAAACCTGCACTGGCTCCCCGTCAGCAAGAGGATTACGTTGGGGCTCCTCACACAAAGCACTCCACGACATGGGCCCCGAATACCTCAACAACCACCTCTCGTTCTAAACTCCTACCCGGCAGCTCCGCTCCGCCAGCCTCGTCCTCGTCACCGTCCCACGGATTCGCAGAACCACCACAGGAGGAAGATCATTCTCCTACCTGGCAGCCAAGACATGGAACTCCCTCCCCACACAACTACGACTGACCCAGGACCATCTGACCTTCAGGAAACACCTCAAGACCTGGCTATTCGAGCAGTAAATGTAAATGTCAAGGTATTTGTAGAGCGCACTGTCACCAAGCGGTTTCCTGGCGCTATTACTCATACCGCTGTGGAACCCCTCCTGGCTTTCCCTGTGAAGTGTCCACTCCTGGGCACCCCCAGGGTGAAGCCAGGCATCCTAGCGCTGTTGGGGCCGGTGTGGAGGTTAAGCAAGCTATTGCCCAGAGTTGCAGCGTGGGACCCATGATTACAGTAGGCACCGAGGCGAGAATTAACAGGTCCGAGGAAATTGAGCCCAAGACCCGCCGAGGCGGGAATTGAACCCTGGTCCCAGGCCAGAACTCTGCATCAGGGTCTGCCGCTCTAACCATTGAGCCACACTCCTCCACTTGAGCCACACTCCTCCACTCCAGTAGCGGGCCCCCTTCCCTTCAGCGCCTTGAGACCCTCGCTGATAAGTAGCACGCTTTATAAATGTATTGATTTATTGATTGATTGATTGACCTACGTGTTCACTGAATTGTAGGGTGATTCGTACACCTCAGTGCTCTCCATACTTCGCTATGGCTAGGGAGCATCTTCGTAGCTCAATCTATACAGTTCTTTGAATAAACAGTGATTATGCAGACAAAGTTTACCGAATTTGTATAGCACATTGATACTGTTTATAATAGTTTTTAACACATTACAAACTGCAATGGATTTGGCAGTTAAGGTGTCAAATAACAAATAGCTGTGTTTGTACACTGCAAAACACGTTGGACAGCAGCTCGTGTATTCTAGACACTGAAGTCTATTTTATCTAGGTGACCATGTTTCCCTGATCAGGATTGGTGGTCTTTGAATCATCTGAACCACCTTATCACCTAGCCCTCTGTCTTGTAGATCACATTCAGGAAACTAGATAGCTCATATTATTCCAGCATGGGCCTTCCGATGACTATCTCTCAATTCTCTAGTTTTCCGCCACTAACCTCAATGTACCACATCGCACTTCCATTTAGCCATCTTCCGACGCAGTGATTCAGTTAATATCTTGTGCACCCATTTTCCCTGAGTTTATCTGTGTTACAGGAAACCCTTGTAGTCAGGGTGTGATATAGGTGGATTATTTTTCCAGGGCAGCCTCACAGCTCTGTCATTGTTCCCCAAATTGGAGATGTTGGAGCTACTTAAGAAAACACGACCAGAACCTCTTGGAGAAAGACTAGTTCTTCATGTACATCATGCAATGTAATGACCTCAACCATTTTGGCTTTTTCAGATCATCAAATTCCCAATCCAGAAACTCCAGTCTTTCCCAGTCTCAAATTGTACACCTTTCCGTTCTGTTGTGTTGTTTACAAATAGTTTGTGCACTAGGTAGCATGGTATACTCTCCCCCAGTCGTGGCTCCATTCTTTGCTGTACTTCATACCAGGCATTTTTTTATTTTTACTACCATCTCTTCCAGTAGGCTGGGGGTAGTTTCATACCCATTGGCACAGGAACCTGCATCTTTAAATCAGTTATTTATTGTAGTCCAGTGCCCACTTTTCAGTCACAATGAGGCTCTTCTTCCAGTACACTGGGTCTATCCACGTTAAGATAATTTTAATTATTGCAAATTTGATCCAATGGACCTTGTAAAGTAACTTAACTGTTTAAAAGGGCCTGGTGCCTGCTATAAGCTCAAATCAATTCAGGGTCTAATAATTCCAAAGGTAATGAGCTCCAATGAAACATCTGGGGGCTAATTCACAGAATTAATCTGAGACAAAATCCTAAAGCTACTACTTTTGGTATTCACAGAAGGCATTTAGTAGTAGTAAAGTAAACTTAAGTTAAACTTAAGTGTGTCTTAAGTTTTGGTTTTAAGACAAAATTCTAATTTAAGACAAAATCCTAACTTTAGTACTACTAAATGCCTTCTGTGAATACCAAAAGTAGTAAGTTTAGGATTTGGTCTCAGATTAGTTCTGTGAAACGGCTCCCTGGAGTTGTGAGGTCAGGATCCCGTATGCATTATCGCAGACCAGCGGTGTGCTATGACTGTTCGCGGCTACCTCTAGTGTTATCCATTTGTCTTGGAATTTGTTTCACTGTCTCAAGGATGTAAACTCACTCAATTGCTTTAACACACAGAAGTAGGGAAACAAGCACCCCGGATGGTTCACATCTGGAAGGGCTAGTCTTCTGCATACATTCCTGTGCTCGTATGCAGGTCACTGTGTGCAGAAATCATCCCAGGAATCCCTGTCGAATACTGTCTTTTCTAATGTCGAATGGCGACTTGGTTCACAGATAAGATTCTGATCATAGGTATGTGGACTGTACCTGCAAAGGTGTACTTTATCCTTAAGCTAGCATGGGAGGTCAAGAAAGATGGCTTTATGAATGATGCATGCCACTTTGAAATGGTGAATATACTCAAGATGGACTTGGCGGGGCATACAGGACTATGTTCAACGTGGGGGGACAGCACCAGTGTTTTTCACAGTCATCCTTCGATGGAGGGGTGGAAAGTCTAATCTTCAATTAGAAGCAGACCTGGGCAACATTTTATATTACGCAGAGAAATTGGGGTAATTTGGGTAATTTTGCATAACACAAAATTACCCACATTATGCTATTATGCCACACTTTATCATTTCAGGGAGAAATTGCAACGCAAGATGTACCATTCAGGAAATTGTTACTGAGAGCAGCTTTGCAGGTAGATGTTTTACTCGAACGCACAGTTCCAGTAATTTTTCTGAATTAAACTGCAAATTTAAACAAGAATGGCAGTATTTTGAATGAGAGAGGAAATTCCTTTGGTCAACAAACATTCCAGGTAGATTTTCTATCTGAGGGGACTGTTCAGGTCATTTGTAAGGGCAAAACTACAAATCCGAATGTGAGTGGCAGTGTTTTGAATCTGAGCAGCTGAAATCAACTCAAAATTCTTATTTCACTGCAAGAAGCTTTTTGTGTAATTATGTTCAATTGTGCAGTAATTCTGCATGACTAGGCTGCACAGAATTACACCACTGCTTAATTTGTACTGGTGGTTTCCGTTGCGGGGCACCAGAACTTGTTTCTGGGGCCGCCGCTTATTTAACTGCATTAGACATTTACAGAGTGTAATAGAGGAAAACATTTAAAAAGCGGAAAGACAGAGGAAGAGAAAGACATACACACTGTCACAAAGGAAGAAAGCAGGGACATGCAGAAGTGAGATAAAAGCGAATATGGTGTCTGTTAGCGAATTAAAGATACATTAGGTGGATTTAAGAATACACAACATTGGAATTCTGAACACACGTATTTAATTGCACTAGTCATGTGTTTCAGAGCAGAGCTTTGAGCACTAGCACAATTTCAATTACAAATGAAGCACACAGTTACACGCACCTGTTTGTGGAAGTAGGAGTTGGAAGGACACATTTTTGCGAATCTTGAAGAAAAGTGGATTCATAGTTCTTGGTCTGTGAACCTTGGCTGCTTCCTTGGGGCCATGGTGGAGGTGAGTGTGAAAGTGAAGCTGAGGCTGAGTATGAAGGTGAGGGTGAGTGTGAATAAGAAAAAGAGTGTGTGTTTGTGAGAACAAAGTTAACGCTGAAACATGTGTTGTGTGCACAGTGGATGATATCAGGAACAGGTACTATGATGTGCAAAGGAGGGTCAAGAAACTGATGGCAGGGAACCCACTCAAAGCCAGCAGACTGGGGTTGGCCCTCCTGCACAACCTGTGCACTTCACTTTCTGGGAGTTGAAGGTGCGTGCCATCCTTCCACCGGAGAATGTCTATGGACTCACAGAAGCACCAGAGTCTGGTAAATACCTACTCCACATTCAAACAAAGTTACCAATTAAACCTCCACAGACATCACTGTAAAGGATACAGTGATACAAATGACTGTTTTTAAAGTTTAAAAAAACTAGAGTAAATGAGCATGTGATGTGTATGTCATATTAACAAACAACACACCTGCAATTAAAATGAAAATGTGTTAAATTCCTACATCTACATACTTCTTAAAAGCTCACAGCAAGGCTTTGTGCTCCAAACACCAGTCACCAGCGTCAGCCATCTCGCCAGCACAGTTTCACTCTCTCAGGAAATCTGAGTTACAGGTAGGCTGGTTGGGATGGCTGGGCAGGTGGGTGTGGGCACCAGCTTGATGGGTGTAGTAGTCAAAGCAAACACTCCTCCTCCGACACAGCCCAAACAGCCCCACTGGAACTCTGATGTCCTGACAGTGAGTGGAAAAGTACTGGCAAGATGGCTGACATTGTTGACTGGTGTTTGGAGCACAAGGCCTTAATGGGAGCTCTGGTCAAATCAGACACCTGGCACCAGTGTCAGACTTCTTGCCAGCACATTTTCACTCACTCTCAGGAAAGCTGAGTCACGGGTAGGCTATTTGGGATGGCTGGGAAGGTGGGTGTGGGCACAGGCCTAATGGTAGTTGTAGCCATTGCTAATACTCATCCCCACACCCTGCCCTGCTAACTCCTCTGTGCTTCTGCTTGTCTCACAGTGAAGGGAAGTATACTTGGAAGGTGGCTGACACTGGTGCATGGTGTCGAACTTTAAGCCAACTCTCATCAATGCTCTGTGCACCACACATCATGCAACTGTGTTAGCCATCTTGTTAGTACACTTCCATGCACTGTCAGGTAGCCATTGGCCCAGATGAGATGTTTGTACTGGTTGGGAGGAGGAGTGTTTGCCCTGACTACATCTCCCAGCAGGCTCTGACCTCCACACACCTTCCTACCCATCCCAAATAGCTTACCTGGGACTCTGTTTTCTTGACAGTGAGTGGCAATGTGTTGCCAAGATGGCTGACACTGGGGACTGGTGTGTGGACCACAAGGTCCTGTTGGGATTTGTGGCCACCTCAGACACCAGGCACAAGTGTCACACATCTTGATAATCCATTTCCAATCACTATCAAGAAAACATTCAGCCATGTGCTCAGTTTTCTCTGGGTGGGAAGAGTGTGTGTAGGACAGAGCCTGATGGGAGATAGAGTAATGGAAAATAATGCTACCCCCACCCAGCCCACCCACTTCATCTTGGCCTATGGCTACCTGACAGTGAATGGAAGTGCACTAACAAGATGGCTAAAGCTGGGGGGCGTGGCTTGGACGCCGATTGGTATGGCGGCGTGAGCCTGTAGCTCCGCGCCCGATCCCGCAATTTCTCCTGATAAATCTTGCCTAAGTTCCGTTAACGGTACAGGTGCTCTGCCTGGAACACCGGGGGTAGCTGGGGAACACACTTTCGGCGAAGCGGAGACCCAAACGGTGCGAGGAGAGCCGATCTCGAAGCTGGAGGTGTTGCGATCTAAGCACAAGATGGCGGCAGCCCCGAATCGGGGAGAATGAATGGAGAGGAGCGGAGAGCCGTAAGAGCGCAAAAAGACGAGGAAAGTAGCTGAAAGGGCGGGCGGAGCGGGGACCATGCCACACAGAGGCTGAAGGAAGGGGTCGAGTACGGACGGAACCCCCGCAGTCTCGAAGTACCGGGAATGCTGGTGCGACATCTGCTACCTAAGATGGCGGTCGCGAGAGGAAGACCTCGATTCCTGAGTGCGGTCCGAGACAGCAGCCGCTGAGTAGGAGCTGACTGCGGATTGCCGAAGAGCGGCTGTGAGGAGCACCGTTCTCGGGGGTACACAGGTGTGTGATCACCTGGAGCAGCCACTCCGTACTCATAGGCGGTAAGCGGCTCCACGCCGAGACCTCAACAAACTTCGCACCCCTTTGAGGTGCTGCGGATGGCAGAAGTTCATGATAAGCTGAAGGCAGAGGGGACGCTGAGAGGTCCACCCCGATATATGCAGTGACACGGGCCGGCGCCCGATAACCAGACTAGCGACTTGAAGCGGCTCTTTGGCGTGGCGTGATCGGACCGAGTGGGGACGCAAATAGATCGTCGAAGAAGAAAGGCGGCATCCTAGGATCACACAGGCTAGCTCCCTGGGCAACGACGAGCAGTTATTTACCGGTACCACCGCACCTAATTGGCACTCCCGCCCTTGCATTGATACTACAGTGCTACTGTACGGGGACCCACCGGGCCATTGATTTTAGGAGGTGCAGATGGCACATAGAAGAGGACCACCAGAAAGAGGAGGGCTCGCGAGCCGCTGACTCCCTGTTTGAGAGAAATGAAGGACTTTTGGGGGTGTTAGACGAGCCACCGGAAAAGGACACGTCCGACCATGAACGGCCATTTTGGACGTGGATGCGGAGTACTGGATGAGCGCACCTGGAATGCCATAACGACCTACCACCGGGTTCCAGTGGCAGGTATAGCACTGTTACAAAGTGACCATGGCTGGTAAGAAGAGATAGATTATGAGAAGCGAAAACGATCTGATCCACGTGTATCCCGGAAGCTTGAAAGGGGATCGCCCCTCCGACGGTGGAGCGGTGGGAGAAGCCGAGGTTTGCGGATGAATCAGATCCTTGAAGTGGTACGCAGAGCTGAAGGGGGGACAAGGTCGCCGCAGAAACCTATCTGGAGAGTTACCGATCTGGCCTTCGAGTAGGGAAGGAGGTCAGGCGAACTGCATGCAAGTGTAACGGAAACGGTAATTTTGGCGACCAAGATGGCCGCGAATAGCCGAGAGCTGAAAATGAAACAGGGGCAAGATCAGGCGAAAGGGCTGGAAATGGACCGTACTGCTCAGACCGACCCAGAGGGAACAGCGCAGGAGCAAAGACTGAATAAATGGTTGGATGGGATACTAGAAGCCATAACAGCGACCAAGGAGTCCCTGTAGGAGAGTAGGGTCTGCAATCCTATGATCACCCAGATTTTTTGCTTTTGTTTCACTGGTTTACGACTTTCTCTGGCTGTGGGCCTGCTAATCAGACCCACAGCCTGGCTGTTCTCTTTCTAAATTACGATATGTACCCTAGGTGCATTTACCAATTGGTACTGGGCCACCTTATCAGACCCTGTAACTCAGGGCATAGGTGTACCCAGGGCCGCCAGGGGCTGCAGCATGTATTGTGCCACCCCTGGCTGGCCTCTTAAATTTGACACAACTGGCTGCATGACAGCTGGGGCAAAGTCGTGTAATCACCCTTTGCTTTAGGTATAGTAGCTCTATATCTAACCATACAATGGACACCGAGTTCCTATCAGTCACTCCTATGGCAGGCCTTGACAATCCTGAAGGCAGAGTGCGTGGGCTCGTGTGAACTAGGTTCTGGCCCGAGCCGAGCCCGGTTGCAGCTTGCGGAATCAAGACCCAATGGCTGTTCCATGATAACGCGTACCACATCGGTAACTTCGGTGTCGCGTTATCAAGGCATGTCGAGTAAGGTGTCATACGAATCGGGATGCTGCCCTCTCACCAATTCTGGCGACGAGGTTAGCATTCCGCCCTTCTAGAGGGACACGACATTTACGTAACTGTGAACCCCGGTTAAAGTTAACTAAAGCCTCAGCTCCACAAAATGGATGCTGCCACCACAGACACGAGTCTGACCTCCTGCTGCTGGGAGTCCTTCCAGCGAGGAGCGCTTGGACAAAGGGTTTCCTGTCGAGGGCGGTGTTCGCACCGTCCCAGACAGGGTTTGTGTATTCTGGGTAGGTAGGGCTTTTGCGAGAAGGTGACTGCGGAGTGGCACCCCGGTGCTCACTACGCATCTGCCGGTCAGAACCAGTTCCAGGGGCGCCAGCCCTGGCCTGGGGAAAGTCCGGCAGGGGAGAGGGGTGTAACTACCCCCCTTCCTGGTCCCACCCTTAGGGCAGGACCTAGTCATGTACCCACCCCTTTCTTTAGGATAAAGGCCGGAGCTGGGACCCTTCCAAATTAGATCATCTTTGAATCAAGAACTACTTTCTACGAAAGGACATTCGAGACTCTTCTCAAGATTTCTCCCTTGTGACTAAGGAGTAGTCACCCTGCATCAGCGGGCACCATCTAAGAACTCTGCGGTTTGCTGCAAGTCCTTCCTCAAGGAATCCGACGGCCCAGCTCGACGAGAACCGGCTTCCCTGGCACCTCTGACCTCTACCCACGTCATCAGCCCAGCTGTGATCTGTGGGTGCGACGAGACCTCGAGGGACCGGCCATCATCAGAACCTGCACGCTCTTAACCAGCACGACCATCGAAGTAATTCCCTGGTGAGTGCTCTGGGGTCCGAGAAGCCCCGACCCTGAGCCGCTCCAGCACTGAAGTGCAGCCTCCCAGCATCTCCACGATCTGCGTGGGGCCCTTCTGCTCGCTGCTCAACACGTTGTCCGGTCACTAGCCGCTGGCTTGTGCCCTTCCTTGACGACAACCGACAAACAACGCTGCTGGTCTGGTTGCTCCAGACCGGCCCTTGCTCCCTTTTCCGAGAGGAGCACCCCGGACCCTCCTGGTCCATTCAAGACGCCATCTTAGGCCTACCACGTGGCCCTGAGATCTGCCAAGGCTTGTTGCCCCAAATCCTGGGCCCAGCGACGCCGACAGCATCATCCTTCGTGGGACAGCTCGCACCTCCATCCTGGTCGCCGACAACGCCTCCTGGTCCGTGAGACTGCAGAGCCTAGCGTCGCCCACTCACCTGGTCGAGGTAACGGCCAACCGGTGCCCTCCTGGTACCCTCTGACTACTGGCTAGCAGTACGAACTTGGTCCCCTCTGCTTTCAGGTGTCATCGATCTCTGATCCAGGCTTGGATCTCTACGAACTATTCATCACTGGTCGCCGGCCAGCAACTCCTTTTCTTCCGGCTCCTGGCTCGTCAGCGAAGACCCCCGACGCCTGTAAGACTTGTGCAGCCGCAGCCCTCGTGGCTAGGTAACTCGGCATTTCGGTGCCTGCATAGCCTCCTTACTCTAGGGTCCTGAGTCCCTCGCTTCCGACTTGCCTTATCGGGTCCGCCCGAGACCTCTAAACTTTCCGTGTCCTCGGACACTTGTGTTAATTGTGCACTTGAAGTATTTTCCTAAGAGATTTGGTTTGTGCTTCGTACCCTGTCCTCATAAAGAGTACAGGGCTGTTGTGAATCCTAATAAATATCCTGTTTATTTTCATAACACTTGTGTGGTGTCCTTTCACTGGGTGTTCAAGGGATACATGTGTGGTAAACAGCTGGCTTAACACGCCCTCTTGAGTCTTTAGCCTTAGACTGCTCGTATCCACGCTACTAGGATAGCTGGTCTATAGGTTGACTTACAACCAATCATCATAAGGGTCGTTTGGAACGATACATAGCAGTCGCTAGAATAGCGAACGCTGCATATCGGGCCAACTTCTCACAGTCCCTATATCAGGATATTGCGCAGGTCACCACAAGACTGGGTCTCTTGAGGGCGGATCACTCAAAGCTAGCTGATAGAGTGAAAGAAAATGAACTACTGCTTCAGGAACTCAAGCCTGCGGTGGTGACGGCAGAGCATAGGTTGAATGATATACTTTATCGCTTGGCGACCCTGGAAAAGGGGGCAGAAGATTCCGAAAGCCGTAACAGGAGGAACAACGTACGGGTAGTAGGCCTGCCTGAAAAATCTGAAGGGGATGACTCAGTCACTTACATGGAGAACTGGTTCAAAACGGTCATGGCTCCAGAGGGCCTGTCCCCCTTCTTCTCTTTGGAACGGGCACATAGGGTTCCAGCCCGACAGCCTTTACCGGGCCGCCCGGCTCAGCCAGTGGTGGTCAAGGTATTGCATTTCAAAGACAGAGATCTGTTGATACAAAGAGCGCGTTCGACGGGTCCTTTCCAGGTGGACAATAGTGCAGTAACGAGATTTCCGGACTATACACAGGAAGTCCAAAAATGTAGGGCCTCTTACTTGGCTGTGAAAAAAGAACTGAGGGATGAAGGTATACAATATTCCTTGTTCTTCCCAGCTAAGCTGCGAGTGATTATGGACGGGTCGACACATTTCTTTCAGACCCCCGAAGAAACATGGACTTGGCTTGAATCATACAGGGCTGGCACGGACCGCAGAGGTAGAGGGGACAGAGAAAGGCAGAAACCTGTCCAGGTGCGCAAATCACAACGCATCCGCAAGCGAAACAAACTCCAGAAAACGATGCAGGATGGCTAAATGGCAGCGGACAGAAAAGGAGCTCTGGTGGCGACAGCAGTGATAACGGGCTCACAACAAGAAGGGCAGTCGGTGGGCTCGGAATCTGAAGATGGAGGAGGAAAATCTGGTGGAGAACTCTCGGACGCAGATAGCGCTGGAGGGCCATTGGTCACCCCCCAAACGGCAGATGGGATTTTTAATGAGTGACAGCGCCGTGGGTGGACCACTGATAACTGGCTCTGGTGGGATTGTTGACCCTGATAAACTACAGAGTTGCAGGTACTGTGACGGTCCATTATACGGGATCTTGGGCTAGGGGTGAGGCGCGGCCCGCCCCCGGTTGGCTCTGAACCACCCTCCTATTGCCCTTAAGATCATCTGTAGCGCCGACTACAGAATAGAAGAATGTGTGCTGTGTTGGAAGTTTGGAGGGGACTGACAAAGTGTTATCAGGTCCTGTTCTGGGGAGGGGGGTTATGGGAGTTTGTAGGGGAGTTTTGAGTGTGGGGTTGTGCTGCAATGATGTGGGTAGTCGAGAGATACTGTTGGGGCGGTTGAGAGATGGCTACAATGGGGACGTTACCTAATTTGAAGTGTCTTACATGGAACGTCCGTGGACTTCGAACAATGTCAAGGCGTTATAAGGTACATGCATATCTGGTGAGGCGTGGCATAGCGCTGCTGCAAGAATCTCATCTCACCAAGCAGGAATGTACTGCTCTGCAGAGGAGGTGGCATGGCCAGGTCTTTGGCACGACCTACTCAGCATTTGCCAGGGGAGCGTTGGTATGGGTGAGAGCGGGAGTCCCTTTTCAGGCCACGAACCATCTGGTAGACCTAGAAGGTAGATTTGTAGTGGTGGAGGGGAGGCTGTATGGCCGTGATGTGGTTTTATGTAGTGTGTATGCTCCCAATATGGCTCAGGCTCGCTTTTTCGATGGATTAACTGGTTCGTTGGCTCACTTTTTGGCAGGTCCTGTAATACTGGGGGGGGGGACTTCAATTCCATTACAGATGTGTTGCTGGATAGAAAACACCCACCACTGACCGACTCCCCAGTGCGCAGACTAGCTAAATGGGAAACATCCTAAACCACGATGATTTAACCACGACTCACCTGAACAACGAGGGGAGAATAACGAAGAATAAAGAACAACGTCGGACGGAACAACGAAAGGCTGAACAACGAAGTATAACGTGTCCTGTATAACGTCACTCCTCATAATTAAGGTAAGATTGGGGGGGCTGGGGGGGTCTCCCCCCAAAAAAAGGATACATTAAAAATAAATAAATAATGGTATGCGTTGTTAAATTTTTTTTAAAATATAACATTTAGAACAGTTAAAAAAAAAAAAAAGGTTTATGCAAGAAGTATTGCAAATACAATAGTGCCATCTAATGGCCAAACACGAGATGTTTAATTTCGTGGTTTAGGAAGTCGTGTTTAAAAAGGTAGTGGTTATAAATAGATCGTGGTTAGGCTTACGTGGTTAAGACAATCGTGGTTTAGGCAGTAGTGGTTTAGACATACAACCTAGCTAAATATAGGAAGGACTGGCAAGTGAGATGGGGCCTTATCGATGTATGGCAAGAGCAACATCCTGACTTCAGGGACTATTCCTTTTTCTCAGCAATACATGCTTTACATATGCAAATAGATTCTATACTATGTAGTGGACCTGTACCTGCCATGACAACACACACAGAATATTTAGCCAGAACCATATCAGATCATAATCCTTTGTTGATATCTGTTCAGTGGCAGCGAGTGAGATCAGCCGTTCCCACATGGAGGTTTCGGTCTGATACATTGGAGGACCAGGTGTTCAGTGATACTATCCGTCAGGGTATTGAGCATTATTTTGGCGAAAATGGAGGCACGGCCACTACTAGGTCAGTGGAGTGGGATGCCCTGAACGTCGTGGTGAGGGGCCTCAGCATTGGCAAGTTTTCGAATGAGAGAACCACAGTCCTGGCTGATGTGGGGAAAGCGGAATGGGCACTGAGGGACTTAGAACAGCAAAGGCCTGAGCGACCGGAATTACAGACCCGGTTGCAGGAAGCAAGGGAACTGGTTGCGAGAGAAACGGAACGGTTGCGGTGTTATGACTATAAGTTGTTTACTACCAAGGTGCATGCAGAAGGAGACAAGGTGGGTTCGCTGCTGGTGAAACTTGCGAATCCGGAGCCTAGAGAGAGCCCAATCATGAGCATACGGGAGGTGACGGGAGAGGTGGTTTATTCGCAGGCTGCAGTCTTGTCGTGCTTCTTGAATTATTACACAACTTTGTATGAGAGTCAATTGAAGCCAAAGCCTCTGATATTGAGAACTTTCTGGCGGGCGTTCAACTCCCGGTACTAGATGAGGATACCACAAAGGAATTGGGCGGTGATATCACGATGTTGGAGATTAGAGTAGCCATCAAGCAGATGGCTAGGAACAAGACGCCAGGGGTGGATGGCCTACCGATCGAATTCTATGCGATATATATCGATGTCTTGGCGCCCAGGCTGTTGGAAGTATATTCTGAAGCTTTGGAGCGGGGGCGCCTACCTCAATCGATGAGAGAGGCGCTGGTGGTCCCGTTGCTGAAACCTGGTAGGGAGGCTACCGACGTCACATCATATAGACCGCTATCCATGCTGACGGTGGACTACAAAATTTTAAGTCGTATTTTTGCCACTAGACTGTTGCCGCACATGACCGCACTAATTCATACAGACCAAGCCGGGTTCATTCCCACTAGGAACACCTCAATGAATATCCGTCGTCTAGTCTGAGTACTATAGAGCCAGACCAAATGCTGGCAGTGTTGTCTGTTGATATTGAGAAAGCTTTCGACAGCCTAGAATGGTTGTACCTTGATAAAGTACTGGAGAAGTTCGGCTTAGGTGAAAGATTTGGGCGCTGGACGAGGGTTCTCTACTATTTCCCGACGGCCAGGGTGAGATTGGGTCCTGTGAAATCCTCCGACTACCCGGTGCGTAGGGGGGCGAGGCAGGGATGCTCGCTCTCTCCACTGTTATTTGCGCTGGCAATAGAACCACTAGCGGCTCAGCCGCGTTTTGGGGTGGTGTACAATGGGATCGTAAATGGTGGGGAGTCGCATCATATCTCATTGTATGCGGAGGATTTGTTGCTGTACCTGGAATATACAGGAATGGCGCTAGAGGGTGCAGTTGCAATGCTGTCGTGTTTTGGAAGACTATCGGGCCTTAAGGTAAATTGGAATAAGACATGTGTTTTTCCGTTGCGGATGAATATGCCCCGTCCACCTCTAACAGTAGATGTCATCTGGGAAGGGTCATGCTTTACTTATTTAGGGGTCCGCATATATCACGAGGCTACAGATATGCTAGAAGGAAACATAGGACGCTGTAGTACGGCTTTGAGGGGATGCATGACCTTTTGGGCATCCCTCCCCTCTCGGTGCAGGGCCTGGTAGCACTGCTAAAAATGGTGGCTTTGCCCCGGTTGCTCTACTATTTTCGCACATTGCCGGTGTGGATCCCCCAGCGGCTTTTTAAAGAATTGAGGACACTGACAACTGGTTTCCTTTGGGAACATGGGAGGCGTAGGGTGGCACTGAATAAATTGATGAGACCCAAGCTTGAGGGAGGGATGGCTGTCCCTGATTTCGAGTTATATTATCTGGCGGCACAGCTACAGATACTAACACAAAACATTGCTAAAGAGTTTAGAGGCCCAGACCAAGACAGAGGGACAGGCATTCAGAGGCATATCCTATCATATATAATCATACAACAGAAGTTAGAGTTAAGGTGCCTAACCACGGAGGAGAGGACTCTGCGGTTGTGCTGGCGTAGGAGCTTAAAGAGAGCGAAGGCAGCGCGCCCGTATGCACCGGAGATTCCCCTGGGGATGCTGACAGCGCCACCACATGGAGGAGACTGGTCTCCTTTACTGGAATGGGAGGATTTGGGCCTTCAGGTGGTGGGAGACCTGTATATTGATGGGGTGTTGGTGCCCTTTAGAGTGCTCCAAGATCAGTTTGGAGTCCCGGATGGGAGTTTCCTATTACACGCGGCGGTGATTGCGGCGATGCAGAAGCACTGAAGGGAGGGGTTAGCAGAACCCAGCACAACTATGGCCTGTCAATATGTAGTAATGGCTGCGGGTACAATTAAGGCGGTTACCTGCCTCCACTCTAGAATGTTGCACGAGGGACTGGAGCCGCTCACAGCCCTGAAAGAAAAATGGGAAGAGAGCATAGGAAAACCTATACCGGATACGATCTGGGGACACATTTTGAAGAGAACGTGGAAGGAATGCAGGAATGCCCGCTTTCAGCAAGTGCATTTCTTTGTAATACATAGGGCCTATTTGACCCCGGGGAAGATACAGAGGTATTTACGGGTTCAGGACGCAGCATGTCCGAGATGCTTGACACCTGAGGTGGAGTTGAACCATTTACTATGGGGCTGCCCGAAACTGGGGACGTATTGGTCGGAGGTGGGGGAGCTTCTTAACGCAGTCACTGATCGACAGGTGGAGTACGACATGGCGACATGTCTGCTGCTCTGGTTCCCTCACACGACCAAGACGAAAATCACAAGTAAATTCATTGACTTAGGACTTATACTGGCCCAGAGAGAGATCACTTGGTACTGGAAGTCAAAGGAGGGCCCATCAGCCAGGAGGTGGATGAATGAATTGCAGAAATGGTCCAGGAGTGAAAGTATGGTAAGGTTACGGCAAGCCGCTCGTACAGCAAATGTGAAGGGCCTAGAGATGGCGAGGGCCTGGGAGGCAATAGTGCAGGCTCTAAAGGACTATTTGACAGAGGATGAAGACTAAGGGATGGTCTGGGTAGGAGGTTCCATGGACACAAATATATGTATGTATGGATCCCCCAAGTAGCGAAGTCTTGATTGAGAATTCATGATTATGGCCCACATCAGCAGCAGTTGCGGTGGGGGAGGGATAAGGGGAGGGTTAGTAGGGATCCGATACAGATAGAGGAAGGATTTCAGCAGAAGTTAGACTTGGTTATGGACGAATGAAGGAGCGCACGTGGAACGGATCCTCGGCTAATGCATAGATTAGTTCATTGTGGAAGATTAGGAAACCTAGAACAGGGGAGTTCCGAAGTACGACTGGATGGAGCGAGTTGCGCTTACATTTACATTATTCACCATTCATGGAACGCTGTATTCGGATGAGTGTATGGGGGAGGGTGTTAGGAGTTACAGAAAAGCAGATACTGAATTATGTTGTTGACCGGATACCTCTGTGAGGTGGTTTCCTCGACATCGTTAACGGATTGGACACGAACGCCGCCCGGCCTCCTGGATGTGGGCTAAATGGCTGTGTGAAGTTTTATTACTGAACTGTGCCTTATGATGATCAGGGACGGGAAGGTCGAATTATTTCAATGTTTGTTCATGAATCTGCAATAAAAATATATTTAAAAAAAAAAAGATAGCTAATGCTGTTGCATGGTGTTTGAGGCACACGCCCTTGTTGGGATTTGGATTCAAGTTTAACACCATGCAGTAGTGTCAGCATCCTTGCTAGAACATTTCCCCTCACTGCCAGTCAGCCATGTTCTCAGATGAGTTAGCTGGGCTGAGTGGGAGGTGGTTTATTTGGATGACTACAACTCACATCAGGCACTGTCCAAAATACACCTTCCCACCACCACAAACAGCCCAACAGGAACCAAGGTTACCCACAGTGTTTCCAAATTTACTAGCAGGATGCATGACACAGGGCACTGGTGTATGACATTTCCGCAAATACCAATAGGGACTTATGCTCCAAACACCAGGCACCAGTGTCAGCCATTTTTGTCAGTACATATCCACTCACTCTCCGGCCAGCATACTTCCAGGGGTGCTGTTTGTGCACGGCGGAATTAGTGGTTGTAGTACAGGGACTGATGGGAGATCTGGCCAATGAAAACACTCCTCTTCCTACCCAGCCCTACAGGTCCACTATGAAGCATGCTTACCTGACAGTGAGTGGAAATATAACAACGAAATGCCTGAGACTGGAGACTTGTGTTTGGAGCACAAGGGTCTAGAGCGCAGTTGTTGTAAAGTCAAACACCAGTGCCCAGTGCCAGGCATCCTGCAGGTACATTCTGACACTCTGTGGGGTAAGCCTAAGTCCTATTGGGCTGTTTGCACTGGGCAGGAAGGTATATGTAGGACAGGGCATGATGGGAGATGGAGTCAGTGAAAACACTCCTCCTCCCACACAAACCAAACAGCTCATCTGGGCCTATGGCTACCTGACAATGAGGGGATGTGTACTAGCAAGATGGCTCACAGTGATCCCTGGTGTCTGAAGTGAGCACAACTACCATCATGGCCTTGTGCTCCAAAGACCCGTCCGCACTCTCAGCCACTTTGCTAGTCCATTCTCCACTCACTCTCAGCAATAGGAACCGATTAAGTGGATGTGCCACGTGGGGGGAGGAGTAGTTGCCATTATTCAAAATCCCATCAGACAATGCCATACACACACTCGTCCCACTAATCCCAAACAGCAGCCCTGGGATAATGTTTGAATGAGAGTGAGGAGAAATGTACCAGCAAGATGTGTGACACTGGTGCATGGTGTTTGGAGCACAAGGGCCTGATGGGAGTTGCTTTCAACTTCAACACCTTGCAGCAGTGTCAGCTAACTTGCTAGTTTACTCACCCTCACTGTGAGGTACGCATAGGCACAGAGGTGTTAGCGGTGCTGGGTGGGAGGAGGAGCATTTGTCATCAATAAACTACCACCATGCCTAGGACCACACACACATTCCCACCCATCCCAAAAAGCCCACCTGGGACTCCACTCTCCTGAGAGTGCGTGTAAATGTACTGGCAAGATGACTGACACCAGGGTCTGGTGTGAGGTGCACAAAGCACTGATAGAAGGTGGTCTAAAGGCAGACACCTTTCTCCGGTGCCATACGTCTTGGAAGTACATTGTGGGAAGGTGTATGTTGGACTGGGCCTGATGGGAGTCAGAATAACAGCTCACACTCCTCCACACAACCAGCACAACCACTTCATCTGGGGCTATGTTTACCTCACAGTGAGTTCATATGTACTAACAAGATGGCAGAGACTGGATACTGATGTCTGAACCTATAGTAATTATCATATTTGCCTCTGAGCTACAAACACCAGCCACCAGTGACAAATATCTTGCAAGTACACTTACCAACATTGTCTGGACAACACTCTTCCTGGTGGGGCTGGGTGGGAAAAGGGGTGTAAGTTTCCCAATTAGAGCACAAGCACACAAAACTCAGTTTATAAAAGTTCTTTGCCACAAAATTTCAGAAAGCTGAGTTTGTGAACTCATCTGACTATGGAGTCAATGTACAAAATACAAGATCTGTGTAGGCTCAATGTTAAGTAGTCACACATTTTGCTACTCACAGCCATTCATATGTGTATAATAAGATGAGAACAAGAAGCACCTCACTCACACCAGTCCCAAAAATATCTGGGACAATTAACAGACTTTGAGTGTGCAGACACCCACACCAATGTGACTGCTAAAGACATGCACTAAGCCTAGTACACAGTCCTCAAAAATACCTACAATTGGGAGAGAAAGAGTACGTATGTCACTGTGAAAGCACAGATGTGAACAACACCAACCCACCTGTGTCATTCACAGGGTGGCACAAAGCAGTCAATGTCTTTGGACAAGTAATGTCAACTAAACACAACATGTCCATTTATGAAATAGGTGGACATGTCCATCAATCCACATCTTGTCCGAAATTCATTGTACAAAAAAACATAGGCCAGCATCATGAATGAAGGAGGCCAATCTACCTACATAAACTCATCATTAGGTTCAGTAGCCTATGTAATGGGTATGATTTGAGGGGCAGTGTACATTTACTTTAATCATTGTGTAATTTCTGTACCCACAGGGCGAGCTGGGAACACGACCAGAACAAACCAGGAAAGCCAGTCCCAGACTCTAGTCGACCAGGACTTCTCTGGTGTAGATGTCTCTCAACCATCTTCGGACGACGAGGCATGACCTGGAACATCAGGTTTTGGTCACCCCACAGCACCAGCAGTGGCTACATCAGGTTCCTCTGTGACCCCTCCCGCCTTAGCTGACAAAACTCAGCTGACACCTACCCTCATGGACACAGCAGCCCCAGCCATCCCTGACATCACACCAACACAGGACACTCTAGATTTGGCGGACAACAACATCCCTGTCAACGAGGAAGAAGGCTCAGTGTTGATTGTGCCACCAACAACTGGTCCTGCTTGGGTGGGTTAGGGTGGTGGGAGGGTCTGTGGGGACCGAGGCCATCACGCAGCTGGTGCTGATGATGAGGAGCACCTAAACCTCTCCAGAATCCTCCACGCCTATGAGGGTTGCAAGGAGATTTTGCCCAGGTTGTTGGGATCCTAAGGAACATTGAACAGCAGCAGGCAGCCCAAAATGAAAAACTGGACATGTTCATGAGCAAAATTGATAACATTACTGCAGTGCCCAGGGACATTACCACCTGCCTCTACCAGATTGCTAACAACATGTCCACACCTCCCCGTGTGCATACAACATACCTTGCATCAACATCTGCACAAGTCACAGGGAGGGATGTGAACTCTGGTAGAGAGCCACCAGCACCCCGCTGCCTACAGTTGACATTACCCCTAAAAAAAAGTAAAAAGGGTCATCGTAAGAAAAATCCTTGTGAGACAGATGGCTATGCATCCCCCCCAGGAATTGACAAACTGCTCCTGATATGGCGTGGTGTGGCTCAATGGTTAAAGGCGGCAGACCCGGAAGCAGAGGTAGGCCCGGGACCAGGGTTCAATTCTCGATGCGGCAGGGTCTTGGGCCATGGTCAGCGGACTCGATAATTCTCACCTCGGTGCCTACTCCAACCATGGGTCCCACTCAGCAACTCTGAGCAAAAGCTTGCTTAATCTCTACTAACGGCCCCATCAGTGCCGGTGATGCCTGTCTTCACCTTGGAAATGCCCAGGAGGGACCATCTCACAGGGAAAGCCAGGATGGGTTCCCCAGCGGTATACAGCGCCGGGATGCCCCTTTGCTGGGGCAGCTGTGTGCTTTACAAGTATACGACATTTAACATTTAACATATCCTCCATTGTGTGCCAAGCGTTCACTTTGTTGACTGTCATTCAACTGTTCCACATTGGTTGGAGGGTCTAGGCTGAACTTTGGACTCAAATAACTGTGGATTTGCTTTTAAATACTTCATCTACAAACACTACCAACTCCTCTCTGCACTTTGTTTTTTATTTTTTGTTAAGCACTCCCTCATTACGTGGATTGTTATCATTAAGTCATGCACTAAAATAAATCACTTTGCACAAAATACTTGCTCATGTTGTGACTTTGAAACCCAAATGTACAGATTGAAATGACGCACAAAATCAAGAAGAAAGTGTCAACAACATTGGAGAGAAAATCACTTTAGAAATGTTAACTACTGGCTTGTGAGTAAATGTACCCAGTCACAGCATGATAGATAGACACAACTAGGTTACGATAGTACATGGTACTGATTCAATTTAAGTCTACTGTTGACAAAGATATCTCCATTTGCAAGCACAAACAGCAATCATTGTCAGCAAACCAGATCTTCATGGAATATGTTTTGTTTCAGAATAATCTTTGGATGTGTGAAAACAGACAAGGCACACCTCAATGTGGAGCACAGGTTTATTCTCCTGCACCTTAACCCAAAGTCAAATCACATCACACAGTAACAAAATGCTCACAAGCAAAAATAAATGACCATCAGTTCAGAAGGAAGTGTGTGCCAGGGATTTCACAACTGTTCGATGTTGGAGTATATCACATCATCATGGGTCTGGTTTGGTCATAGCTCTGCAGTTGAGATGACAAAGAACCCTGGTAAGGAGAAATATAGAACAGAGTCAGGAACACAACTCTAAGGTAATTCAATTTTGCCACCTACACCATCTGAAGCACAAGATTTACAGTGTGGAAACTATCTAGGATTCTTGGTAACTCTGTACATGTTAACATGCCCATTTAAAAAACCCGTCGTACAAAAAACCTCAAGACAATTTTCAGACACTCACAAGCATACATACACCTTGTCCACCAGCAACACAACAAGATATAATTGGGGGTACTTACCTCCTCTCATTGCATATTTACACTCATGTGAAAAAGTTGTAGATAAGCTGTTGTCTTAAATCCATTCAATCATCATTATCACCACTCTCATCATGTCCCAGTCCTGGACCCTCCCTCGCTGGCAGATGCTGGTCTCCGTCATCTTGTATTAGAGGTATTTCCTTCCGTATAGCCAGGTTGTGGAGCATGCAGCAAGCTGTGATGATCTTGCACACCTTCAATGAGGCATATCGGAGGGCTCCTCCCGTCCAATCCAGACAGCAGAATCTTGTCTTCGGGAGGCTAAAAGTCCGCTCCACAACTCGCCAGGTCCTACCATGGGTCTCATTAAACTGCATTTCTGCAGGGATGACTGGGTTACGGAGTGGTGTCAGTAACCAAGGCTGGTTGGGGTACCCAGAGTCTCCTATATTTAACACAGAAAAATGATTCAGTTGTCAGATAACACCGCCAACAACATTCGCATGCCACATCACCTACTAACAAGCCAGGAACGGTCAGGTTGCAGTTGAGACATCAAATGGGAGATGACGCTGTTTCTAATGATATATGCATCATAGGCCGATCAAGGAAAATATGCATAGATGTGGGATATGGACATGTCAGCCAAACATACCACCTGGACATTGATGGAGTGGTACTGTTTTCCGTTGCGATACACCACCTCATTAGCCTGTGGTGGAATCAATGCAACATGGGGGCCATCAATAGAGCCAATGACATGGGGCAGCAGTCCCAAGGCATAGAATTCACCCTTGATGTCTGACAACTCTCCAGATGTCAGAAATGTTACATACTGGTCCAGGTAATGGAGCAATGCCTCCAAGCCATCACGAAGGACATGGCTGAACATGGTTTGTGACATTACACCAGATGTTGCCACTGTGTATTGGAATGAACCGGTGGCAAAGAAATATAATGCTGCCATAACATCACTTTGGGTATCAGTGCAGTTGGAAACGTGCGACCAGGCTGCAGTTGAGGTGATAACTGCTCAGGCAACTGTTCGATTATTGGCCTGGTGAATCGGTATTTCCTGATTATGTCACGTTCTTTCAAGGTCTGTAGGTCTGGAAAGGGCCTGTAGACTGGAGGTTGACTGCGATACCTATGTGTAGAGTGTAAACACAGTTGGTGTCAGCTCACAATGTACAAAGCAACATGCATTGAGACAAATAAAACATGAAATGTTAACACAACTGAAGCTACGAACATTGGTGATATAAATTTGAATTAAAAAAGCCAACCTTAGATACATATCACAGCATCAGTACCCTTCCCAGACAGGTTGCCAATGGATGGTGCCACAGCAATTTGAGTTTTGTAGTGTAAAAATCTCTAGTGTCTATCACCATTAATGTGATCAAGTATTACACTCTCCACAATTCCCCACAAAAAAGTCAACATTTAGGTTTATGAGAACAATTACATGGTTAAAAAGTACACATAATAGGATCATGAGATGTGTGACACCTGATACATGCAGCATCTCACAATGCTTATCATGCCCACCACTGTCAAAGGGTGGACACTGTCACGTTGTCATGTCCACATTACACATACAATCCCATACACAAACCAAGTACAATGTTAGAGTTGCAAATATATGTAACAACATCATCCAGTGAAGTCTGGAACGCACAGATAGACTAGTAATTCACATTACAAACACAAGCTGATGTGGCTGAATAATGTTACTGTCTACTCATCCAAAGGTAAAAGCTTTATCCATTACTTACACACCAAACATTTACAGTCTGAAATCACACCAATTGCACAATGGGTCACATAGTCCCCAAATGCAGTGAATATGTCAAGAATGCACTTGTACATCCCCAACAAGTCATTGGCACTGTGACCAAGCAGAGGCGGGTAAATGGATTACATGTGCATCATGCTGGTATTAGCCTCTAAATCAGTATGTCATGCGCCCCTCAAAGTAACCTCCTTATGGAAGTGTGTTCTATTCATTTAAAGGTCAATTTAATTTTGAAAAAACTGCATCCACACATGTATTGCACATAAATACAACAATCACAGAAGTCTCTGTCCTGCCGGCCGATTATTCAAAACCGCGGTAGCTGCATCCGAACCGATTTGGACACAACCATTGTCGGAAAGTTGTTATGATGACAGACACGGGTGAGTATTCAAAGGACACAATAGCCGATTTGGACACAGCCATTGTATTGTAAAGATGAAATACACAGGAATCCGTTAGAAGAGGTTTATTAGCTCAACAGGGAGGCAAGTCATCTACATCCAAGACCTGGAGAACAACTGACCAGGCATAAAAGATTCCAGGGTGACATGGCTGCATTCTCAAGAAAGAATGCCCATAATTAAAGACATAGATACAACACATCTCCCTTATAATAATGAAATAAAACAAAAAGAGATGGAAAAGAGAAAATGAAACATTAAACCAAGGACCTGAGAAAGAAAGAAATTATTCAGAATAGTAATCTTGGAGATACAAAAGTGGTCTCCTAATTCTAGAGTTTGTCCCACGAGAAGAGACACACCCATCTTGAGGAGGTGATGGGCATGGGCATACCACTGGAACAGGCTTCACAAAACATTTATCAGGAGCTGAACTCACTGGAGCAGCAGGTTCAGGTTCCATAATACCATTACCCCCCTCCACACACCTTGACAAACGTGACATGCTCCAGACATCTCCCCCCGCAAGCATAACCACATTCTTCATGACTTTCACAATACGCCTTGGCCCAAAGAACTTTGACTCACCCTTGGGGGACCAGACACCCTTTTTGATAAAAACAAGATCACCTACTTTCCAAAAAGGAGCTTTCGCACCCTTCAGTACATCCCACTCTCGTCGCCAGTATTGTAAAGATGAAATACACAGGAATCCCTTAGAAGAGGTTTATTAGCTCAACAGGGAGGCAAGTCATCTACATCCAAGACCTGGAGAACAACTGACCAGGCATAAAAGATTCCAGGGTGACATGGCTGCATTCTCAAGAAAGAATGCCCATAATTAAAGATATAGATACAACACATTGGCTGAAAGTTGTTATGGTATCATGCTCAGGTGAGTATTCAAAGGATGCGCTAGCCGCATCTTAACCGATTCAGACACAGCCATTAGCTGCAAGTTGTTATGGTGACAGACGCGTGTTTCGGTCCGAATCCTCATCGTGTGGAAACCTACTCGGTAACCTCACATCACCAATGTATCAAAGTCTCTCGCTGTCCGATGATGAGTTTTTGAACATCGCGGTAGGCGTGTCATCTGCAAGCAATATTATGCATTGGACCGATTCGGAAAATGCGACCGATGCAAACCACTTTAGCTGCATGGATTTAAGACCGCATTTGCTGCTTAGACATACGTCTGTTTGTTCCCTCGAAACTTCACTTGCCTGCACTACCCGCATCATTCCTGCACCTCCCCATCTCTCTGCTGCTGTTACCACATCCTCTGGGAGCTACTAAGGCACGTAGAGTGTACAGGGCCCTAGCATTCACTGAGGAGGAGAGCCAGGCTCTGCTGGACACACTCATTCCACTGTACAGCCAGCTGTATGGCAAAACAGAGGAGCAGGTGAGTGATGATTACACTGCATTATCCTAGGACATGTGCAATTACCATGCACTACTAGCATTAGGAATCTCATAGACAAGCATCTAAATTGTGTTTTTGTAAGTTTAACAGTGTATAGGGAACTGTTTATTTATTTATAGGCTTATATAGCGCTGGAATCAACTCCCGAAGGAGTATCTCTGCGCTTGGTTCACCTAGCAGGTAGAAAGTAATTCTCTTAAGATCGAGAAAAGGATCTACATTTGAAACAAGAAAGTTTTCAACAATTTCCTAAATGCCAGATGATTAGTACAAAGCCTGATGGTGGCCGGCAGTTTGTTCCAAAGGCAAGGGCCCAGGTAGGAGAGGGTCTTTCCTCCCAGTCTCGCCCTTCTAATAGGGGGGATTTGAAGTAGGGACTGATTACTTGAGCGGAGAGCACGTATAGGGTTGTAAGGAACAAACTTCTCTGCCGAGTACTTGGGCCCCAGATTGTGTATAACCTTGTGGATGATACAACAGGTTTTGAACTTGACTCGTTGTCGAATCGACAGCCAGTGAAGCTGGTGCGGTAGGGGGCGTGAGGGAGATCCAGGAGGGGCATTCAAAACTAACCTTGCGGCGGTGTTTTGCACCACCTGGAGCCTACTGATCAAACTATTGTTCGCTCATATTAGTAACCCATTACAATAGTCAAGGCGACTGAGCACCAGGGCCTGAACAAGGATTTTTCTGGAGGAGTCTGGTAGTAATGGAAACACTCTTCTGAGTAGGCCAATTACGTGGAAGCAGGATCCAGCTATTTGATTGACATGTTCTTTTAGGGACAGACCTTGATCCAGCCGGACACCCAAGTTCTTCACTACCTGCTTAGGGCTGGGGACGGGGCCGAGGTCTAATAGCCACCAGTCCGGGGTCCACAGGAGTGTAGCCTCCCCAAAGAGCATTACCACCGTTTTCCCTACGTTGCACTGCAGGAAAATTGAAGCCATCCATTGAGATACAGCCCTCATACCCTCTGAGAAGGACTGTTGGACTGCCGCGGTCAATGTCTGGAAAGGGAAAAGAAGCTGAGTGTCATCAGCATATGACACAGGTATGAATCCATGTGATCTCATAAGGTCCGCCAGGGGGGGGCACGCATATGTTGAAAAGTGTTGGGCTCAAGCATGAGCCCTGTGGCACCCCCTTGGTGAGCTCCACAGATGCAGAACGGAAAGAGCCCATGCTAACGCTCTGTGTGCGGCCAGATAAAAAGCTCCTCATCCAGGACAGCGCCGTGTCCCCAATCCCCACCTCCTTCAGGCGACTGAGCAAGATGTCGTGCGATATCGTGTTGAATGCTGTGGACAGGTCCAACAGCACCAGAATCATGGAGTTCCCCTTATCCTGTGCCATTCTGATGGTATCGGTCACAGAGAGGAGCACTGATTCTGTGCTAAAGTTGGGCCTGAATCCAGACTGGGAATAATCCAAGCCGCCAGTTAGTTCTATAAAGTTCGACAGATGTGTGCTAACGTGTTTTTCCGTTATCTTGCTCAGGTGCGGGAGGAGAGATATTGGTCGGAGGTTTGATAAATCAGTCCAAGGGATGGTGGAGTTTTTACGAATGGGTCTCACCAGGGCCTTCTTCCACTCCCGTGGTACCTGACCCTCCGAAAGAGAGAGGTTAACCAAGGACTGGACCAAAGGGCTGAGTGACTTGCCCAAGAATAGAACAACTCTGGCAGGAATAAGGTCTGAGGGGGATCCTGTCTTAATTTGGCCAATTAATGTCTCTATACCGCTTAGACTAGCTGCCGGAAATGCCGTAAGCGAGATGGAATCAGTGGCCTTAGAGCTCTGCGGTGACACAAAGGGGCAGCGCATAGGATTGTTTGTCTTGATGATTTTATCATAGATCATCCCTATTTTATTAGTAAAAAATAGAGAGATGTCATCACATAGTTGTTGTGAGGACAAGTCAAGACTCTCACAGGCCATTGGTTTGGTGAAGGATTGTAAGATCCGGTACAACACCTTGGAGGAGTTGCCCGCCTCAGTTAGTTATGCGGCAATATGGTTTTTCCATGCCAGTCTGATATTTTTATTGTATATTGACAAGGCGGTAAGGTAGCCATTTTTGTCTTCCTCCAAGTGGGCTTTTCTCCAGGTCTTTTCTAGCTTTCTACAGGCCTGTTTCTAGGAACGTAGTTGATCAGTGTACCAAGACTCCTGCCCAGGTGCAGGACGCTGCCTACATAATTTCATGGGAGCTAAAGAATCAACCGCGGTGGAGATGGCAAGATTATACTTGGATAGGGCCAGCTCGATGTTATCAGAGACTGTGATATGGGGCTCAACTAATGCCTCCTGGAAAGCATCTGATGACACTTTGTACCATTGTCTGTGCAAGAAAGGTGGAGGTGGGGACTGTTTACTGGGATTGTCAATGCCAAGTATAGAAAATTCCATAACAAAATGGTCGGACCAGTTCACCTGCGTAGGAGGGCTGCAAACAATCTTGGAGGAGTTAGAAAAGATCATGCCCAATGTATGGCCAGCTTAGTGAGTGGGACCCTTATTGTGTTGTGTCAGTCCTAGTAGAGATAGATCCGCTAAAAAGGATTGAGTTTCAGGATTGTCAGGTAGATCGCCATGCACATTAAAATCCCCCAACAATAAAAAATAGTTTCTGGATTTAAAGTGCGGGGCCAGTACTTTGACGAGGGAGATGGCAAAATTAACGCTTGGGCCCGGAGGGCAGTAGACCAGCGCCCCTTTCCAACAGGCCTTTGAGGGTGTATTGATCCTAAAGATCATTACTTCCATACTGGCAGTGCTCCTTTGATCCAGCATGGAGACAGTGATCCCGCTTTTATAGATAATGGAAATGCCGCCTCCAGTTTTAACTGGTCTGTCTAGCCTCACCATTTTAAATCTCTCTGGGATACCCAGGTTGATTGCAGGGACTGAGTGAGGTTTCAGCCAAGTCTCTGTCAGGAAGCACAACTCAGGCTGAACAGTGGAAATGAGATCCCATACTTCTGTATGATGTTTAGGCAGGGTTCGAATATTACATAATAAGTTCTTCCACCCATTCAGCGAGTGTTTATCCTCCGTGAGGGACGCTACCGGTTGACAGACATAGGAGGCCTGAAACCGACAATGCCGACACGAGATCGGACCTTCCAGGCATGGCCAGGTTTCAGGGGCACAGCCTTGCAGGGGGGCAGTCTGCAGGCTTAATAGTTTCTGAATAGAATAGCTAATGTGACAGTATATTTTACTGTCCTTGGCAGAATTATTATTATTATTATATTTATTTTTGTGGAGCGCAACAGCTACCCTAAGGTTTCCCGGCGCTAAAAATGAAACTGAAACAAGTAACAGAGGAGAGATAGTGGGTTAATGAAATTCGAGTTATTGGTTAAACAACCATGTTTTCAGTTTCTTACGGAATTGCAAATAGCATTCATTTGTACGAAGCTGAATTGGAAGGGAGTTCCACAGTGAGGGGGCTAGATAGGAGAAGGAGCGACCACCCTGTCTAACTCGATTGATCCTAGGCACCTGGAACTTATGTTGAGTTGAGGAACGTAGGGTTCTAGGGGGGGTGTATTGCTGAACCAGCGAGCTCAGATAGACAGGGGCCTTACCAGCCTTGATTCTATGCATGAAGCATAGAGCTTTGAATTTTGCTCGTTGTTCAATACGGAGCCAATGGAGACTCCGGAGGCAAGATGACGTAGGGGACAGAGTCCATGGTCCCTTGCCCCGTCCGGTCGCGGACGGGCGCAGACGGGTTTCTCTTTGGCTTGTCTTCGGCGCGTAGACAGCGCTCCCCCCTGCGCACGAACGCTGCGTGCTCGTAGATCCACAAGGGCTAAATAGCCCTTGACTTCCTGCGACTAGAGCGCTAACCGCTCCAGTGGTAGGGCGGAAGTACCTGGCTCTCCCTGTCCCGCCCTCCGCGCAACGGTACTGACTACCGCGTCGGACCTAGGGCGGGGATGAGCAGACACTGAGCCCAGGCTTCCCTATCAGGTGTCAGGTAAGTGCCAGGCCCCCCTTAAGAAATTCCCATGTTAAATGTTAAATGTTAAATGTCGTATACTTGTAAAGCGCACAGCTGCCCCAGCAAAGGGGCGTCCCGGCGCTGTATACCACTGGGGAACCCATCCTGACTTTCCCTGTGAGATTGTCCCTGCTGGGCATCTCCAAGGTGAAGACAAGCATCCCCGGCGCTGATGGGGCCGTTAGTAGAGATTAAGCAAGCTATTGCCCAGAGTTGCTGAGTGAGACCCATGGTTGGAGTAGGCACCGAGGCGAGAATTATCAAGTCCGCTGACCATGGCCCAAGACCCTGCCGCGTCGGGAATCGAACCCTGGTCCCGGGTCGACCTCTGCTTCCGGGTCTGCCGCCTCTAACCAGTGAGCCACACCACTCTACTAATATGGCACAGAAGAGAATTTTAAAATACGATCAGTAGTCACATCAAATTACAGTTTTCCAATTTTAAAAGTTTCACGATTAAAATGTAGTAGCAGCGAGTGGAGCTCTTAAAATCTACCTGTGGCGAGAAGCGGATCGGGAGAGACACTGCCACGGTCCTCCCTACCGCAGCGCACCCACAGATCCACTCCGCCTAAACAGCCCTTGACTTCCTGCGACTAGAGCGCTAACCGCTCCAGTGGTAGGGCGGAAGTACCTGGCTCTCCCTGTCCCGCCCTCCGCGCAACGGTACTGGCTACCGCGTCAGAGCGGGGCAGGCAGGAGCAGACACTGAGCCCAGGCTTCCCTATCAGGTGTCAGGTAAGTGACAGGCCCCCCTTAATAAATTCCCGTATGGCACAGAAGAGAATTTTAAAATACGATCAGTAGCCACACCAAATTACAGTTTTACAATTTTAAAAGTTTCACGATTAAAATGTTCTGGTTAGATACACTGCTGTAGAAGTGTGTGTAGTTGGGTAAACATTTTATCACTGTTCTCGTGGGATGGAGTCATCATTGAACACAGGACAACTGCACATAATGCCAAATGCCTACCCCTTAGACATTGTTACCAGTCTGACCATGACCTATGTGCACAAGTGTCTGACTCAAAAACATGTTGCATGTGAACTAAGTGTCTGTCACCATGTCATTCTTACAGATCAACTCCCATGAGAAGGCCAAGATGTGGAAGACTATCGCCCAGAAGGTGCGCAACGTGGGGTTGGACACTCAGCGTGTCTGTCATTGCCGCAAGAGGTGGCAGGACCTTCGTGGCTGCACCAAGAAGAGCTCTGAAGTCCTGCTGGGCCTGTCACTTCCAGGCAAGAGGGGCAGGTGCCGAACCTTAACCCCCACATTCTCCGCATCCTAGCGGTAGTCTTGCCGGGCATGGATGGGCAGTTGAAAGCCAAACAGCAGCAAGGAGGGGTGAGTATGTGCCTTGCTGCACAGATTTCTTTAACCATGCATGTTATAGTATCTCAATCAATCACTCAATCAATCATAGCATTTATAAAGCGCACTACATACCTGTGAGGGTCTCAAGGCGCTAGGGGAGGGGATGCTGCTACTGTTTGAAGAGCCAGGTCTTGAGGAGTCTTCTGAAGGTAAGTAGGTCTGGGGTTTGCCGTAGGAGGATGGGTAGGGTGTTCCATGTCTTGGCGGCGAGGTGGGAGAACGATCTGCCGCCGTCGGTCACTCTTCGGATGCGGGGGACAGTGGCGAGGGCATGGTCTGCGGAGCAGAGCTGGCGGGTGGGGGCGTAGAAGCTGAGTCGGCTGTTGAGGTACGCAGGTCCGGTGATGTGGAGCGCCTTGTGTGCGTGGGTGAGGAGTTTGAAGGTTATCCTCTTGTTGACAGGGAGCCAGTGCAGGTCTCTCAGGTGTGGTGTGATGTGTCTGCAGCAAAGGGATGTCGAGGATCAGGCATGCAGAGGTATTCTGGATGCGTTGGAGCCGTTTCAGGAGTTTGGCCAAGGCTACTGCGTAGAGGGCGTTTCCGTAGTCCAGTCTGCTGCTGACGAGGACCTGGGTGACCGACCTTATAGTTTCGGTGAGGACCCACTTGTAGATCCTGCGGAGCATGCTGAGTGTGTTGAAACAGGAGAAGGAGACGCATTGACCTGCTTCGTCATGGAGGGGGACGAGTCGAGGATGACCCCTAGGTTGCGCGCGTGGCCGGTGGGTGTCGGAGCTGTTCCTAGTGCAGTCAGCCACCAGGAGTCATCTCAGGCCGAGGGGGTGGATCTGAGGATGCAGACCTCCGTCTTTTCCGAGTTCAGTTTCAGTCGGCTGTTCCTCATCCATTCTGAGACAACCTTCATTCCTTCGTGGAGGTTGGTTTTGGTGGTATGGCAATCTTTGGTTGGGAGAGGAACAGCTGGGTGTTGTCGGCGTAGGAGATGATGTTGAGGTCGTGAAGTCGGGCGATGTGGGTGAGCGGTGCCATATAGATGTTGAACAGCTTTGGGCTGAGGGATGAGCCCTGGGGTATGCCGCAGATGATCTCGGTGGCTTCAGAGTGGAGGGGGGGAGGCGGGCACTCTGTGTTCTGCCGGAGAGGAACGAGGTGGTCCAGTCCAGAGCTTTCTCTTGGATCCCGGCGTCGTGGAGGCGTGTGCGTACGGTGCGGTGGCAGACCGTGTCGAAGGCTGCTGACAGGTTCAGGAGGATGAGCGCCACGGTTTCTCCGTTGTCTAGCAGGGTCCTGATGTCATTGGTGGCAGCGATGAGGGCGGTTTCGGTGCTGTGGTTGCTGCGGAATCCAGACTGGGATGGGTCTGAGATGCTGTTCTCCTCGAGGAAGCCGGTCAGCTGTTTTTGGACGGTCTTCTCAATGACCTTCGCCAGGAATGGGAGCAGGGAAATGGGTCGGAACTTCTTGAGGTCCTTGTGGTCTGCCTTGGGTTTCTTGAGTAAGGCGTTGATCCCGGCATTTTTCCAGCTCTCCGGGAAGGTCGCGGTCTCAAAGAAGACGTTGATGGTTTTCCGGAGGTGGGTTGCGATGGTAGTGCTGGCTTTGTTGGAGATTTGGTGTGGGCAGGGGTCTGATGGGGATCCGGAGTGGATGGTGTTCATGATCTTGATGGTGTCGTCGTCGTTGATGTTGGTCCAGGAGAGCAGGCGGTTGGTGCGGATGGTGGTCGTCGTGGGGGACGGGGTCTCTGTGGTTGCTGGGGTGGGTGTCGGCACAGTCGTTGATCAACTGTCTGAGGTTGCGTGCGGCCGTGTCGGGGTAGTCGGGTGGGCTCTGGGTAAGGGTGGTGGCTAGCTGATCTTCGGTGACTTTGCCCCAACAGTGGCGAGGCATCTGTTGGATGCGGTGGTGCGTGGAGGGTTTCTTGAAGGTGAAGTGGATGCAGCGATGGTCGGTCCAGTGGAGTTCGGTGGTGTGGTTGAAGGAGACGTGGGAGCTTGCGGAGAAGATGGGGTCAAGCGTGTGGCCGGCGGAGTGGGTGGGTGTTGTAACGAGTTGTCTGAGTTCGAGGTTTGTCGATCAGGGTGGAGGAGTTGCAGTTGTTGTTGTTTTCGAGGTGGAAGTTCAGGTCCCCAAGGAGGATGTAGTCTGTGGAGGCGAGGGCGTGTGCGCTGACGAATTTGGCAATGGAGTTGTTGAACTGTGGTCAGGGTCTGGGAGGGTCCGTAGACGAGGGTTCCTCTGAGTGTGGTGTTGGGGTCGGTGTGGATCTGGAAGTGTAGGTGTTCGGCGGTGCTGAGGGTGTCGTCGGTGTAAGTCGAGACTTTGAGAGTGTTCCTGTGGACAATGGCGATTTCTCCTCTTACTCCGTTGGTTCGGTCCTTGCGGGTGATCTTATAGCATTCCGGGATGGCTGTGGCGATGTCGGGTGCCGAGGAGGGGTTCAGCCAGGTCTCCGTCAGGAAGGCGACATCCGGGGTGATGGGGTCTAGTAGGTCCCAGAGTTCCACGGCATGTTTGTGGGTGGAGCAGGTATTGAGAAGGATGCATCTGAGGTGGTTGGGTTCTTTGGTAGGTGAGATGGCGGGCCAGATGCTGGTGAAGCTGTAGTTCCGGCAGGAGAAGGGACCTTGGGTGCGCTTCGGGGCGGCTAGGCAGCAGGTGCGTGATCGTCCGGCGTTGAGTGCGTGGAGGGTGCAGAAGTCATAGTGGGGACGGGTGTTGCGGCGTTCACGCAGGCCAGGGGTTCTGGTGCTGGGCGTGGTCCAGGCACGGACGGGCGCAGACAGGCTTGCCTTAGGCGCGACAGTGCTGCAGCCGGTATATGTAGGGGAGGGGGAGGGATGATCGGCTTGGAGGCGGGAGCGGGACGGGACGTGGGATGGGAAGAGGAAGAAATGGCGGGAAGTAGGCAGGGAATGCGGGCAGACAAATAATAGGCGTTACACGCAGGCAGAATTCAATTCACTGTCACAATAACAGAGCAGAACAATAAGAAAAATTAAATACAGCTGACACAGGCAGGAATGGGCTGTGGGGAGGCTCGAACCCTGACACGCAGGGCTGGCTGGCAGGAAGGCAGCGCAGATCACCACAGAGCTGTGGGGAGAGTGACGTCCGTAGACCAGGGTCTGTGGAATCACCTGTTGGCCCTTTTACAGGTCGGAAGTCAGCCAACCCTACTGTTAATTTTCAAACAATGTATATACAGAAGGATCATTAGATGCACAGTTATGCCCCTTTCATCAGGGACATGTGAGGACGTTATGTTCAGGGTAGTGACAGTAGTGCAAAGCTCATTTGATCAGCACAAATTACAAAAACAAGTGCCTGGGGATAACCTTCAGCAGTAATGCAATAGCCCGACATGTGTCAGCACAAGATCACCCAGAGGGACCACATCAACCAAACCGGAGGAGGCATCGCCATCGTCCACAGAAACACCATCCGCATCACGACCAACTCCGATGACACCCTCACTGCCGCTGACCACCTTCACTTCCAGATACACACCGACCCCAAGACCACCCTCAGGGGTACTCTCATCTACAGACCCCCGGGACTACGCACCCAATTCACCGAAGCCATCGCAGACTTCATCAGCCAGCACGCCCTAACCTCCTTAGACTACATCCTCCTAGGGGACCTCAACTTCCACCTGGAGAACAACAATGACCGCAACACCACAGCCCTACTGGACAACCTCGGACTCAAGCAACTGGTGAACACCCCCACCCACTACGCCGGCCACACACTAGACCCCATATTCTCCTCCAGCAAGCACATCTCCTTCAGCCACGCCACTGAACTACACTGGACAGACCACAGCTGCGTCCACTTCAACTTCGAGAGAACCACGACCCACCACCCGCAACAGGTTCCCCGCAGAAGCTGGAGCAAGATCACCACTGACCAGCTCACCAACTCACTCAGCCAGAACCCTCCCACCAACACGAAGGACCCCAACGAAGCAGCCCGGAACCTCACTCAGTGGCTCACAAACTGCGCCGATGACCTCGCACCGCTGAAGAACCCTCCCAGCAGACCCGGCAGCAAGAGGGCCTCGTGGTTCACCAATGACCTCATAAACTCCAAGAAAACCTGCCGCACCCTCGAGAAAGCACGGCGCCACGACCAGACACCAGAAAGCATGTCAGCCCTCAAGAACCTCACCCGCAAACACCACCAGCTGATCCGCACCACCAAGAAGACAACATTCAAAGAACGATTGGACAACAACACCCACAACAGCAAGGAACTCTTCAGCATTGTTAAAGAGCTCTCCAACCCCTGTGCCGGAAACAATGACATCACACCCTCGCAAGACCTCTGCCACTCACTCGCCTCGTTCTTTCACCACAAGATCACCGGCATACACAACACCTTCGGCGCACAATCCACACACTCAACCACCGAACCAGCGCCCCCCACCACCACCCTCTGCACCTGGACCCCGGTCAGCACCGAAGACACCACCCGCATGAAGAACACCACCCACTCCGGCTCCCCAACCGACCCCTGTCCACACCACATCTTCAACAAAGCAGACACCATCATCACACCCCATTTCCGGGACATCATTAACTGCTCCTTCGCTTCCGCCATCTTCCCGGAGAGCTGGAAATATGCCGAGCTCAGTGCCCTCCTGAAGAAACCCACCACGGAACCGACGGACCTCAAGAACTTCCGCCCCATCTTGCTCCTGCCTTTTCCTGCCAAAGTCATCGAGAAGACCGTCAACAAACAACTCTCCGCCTTCCTCGAGACAAACGGATCCCTTGACCCCTCGCAGTCCGGCTTCCGAGCAAACCACAGCACCGAGACCGCCCTCATCGCAGCTACCGACGACATCAGGTCCCCGCTCGACAAAGGGGAAAACAGCCACCCTCATCCTCCTAGACCTCTCTGCAGTCTTCGACACCCTATGCCACCGACCCTAGTACAGCGCCTCAGCAACACCGGAATCCAAGGAACGCCCTTGGAGTGGGTCATCTCGTTCCTCGCCGGAAGATCCCAGCGAGTCCGCCTCCCCCCGTTCCGCTCCACGGCCACCGAAGTCATCTGCGGCGTTCCGCAAGGATCCTCGCTCAGCCCCACCCTCTTCAACGTCTACATGAGCCTTTGCAGCCATCGCACGCCAACACAACCTCAACATCATCTCCTACGCTGACACAACCTCAACATCATCTCCTACGCTGACGACACCCAGCTGATACTCTCCCTCACCAACGACCCCACCACCGCCAGAAGCAGCCTCCAGGAAGGAATGAAAGACGTCGCGGAATGGATGAAGCTCAGCCGTCTGAAACTGAACTCAGACAAGATGGAAGTCCTCATCCTGGGACCTTCCCCCTCTGCCTGGGACGACTCCTGGTCGCCCCCGACCCTGGGCACGCCCCCAAGCCAATGGACCATGCACACAACCTGGGCTTCATCCTGGACTCCTCTCTCACAATGACCAAACAAGTCAACGTTGTCTCGTCATCCTGTTTGAACACCCTGTGCACGCTCTGTAAGATCTTCCGGTGGATCCCCACCGAAACCAGGACGACGGTCCCCCAAGCCCTCGTCACCAGCCGACTGGACTATGGGAACTCCCTCTACGCGGGAACCACAGCCAAACTCCAGAAAAGACTCCAGCACATACAGAACGCTTCGGCATGACTCATCCTGGACATCCCCCGCCACAACCACATCTCGGCCCATCTGAGAAACCTGCACTGGATCCCCGTCAGCAAGAGGATCACGTTCAGGCTCCTCAACCACGCACACAAGGCTCTCCACGACACGGGCCCCAAATAACTCAACAGCCGCCTCACATTCTACACACCCACCCGCCAGCTTTGATCCGCCAGCCTCGCCCTCGCCTCCATCCCACGAATCCGCAGAACCACCGCCGGAGGAAGATCCTTCTCCTACCTGGCGGCCAAGACATGAAACTCCCTCCCCACCCACCTTCGGCTGACTCAGGACCATCTCTCCTTCAGGAAGCAACTTAAGACCTGGCTGTACGAGCAGTAGCAGCTCCCCCTCCTCCCAGCGCCTTGAGACCCTAGCGGGTGAGTAGCGTGCTTTGCAAATTTTGCAGATTGATTGATTGATTGACTAATGTATGAGCCTGGTAGAATAGTGGCAATGTAGAAAGTTAAATAAGATATCCATTTGTTTCGACCATCTTGTCGCGAACAAACGTGTAGAAACTAACACGCCGATATTACAGCTAGGGAACTGGCAACCCGTATACGGGTTGACGGCGTTCAGAAACCTCCAGAGTCTGTATCTGGGCAAAGAAGACGCCATCGAGACCGTCGATACCAACGGATATCTTATTTACCTTTCTACATTTGCGTGAGAGGTTACTGATGGTTTACATCCCTAAGGAAGTCATAGGGTGACACACCCATTGATGAAACACGTGTTGGCTGACAGAAGAAATCAAAGAAAAAGAAGAATACAAAAAAACTGTTTATAAGATATTACATGTGCTAGGAGACTTATTTTCTTGCTTATATTGTAATGTTATGATGCCGGAACATTGCATAAAAGTCTATTGCTAAGAGGGCTGTAGCCTCCTCAAGTGAGAGCCAATGATTTGTGTTGTTGTGGTACTGGGGTCAGACTACTCCAGAAACGCATCCCCACACTTCACTGTAGACTACACACATATGGTTATTATTTGCATTCCGACTTTGAATGTTAGAGGTATGGGGACACCAAGGGAGATGGACTCATCGTGATGATATATCTGGTTGTGCTGAGGAAAACACATTGCACTGTATGCAGACACACATGTGACACTGGAACATTGAACCAAGTTGCAATGAGTTTTTGCATTGACGATATTTGGCAACCTCTAATCTGGTTTGGCAAGGGTAGCCCTGTGTGTGTCCATGGGGGCTCCCATTTTGCCCATTAAACACTGCCCTAGAGCCTGAGGGCTATATGTCTTTGTGGAAGGTCTCCTTGACGTTTTCATAGATTTTGAGGCAGTGTTTCAGTGCCAAACGTCTACAATGATTCAGAAAAGGGGGTGGTGATAAACAGAGTGTCTGAATTAAGCAGACCACTCTTACCCAGTCCAAAGATCAGGGCTTTATCCATCACCGTTTTTTAGCTCACTGCACCATCCCAGCTCAGAACTTGGCTATATGCAAATTAGTCTGACCCTGGCCCAGTGCATCATGGGAACAGGGCAGACCAAACTACCAAGCCAATTCTTATACTGGGAAGGAAACAAGCTACCGGGGACCGGTTTCTGGCATTTCAGCCGTCTTCGGCCCGGATTGCTTGAATCCTGATGGTGAAATGAGCTAGGGACTCACATCTGAGTATACCCTTCCACGCTTATGGTGGACAAACATGATTCAGAAAAGGGGGTGGTGATGAACAGAATGTCTGAATTAAGCAGACCACTCTTACCCAGTCCAAAGATCAGGGCTTTATCCATCACCGTTTTTTAGCTCACTGCACCATCCCAGCTCAGAACTTGGCTATATGCAAATTAGTCTGACCCTGGTCCAGTGCATCATGGGAACAGGGCAGACCAAACTACCAAGCCAATTCTTATACTGGGAAGGAAACAAGCTACTGGGGACCGGTTTCTGGCATTTCAGCCGTCTTCGGCCCGGCTTGCTTGAATCCTGATGGTGCAATGAGCTAGGGACTCACATCTGAGTATACCCTTCCACGCTTATGGTGGACAAAAATGATTCAGAAAAGGGGGTGGTGATGAACAGAGTGTCTGAATTAAGCAGACCACTCTTACCCAGTCCAAAGATCAGGGCTTTATCCATCACCGTTTTTTAGCTCACTGCACCATCCCAGCTCAGAACTTGGCTATATGCAAATTAGTCTGACCCTGGCCCAGTGCATCATGGGAACAGGGCAGACCAAACTACCAAGCCAATTCTTATACTGGGAAGGAAACAAGCTACCGGGGACCGATTTCTGGCATTTCAGCCGTCTTCGGCCCGGCTTGCTTGAATCCTGATGGTGCAATGAGCTAGGGACTCACATCTGAGTATACCCTTCCACGCTTATGGTGGACAAAAATGATTCAGAAAAGGGGGTGGTGATGAACAGAGTGTCTGAATTAAGCAGACCACTCTTACCCAGTCAAAAGATCAGGGCTTTATCCATCACCGTTTTTTAGCTCACTGCACCATCCCAGCTCAGAACTTGGCTATATGCAAATTAGTCTGACCCTGGCCCAGTGCATCATGGGAACAGGGCAGACCAAACTACCAAGCCAATTCTTATACTGGGAAGGAAACAAGCTACCGGGGACCGGTTTCTGGCATTTCAGCCGTCTTCGGCCCGACTTGCTTGAATCCTGATGGTGCAATGAGCTAGGGACTCACATCGCTAAGAATGAGGAGTTGGAGGCGAGGAGTAGGCCCAACAACGTGCGCATTGTAGGTGTGCCGGAGTCCACGAATGTGGGGAAAATGGAGACTTATGTGGAGAGGCTACTGGTGGGCGCCATTGGGGCGGAAGTGTTCTCATCCCAGTTCATCGTTGAGAGAGCGCATCAGACACTGGGACCTCGGCCGGCCTCTGGGGCTGCACCGCGCCCCATCATTGCGCGCCTTTTGAACTATCGTGACCGAGACGCCGCCCTCCAGGCTGCCCGCACTAACAGGGCCCTTTCCTTCGAAGGGGTGTCTTTCACCATGTACCCCGACTTCACGCCGATGGTGCAGGACCAGCGTCGTAAGTTCCTGGGGGTGAAAAAGAAGCTTCGGGATCTACAAGTGGACTACGCCTTGCTGTACCCTGCTAAACTTAGAGTGACGCACCAGGCTAAACAAAATTTTTTCACCAACCCACAGCATGCTGAGGATTTTGCGAAGCGCCTCCAGCGCGAGCGGGCAGCTGCGGATCGGGGAGGCGATCGAGACCCTGAGGATGAACATTCGGCGGCTGAGGAGGAGGTCGCCTGATTGTGGTGACTTTGGTCGTTGTCTCTCTTTTTACTGTTTTTGGAGTGTTCTGGACGTGTACCTTTTATATTGAGTTCTACTGCCTTCCTTCTACGCATTTGCGGCCTAACTATTGCCCGCTTTTACTTTTGTTGGTGCGGGGGTCATGTCTTTATTGAGATGAGTGAGTGCGTTTTGTTTCTTGGGGTCGGTATGGCACCGCAGGATGGTGCTATCTGGTGTCGCGCTCTGGGCACCCACCCCCCCGCGCTGCGCCTGGGGCCGTCTGACACTTGTTGGCGCGGACACTGGCGTGGCGTGAGGGAGTGGTGTCGTGCACCTCTGGAAGGTTCCCCGGAGGGTGTTGGGGAACGGGGGGGTTGGGGTGCGTATGGCCTGATAGTTGGGGTGGTATCAGGTGGGTGGATGGGGCGGGAATGAAGCTGTCCATGTTTGTTTGCCCAGGACCCCTGGGTCGATATGAGAGGTGCTGCTGTTGTCTGAGTGCACAGGAGTGGTGTCGCGCCCGCTATCTAGGCTGGTCCACTTCTTTATCTGGCGGAACTGATCCTGGGGTCCTTGCTCCCGTCCATCTTGGGCCCGAGTGCACCGGCCGCCATCTTAGGCTGCCACGTGACGGGGAGCGCTATGCAATGGGAACACGTGTGCGAGTTGCGGGTTGCGTAAGGTGGATTGGCGGCGTGCGGCGTGCAGTATGCTCTGAGTGCTTGTTGCATGCATGGTTTGGCTGGCGGGGGTTGTTGTGGTTTTGGTTGATTGGTTCGGAGATGGCTGGGGAATGTGTGGAGTGTATGTGGGGGGTTGTCCGCGCCCTAGGGTGAGGACCTGTCGCTGGCTGTTGCTGGTAGTTGGATGCCCTGTATTTGCTTATTGGGTCCCGTGGGGCCCTGAAACTGGGTAATGTCGACTGCTGTTATAGATCAGATATCGATTCTATCCTGGAATGTACGGGGACTTAATGATGCCAGGAAATGTCGTAGTGTGATCCAGTACCTGGACAGGCATGCTATTCATGTTGCTCTCCTCCAGGAGACGCATCTGCGTCCCGCTCCTTCCCCCAACTTTGGCGGGAGGTGGGCTGCGGCCAGGAGGTTTGCTTCCTATTCTTCTTATGCTCGAGGGGTTGTCATCCTTGTTAAAAGATCGCTCGTCTTTCAGGAACTGGGATTTGTGGCGGACCCTGAGGGGCGCTATGTGCTACTGTGGGGGCGGCTTGGGCAGAACACTGTACTGTTTGTTAATTGCTATGCTCCTAATGTCGATACGCCAATCTTTTTTGTCACTTTGTGGGGTCACGTTCTTGCTGTGGATGCCACTTACATTGTGTGGGGGGGTGATTTCAATTTTGCATTTCATGCCCAGTCGGACAGATCGGAGGGGGGTCCTCAGTATAATGTACAGGCTAGAGAAGTATTGCGTGGGATTGTGGAGGAGGATGGGTTGGTCGACAGCTGGAGGTACGCCCACCCTGCCACCAAGGAGGGCACTCATTACACCACACATGCTCGTTCATGGGTGAAACTGGATTATGTGTTTCTCTCTAGAGGGTTGGTAGCTGGCCTACGGGAGGCTACACATCTGGCTCGGACGTATTCTGATCACTGTCCGGTGAAGGTTGTTCTATCCGTCCCCGGGCTGCATAGGCCGCGCCCACCTTGGCGTCTATTTCCGACTGCTTTGCTTGACCCGGTGTTCAAAGAGGAGCTTGGTGCAGAGGTAGAGGCGTTCTTCCCTAGAAACAAGGGCTCTGTGGATAGCGTCGAGGTCATATGGGAGGCGTTCAAGGTTACGATCCGGGGTGTCACTATTTCTAAAAGTTGTGGAGTACTTCGACTGATTGTTCGGACCCTCGAGAGCTTGGAAGCTGACTTGCGAGACTGGATGCAGGTTGACTCTGATCCCGATCTTCTGGCGCAGTTCCGTACTAAACTCTCTGAATACGAGGAGGAGGCTGCTAGAGAGGCTAAGCATAAGGGGAAATACTGGACGGCAAGGCGATACTGTGAAGGGGAGCGGCCCGGTAAGATCCTCGCTGCCCTTACTAGACATCCAAGGCATGGGTCGGACGTGTTGGAATTGGTGTCACCGGATGGCTCTCGCTGTCGGGACACTTCGGAGATTCAGCGTACTTTTATTGACTTTTATGCACACCTTTACACGACACAGCAGACGGGTGAGACTCGGTATGGCGGATTTCTTGATGAACTGGCACTTTGTTGGTTATCGGATAGTCATCGGGAGTTCTTAGGCAGGCCCCTAGAGGTGGAGGAGGTCAGGAATGCCATCATGTCTCTGTCTAATGGGAAGGCCGCCGGTCTGGATGGCCTTCCTGCTGAATTTTATAAGTGCTATGTGGACACCATGGCCCCTGTTCTCCGTGAGGTTTTTGAGGAGTCCCTGGAGGAGGGACGTCTGCCGGGTTCCATGCGGGAGGTCGCCATTACGTCGCTGCTTAAGCCGGGTAAGGATCCGCTGGATGTGGGCTCCATAGACCCCTCTCATTGCTCAACTGCGATGTCAAAATTCTCGCGAAGGTTTTGGCAGTAAGACTAGCCGAGCTCATGCCCGTTATTGTATTGCCTGACCAGTCGGGATTTGTGCCCGGCTGTGCTAACTCCCACAATCTTCGCACCTTGTTTTCGCTTGTGTCGACCATTGCTCCTACTGTCCCGGTTGCTGCTATCTTTCTTGATGCCACTAAGGCGTTTGACTCTGTTGAGTGGGGCTATCTTATTGATGTTCTTTGTCGGATGGGTTTCCCCAGGATCTTCATCTCATGGGTTAAGCTCTTATATACCGATCCGATGGCGAGGGTAGTGGTGAATGGGGTGTTATCCCCCTCGTTCCCTCTTATGAGAGGGACCCGACAGGGATGCCCCCTCTCGCCCCTCTTGTTTGCTATAGCCATTGAGCCGCTGGCCTGTAGGATTCGTCAGTTTCACCAGCAGAGCGCCTTTAATTGTCTTCAGCGACAGGTCGGTATTTCGTTATACGCCGATGATGTTACACTCTATGTCAAGGACCCTGAGAACAACCTTAATTCGCTCTTACGGGAGCTGGTTGCTTTTGGGGGTGTCTCCGGTGTCCATATCAACTGGCGGAAGTCTCAATTTTTCCCCCTCACTGCTGCTGTAGCTAGGTTTCCCCTTGACTACCCTCTGGAATGGTGTGATTCGGAGTTGCGATATCTCGGCATTGTCGTGTCCTTGGACAGAGAAGAATCGGTTCGGCTTAATTATGGTGTGGCTATTACTAAACTTGCAGACGATGTCACCAGGTGGATGTCCTTGCCTCTCTCCATGGCCGGTAGGGCGTCCCTTATCAAGATGGTAGTTTTGCCCCGCTTTCTTTACCTCTTTCAAAACCTTCCGTATCATCCTGGTGCTTATTTCTTTCGCAGACTTCGTTCCGAGCTCATTCGGTTGTTCTGGGGGGGCAAGCAGCCACGGGTGGCTTGGGCTACCCTTACGTTGCCCTATGCTGATGGCGGTTTCGACGTCCCCGACTTTGAGCTTTATTATCTGAGCGCTCAGGCGCATTACGCTTATCACTGGATGCGCCCCACGCCGTTTATGCCCCAAATTGCTGCTGAACATTGGGTTGCCCACCCGCTCCCATTGGAGGGGATGGTCTTGGGCAAGGTGTCAGATGTGGAAACGCCTCGCACGACGGTGACGTGCACGGTGGATGCTTGGAAACGGGTGGCTCAATTGCTGGGCGTTTCCTTTCTTTATTCGCCGGCCTTGCCTCTGTCTTATCATCCTGATTTGTCGCTGTTGTTTGAAACGGGGTTTCAACGAATGTGTAGGCGGCTCGGTATCCTCACGTGGGGCGACTTGTTTCATGAAGGTGCCTTTCGTACGCAGGCTCATTTCTTCGGAGCGGCTGCTTGCTCCCCGCTGGAGCTGTTCTACTTTATCCGCTTGCGGCAGGGCATGCGTGCTCTGCTACCGGATTTCCCTTCGGAGCCTGGGGTTACCCTCCCCCTCCACGTGCTGTTGGTTTCAGATGGGCGACACCTGGTGTCGAAATTATACGGGGCTATTCGCAGACAGCGTTCGGTCCCGGCCAATCGGGTGCGCGAGCAGTGGGTTGCCGAGTTGGGGGCTCCTATTACCGACGAGCAATGGAAGTACTGCTGTGGGCTCACGGCTAATGTTTCCTCTAGTTGTCGCCTTAAAATTATCCACTACAAGTTTGTTCAGAGGTACTATTATACCCCGGCGAGGAAACTACGGTTTCATTTGGCGGAGGATGACAGGTGTGCTAGGTGTCGTGCGGAAGGCGCTGACTTCCTGCACTTGGCTTGGAGCTGTGCGGGGGTGTTAGAATATTGGACTCAGGTTCATGAAGCCCTGCAGATTATGGCGGAGGATGGGGTGGTATTTGACCCCTTAGTGATGTTGCTGGGCTACTCTAAGGACGTGCCTGCCTCTCACCGTAGGTTTGTTGACGTGGCCCTGCTGCTGGCTAAGCGTAGGGTTGCTTGTTGCTGGGGTCGTGGCAGGGTGCCGCGCTTTCAGGATTGGTTGACTGACCTCATATACTGTCAGGATCAATACAATATCTATTCTGACCTGATGCCTGTCAGATGCAGACCGAAGGACTTTTGGAGCCCGCTCCAGGTGTACCTCCTAACCAGAGCTGCGCAGGACTCTGATTCTGAACTTGGGGACCGTGAAGGGATTGGTTGATGGCAACATGGTGGGCTGGGATTTTACATTATACCTGCTGATATTCCAGTATCGGGGGAGAGGCTGAGTCGTCTCCTTAACATGCGAGCTGCTGGGGGCTGTAGTTCCCCTTACGACAAGTGTGTGGCTAGGAATTGAAATCGTATCCCTGTAAGGTACCTTTATCCTATGTGTCCCTTTTATCTGAGTCTCCTTTGTTTTATTTGCTATACGCTAACAGAATGTGTCCATACTGTATTGTCTTATTAGCTTGCCTGAACATGCTGGATCATTGCCCTCTAATTTGCACTGTACATTTCGATGTTGCTCCTTGTATTGACTGGTATGCTGCCCTGTACTTGCTTGTATCTCATTTTTTGGTTCTGACGTACCATTGTAATGGCCATATGTGACTGTATGTATTGTGTATGCACTTCCCTTGACCCTGCTTGTCTCCAAATAAACGTTTAAAAAAAAAAAAGAGTGGTCTGCTTAATTCAGACACTCTGTTCATCACCACCCCCATTTCTGAAACGTCTACAAAGCAGACTTCATTCTGCACATATTACTCATCCTCACAAGATGTACCCATATACCCCTGGCTTGAGGATGGCTCGGTTGATTGTGTTTGGGAGCCACAGATTGAGCCACCCCACCTAACATCCTCATCAGTACTGGCAGCGTATCTTACACAATAGGCTATGCACTAGACTCTCCAACACTGTTGGTGGATCCTACGTCCTGAGACTCATGCGTACTCCTACTACTCTGCAGGACACAATCTGCACATTCCAAACGGTTTTTTTTGCGGCACACACTACAGCCCAAGGAGCTAGATGCAGAATTGCTTTGAAGGACATTCTCCGAAGATGACTGTGTACACATTCATATTGGGAGTTGTGTGCAGAGGCCCCAGTCCACACATGGTCACTGTATCCTTCATTGTTGTTGGCCCATGCTTCTTTCTAAACCAAGATGGATTTTGCCTACAGATAATTCAATGACGAATGTGACACAACCACTTCTAGGTTGTTGTATAGGGAGGCACTGAAATCAGTACAGAGTGACTGGGTCTGTGGAGTAGTGTGTTGCCTGGGCCAATATCCTCTGGGTTTTAATGTACACAGAGCCATCACAATGTCATACTTTTGTGAGTACGTTGGAGTTCTGTTGTCCTGCAATGCTTCAGTGTGTGTTGTGTTGGACTCATGCATTCACTTTGTGATACTTACATATGTTGTTAGGGAAATTCCTGTTCCACCGTCAAAAGTGAGTTTCTAATAGTATTTGGAAGGCTAAGTGTACCTACATGATGATGCCATTCCCTCATTGGATATGGACAACATGGTAGGGACCCATGGTCGGCTTGGGATTAGAATGATGCTCAGGTACTCTGAAAGTAATTGGCAAACATTCTGTGATCATCTTTCATTTTAGCCTCTGTAGTTTTACCTTTCAAGGGAGGTTTCACAAAGGCACACTGTTGCTGATCAAAGGGGTGGTGTGTAGGTTAGACTGTCCTAATGAGACTTGCCTCTCTGCAAGGCCCCTACATCAACACAACCTCCCTTTACCTGCCATGACCTGCAAGTGATGGGCGGGTGGGGGGAGATGACACTGCTTCTGTCAAGGCACGCAAGGCAGTGCGCCAAAGTGAGTATGCTCCAAAGGCTGTCCCCAGCCTCTATTTACAGCACAACTGGTGAGCGGAAAACATACTTGCGCCACATTGCAGTGGCCTGGAGGGGACTGGGGAAGTGAATCAGTGGTTTGCAAAGGCCCCAAAACCGTGGCCCACAGGTGACCCTGGTGCACTGGCCCATTGAACAATATCCAATTCCCGCCTAGCCTATCCAAACCTGTGCAGAACACTTTCTGATCAAACTCAACACCCATAGGGCTCTATGGGCTTCAGCCCCCCGTCGTGTGTGTCAGCCCAAGCTGAGACAGCTTCCCCATACACACACACAGTCCTTGAGCTGCTATGGGTGGCTGGTCTGTCATGTTTGTGCATCAGCACCTGAGTATTTCACAGGTTTTTAAGGGACCATTTACTAGATGATGAAGCTTTGTTTGTTTTTCAACGGTCCCTAGAGCACCAGCATCTCCACTCTGCCCATTCCTCAAAGTTGCCAGTTACATTTGCTGCCACAGTGTAGGAATGCATTTCCTAAAAAATTACCTTGGGGTCATTTAAAAAATAAATTCCTACAGCATGTACTCCACCTGTAGGCATTGAGGAACTTTACAAGAGCACCCGCTACATTGTTCAAGTACATATTGCTGGGGATATTAGCCCCCAACCCCAGATTTGCTTCTACATTGCTGGAGGGATTAGCCCCCCAACCACAGATATGCCTCTACATTGCGGGGGGTATTAGCCCCCCAACCACAGATTTGCCTCTACATTGCTGGGGCCATTAGCCCCCACCCCCAGATTTGCCTTTACATTGCTGAGGGTATTAGCCCCCAACCCCAGATTTGCTTCTACATTGCTAGAGGGTTTAGCCCCTCAACCACAGATATGCCTCTACATTGCTGGGGGTATTAGCCCCCCAACTCCAGATTTGCCTCTACATTGCTGGGGGCATTGGTCTCCAACCCCAGATTTGGCTCTACATTGCTGGCGGTATTAACCCACCAACCCCAGATTTGCCTCTACATTGCTGGGGGTATTTGCCCCCAACTCCAAATTTGTCACTCCATTGCTAGGGGTATTAGCCCCTCAACCCCAGATTTGCCTCTAAATTTCTGGGGGTATTAGCCCCTCAACCGCAGATTTGCCTCGACATTGCTGGGAGTGTTAGACCTCCACCTCCCAATTTTGGCTGGACATTGGTGGGAGTATTAGACCCCTAGCCCCTCTTTGGGTCTGAAATGTTGAAGTATTACCCCCCCCAACCGGAAATTGCCTCTACATTGCTTCCTGGGATGATTTACGGTCCCGTCACGATACCTGTACGATTGATACTACAATCGACAGTAAGGCGGGGAATTGCCTGATCGGCTGGTACGAGTGAACATGGCTGTTTCAGGTTTCCTGATTTAAAGATATCCAAAGCTGGTGCAGCAACAGAGTGTTAACCCTGATGAATCTACCATAAAATTTACTGGGTAGTGAAACATGTTGGTTACAGGTAGTGGTATGCGACAGTATGCGACAGTAAGCTACCAGCCTTTTCAACTCAGCAGTGCATACCTTATTCGGTAATAAAGTGGTATAGTTGGTGTGACTGCTGATTTTACCTTCACTCTGTATTGTTTGTCACGTCCGGGAGCTATGCTCTGAGCTCCTTGTTCTGCACCTTTACTTTTACTATCTGTTTCACTATTTTTTGTTGTGACACGTTTGTTTATTGGAAAAGGAATGGCAACCAATGATGGGAAAGGGGCAAAGTATTGGTAAACATCTGACCAATTTCCCCGAGGGTGTTCGCCCGTGAGGTGCCTTCCTCTCCGCCACACATTTTTTCCTGTTTCAATTGTCTGTGTGTGGTTGTATGTATTGCCTCAGTAGGGCTGACATCATAGGTTGTGTCGAGTTGAATACACATTGGAACCCCCTATTAGTAGTCACAAACAGTGTTTTGGCATGGACAGTAGGGCACTAGAGACAATAGAAACCCAATCATAGAATTAAGAGGGGGTAGATCCAGAATTTTACAATAGAAGATTCTAGTGGAGAATGTTCTCATGCCCGTTAGATGATTGCTAACTTGAGTCCTGGGTACAGGGATTTCTTGTGTTTGAATTTCATTGAGTGGAGGGCTTTCCCTATGGTACCCGTTTTTCCCTCTAAGCACCCCTTGTTATTGTATGGGGGTATTTACCCTCAACTCCAAATTTGTCACTACATTGCTAGAGGTATTAGCCCCTCAACCCCAGACTTGCCTCTAAATTTCTGGGGGTATTAGCCCCTCAACCGCAGATTTGCCTTGACATTGCTGGGAGTGTTAGACCTCCACCTCCCAAATTTGGCTGGACATTGGTGGGAGTATTAGACCCCCAGCCCCTCTTTGGGTCTGAAACGTGGAAGTATTACCCCCCCCCCGATATTGCCTCTACATTGCTGCAAGTATTCCCCCCACCCCAAATTAAATGGTAGTTGCGCCCCTGCTTTCTCTTGTATTGTCTTTCGCTGGGTAGTTACGTTATTGTGAAGGGGTAGGAGTCTAACTTACTGTATGCGACGACCGCGTTGGTTGGGGTTGTAGTATTCATCCTAGATGTGGAGTTTAGGGATGACATGCATGATGGGATGCATGGCTTCACAGTCTTGGGCTCAGGAATCATGTTGTGGCGTGATTCGGAGCTGGAATCCTCTCCTTCTGGACACTCTGATGTGGTGGTTGTGGTGACCTATTCGGCGCATAGGAAGGACACATCGTACTTGGGCGTTCGGATTCGGACTGGGAAATTCCTCTAGACTAAACGATTCTGTGTTTCCGGAGAGTTCTTGTTGGGAAAGTCCAGTCGTATTCAGGGTGACCAAGTCGTTCGGTAAGTAAAGGGTTTTGAGCATCGTACTGCATCGTTTGGGAAAACCGAATCCCAGTTCAAGTCGGTTGGAAGGTCCGACTCCAGATGGCTCTAAGATGGCCTTCCTGACTAGATCAAAATCAGGCCCTTGTTGTTTCATACCACAATCATCTCCACTCACCACTCTCCCATCAGAATCAACCAGAACATCCAAAAACACATTGCTCTTATCCGAGACTCCTCCTCCTTTACAGTTTGTCTTGTCCACCATAACTCATACTGATTGCAATTGTTACACAAAGATTCTCTAAATAAATTCCAGACAGTCCCATCCAGCACTCTCACAGCATTCCTGAAACACTGAATTACCTTCACAGAATCAGACCTTTTAGATGTCCTTTTCCTGACATCAAGACCACATTTCACTCTTACCTGGTAACCAACTTCAACCGACCGTTTACTCGGAATTCCTCTTCTCTCATCCATCTTTTTTTCCCCCGCTCCTTGTATTCTACCACCGCTCTCCTGAATCTCTTGTAATCTACCTCCGTATCACTATTACTCATGCTCTTCAACCGCCATGGCACTAGCTTACAACCAGCTTACCTCCCTCTTAGCACTCTGTAAAAACGTGCTTTTTAACGGCATTTTGCTTTTAGTGTTTTAAGCACCTTGCACTTTAATATTCCCCTACCTGCCATCCCCGCTTACCGACAGTATTCACCGCCATGCTCCCTGGTCCACCACGGGTCAGTTCCCGATTGCGTGGAGGGAGTACCGTGGAGGTCAGCAGTCTAGCTGCTAGACCTATAAAAAACACATGGCTTCCGCTTTGCACAGCGGGCGTGCCGTCGGCGCGCCAACGGCAACCCTGTCTGTGGCCGTCCATGCCAGGACCGGGCTTGGGGTTAAACCCCCTGCCGTTTCTCCCCAGAAATTTTTTTCACTCTTGTGACCTCCTTTTTTTCGTTTAAGGAAGTCTCCCAACAAAAATTGTCCACATTCCTTGTCTTTAAACAATAACAGTGCTACATGCTCTCATTGCCCATTTAAACTTGGCCAGTCTTTGAAGACGCAGACCTCGTTTCAGACCTGGAACCCTTTGAAATGTTCTTGCTAAACTGCAGATCCCTCCCCAAACATTCCGTACAAATGTCTGTGTTTTTACAGGATAAACTCCCTGATGCCTTGTTTCTAACCGATGCAAAAACCACAGTTGATGGACAGAATGCAGAACAATGTCATACATTCACCCCAGTACAGAGATCTGGGCCTAAATCCATCATTTTTTTGCACTCCACACCACCCCAGTTCAGACATGGCCATATGCAAATCAGTCTGACCCTGTGCCTCATGGGAACAGTCCAGCCCGAACTGCCAAGCCATGCCTTTCCTGGACCGGAAACAAGCTTCCGAGAACCGGTTTCTGGCATTCCAGCCGTCTTCAGCCCGGCTTGCTTGAATCCTGTGGTGTGGAGAGCATGGGACTCACGTCTGAGCATACCCATCCCACTCGGGGTGACAAATGCAAAAACCACAGTTGATGGACAGAATGCAGAACAATGTCATACATTCATCCCAGTACAGAGATCTGGGCCTAAATCCATCGTTTTTTTGCACTCCACACGACCCCAGTTCAGACATGGCCATATGCAAATCAGCTGTATCTTCTTGAGAAGGTGGCTGAATGGATGGAACTTTCCTGCCTGAAACTAAATGGAGAAAAAACTGAGCTGATGCTCCTCGGAAACTTTCCCGTGTTCGATGCAGGGTGATTGTGGCCAAAATGCCTTGGCTTTGGTTCCACACCTAAAAATCAGATAATAAGTTTGGGTATATGGCTGGATTGCTCTTTGATGAACATTGAAACATCAAGCGACAAAGTTATCAACCACCTGCTATGGCATTCTCAGGATGCTCTGCAAAATCCTACCTTTTCTTCCCTTCTTAGCCAGAAGGTTGATGGTCCAGGCCCTCATTCACTCACGCCTCGACTATGGGAATGCTTTATATCTAGGTGCCCCTAAAGCAGCTACCGCAAAGCTACAGATTGTTCAGAACTGTGCCGGCCACCTACTTCTGCAGACTCCTTATCGGCAATCCACCAAACCTGCATTGAGAGCGCTCCATTGGCTGTCTTATTGGAGAAAATCACATTTATAGCCTTATGTATCACTCACAAGTCCTTTTGGGGGAAAGGACCAACAATCACTCAAAATATTGTTTCACCATACTGCCCTAACAGAAACCTCCGCTCGATCAATCTCCTTCTTGCATCAGTTCCAAAAATGTTAAAAGCACGAAGTGGTGGGTGTTCCTTCTCTTATAATGCTGCTAAGCTTTAGAATACCCTCCCTTTCCATGTACGTCGGGAGTCTAATCTCCTGACCTTCCGGAAACTCCTTAAAACCTGGCTGTTCCAAAAATCTTCATAAGCATCTCTGTCTACTCCGTCCACTGATGTAAGTGCTGGGATGCCTTAGGGTAGCTATGCGCTTTATAAGTGTTTTTTAATGCATTCATTCATTCATTCAATGCACAAGCTCGGTCCTAGAACTGAGAATACCACAAAATGTCTCTGAGAGATTACAGATTTTGAGCTATAGTTGTGCATTGTTTGCATATTGCTGTATGATGATCTTTTTGTCTACGCATTGGTACTAGAAGCTCCAAGTTGAGGTTGAAAAAGGTAGGGGACTGGATACCCCCATGTGCTACACTATAGGTGATAGAAACACACAGTGGCAAAAACAATAAATTATGCATGTTGGATCTATTGGCTTTGCCAATGCTGTTTGCCGATGTGGTGCAGCATCAAATTTAAGATGACACCTAATGAGTGCATGTCATGAATAGGGATCTGCAGAGTTACCTGACAGGTGCTGCTAAGGTGGTGATTACCCTATACTGGAAACACCCTCAACCCGCACCTATTACACAATGGACCTATAGATTGTGCCAACTCTTAGGGGAAGCATTCTTTACCCCGCAGTCAAAACAACCTGCCTTTACAACGCAGTCACTACCCTGACTGTGATGTTACTATGCATTGCTTTACCATAGGAAGTAGTTACAATGACTTACTTTAGGGGGCACATTGTTGGACTGTTGTTGGATTTTTAAGTCCAACACCTTCCTCACTGTTGCGTAGCCTGGAGTTGGAATAGAAATATATACTATGCCAAAGTCGAGCGCCCACTAAAGCAAGTCACAATAATGACTTGCGTGGTAAAGTAACGCAAGGTAACGTCGCAGTGGGGTAGTGACTACATTGTAAAGGCATGTGTGGTAAATGCATGCAGGGTTCCGTTATACACCCAACGGTTAGCACTTGAAAAGCTGACTTATGCTTTGTCGGGAGATCGCAAACACTTTATGAAGAAATGGAACCCTCTGATTGATTTGTGTATGCAGCATTACATATGGTGGTGGAACCTATTCATCTACTGAGAGGAGACCACCTCAATCTTACAATTACACTGTGCACATGTATGCTGAGGAGAAGGTAGGTGGGTTAGAATCTGAGGTAGGGTTGAGGAATTTGCAAAGGGCTTATGCTTATTTCTCTTCCTAATATGTTTTTCCTTTTGTAGTATCTTGTTTTCAAGTCTGCCTATAAACTTCAATAAAAAGACCTTGATTTTGAAAAGGAAGAAAAAAAGCTGATGTGGAATGTATGCGCGTATGAAATGACGCAGGTGCCATTTTCTTTTTATTTACCGATCCGAGATGGATTGGCAAATAAAACAAAATGAAATTTAAAAAGTACAAAGTGCTTTTCAAGGCTGAGAGTCGGGCAACAATTTGCTTCCTGACCCTGCCAAAGAAATTAAAATGTATTTAAAAAAAAGGACTGGGGGGACTTGAGGGCAATAGAGAAGTGGGTGGGGGTAGCAGGTGGTGGTGGGGAGTGAGTAGGGGGATGAAATCATAATAAACCGGGTGGGTGGAGGAGAGGAAAAATAGAACACAAGGGACAGACCAACATGAAGGGTGGGAGGTGAAGAACAAGAAGGAGAGAGCAACATAGATTTTAGTATGAGGAGAAGCACATGACAGAGAGAGAGAGAGAGCAAGCATCACAGGAGGGCGAGAACAATGTGGAGCGCAAGCAGGGCTGGCCTGAGAATCCAAAGCAGCCCTTGCAATTTTGTCGAACCAGTGCTCCCCCTTTCCCCCCATGGACTGGAGGGAGGAGGAGGAGGGTGCACTGCTGTTTTTGGTTACGGGCGGCCGATATTGCAGCATTACTGCAAAACTGGCCCCCACCCATGGGCATCCGCAGAAATGTTTCCAGGGGGGGGCAAAATTTTAACTTCATCACCATCCTCCGACATGATTGAGCACAAGTATTAAATACATTTAATAAAAATCTAATAAGACAAAGAGCTTAAATAAACAAAGAAACCCATAGGGGGAAAAGAAAAATCTTGTGAGGCGCCACAGCAGATGACGTGGAAACTACCATAACACGGAGGAAAAAACTAAAAATGGCCAGAAAAAACAAAAAAATTCTATATCAGGTTGACGTGGTTCTAGAGCATGGGTACTGACAAACTTTCTCTCGGGGGGGGCAAATTTACAGTGTGGTTTGTGGCCGAGGGCTGCACCGGTGGGGGCGGTATCAGTGGGGGAGGGGGTTGATGCTAGAGCAACAAAAAAACTATGACCATGAGGTTGAACACATGCCCCTGCAGCGGACGCCTTCATCCACTGAGCCACCAGACCAAGCATACATACATCTCTCTCTATCTCTCTCTTTCTCTCCTACCTCTCTCTCTTCTACCTCTCCCTATCTCTCTCTCTCCCTCTCTGTCTCCCTCCCTCTATCTATCTCTCTTCTCTCCCTCTCTCTGTCTCCCTTCCCCTCCCTCTCTCTCCCTGTCTCCCTCCCTCTCTCTGTCTCCCTCCCTTTCTCTCTGTCTCCCTCTTTGTCTGTCTCCGTCTCCCTCCATCTGTCTCCCTCTCTCTGTCTACCTCTCTCTGTCTCCCTCTCTCTCTGTCTCTCTGTCTCTCTCTCTCTCAGTCCGTTGTCTGAGGATCTTGGAAGCTAGCTGTGTGTATCAGCTCTGGGACGCTCTTGGGCAGCCATGCGCTTAAGAAATCTAATTCCATTTCATTTCATTTCAATTCTGTCTCCCTCCCTCTCCCTCCCTCTATCACCCTCTGTCTCCCTCCCTCTCTAATTATCCCTCAGTCTCCGTCTCCCTCTCTGTCTTAGTCCCTGCCGCTGTCTGTCCCTGTCCCTGTCTCTGTCTGTCCCTGTTTCCCTCCCTCTGTCTCCCTCTCAGTTTCTCTCTGCCTGTCTGCCCCTGTCTCTGCCTCCATCTCTCTCTGTCTGTCTCTATCTGTCTCCCTCCCTCCCTCTCGCTCTCCCTCTCACTCACTCTGTCTGTCTCCCTCTCTCTCTGTCTCCCTCTCTCTGTCTCTCTCCCTCTGTCTGTCTCCCTCCTCTGCCTCCCTCCCTCTTTCTCTTTCCCTCTGTCTCTCTCCCTGTCTCCCTCTCTCTCCGTCTCCCTCTCTTTCCATCTCTCCCTCCCTCCCACTATCTGTCTCCCTCCCACTATCTGTCTCTCTCCCTCTATCTGTCTCCGTCTGTCTCCCTCCCTTCGTCGCCCCCTCCCTCTGTCTGTCGCCCTCTGTCTCCCTCCGTCAGAAGCCATTTATTTATTTCAGGATATATTCATAAAATATAATCCTAGTACATTAATAAATCACTGGATGCATGTTTCATAATCCTTCACCTATCAAAGTGTTTTCTGTTAAAGAAGAGCAGATCTGATCAACGAATTGGTCTTTTTAATTAGAGAAAACGGCCCAAAAGAACAAAAGGAAGGTGACTTGGAAGGCTCTGGCCTGCTTCTGTGTAAGGATGCTGTGCGGTCCGTGCATTGCCCACACATCTGAACCCATGTGGATGCGGCCATTGCAGTGAAGCATGCCAGTGAATCCCCCCTCACCCCACCGCTTGCTGCAGGCATGTAACATGGCCACTTCAAGGCTCGTCTGCAGCGTTCTCTTGTTCCATCAGGTCTGCGTTTCTGCACACTGCATCCTGCCACAGCACCATGGACGTCATATTGGGGTCACCAGGGGCCGCGGCTGAGACCCCTGGCTCGTGCCTTTCAACCCATAACACTGCCTTTGTGACACCTGGCCCGACAGATCACAAAGAGTGAGGGAGGGAAACAGACAGACGGGAGTCTTTAAAAGACCATTTACTTGTTAATGGGCTAAGTTGTGAATCGCAGCACTGCTGCATTGGTGTCAGCTGACACTATTTAATTAAAAAAAACACAGGTAGGATGTCTGTACAGCAAGGCACCTCAAAGGCAGAGGGCCCATTGTCATTCTTTATGTGATGATCAGGAGCTGACAGAATGATAACGGGCCACGCCACAGTCTGCATGAGATTCGGAAGGGGTTTAGAGTTCAGAGAGAAATGCGAGAGGCCCCAAGTGAGAGAACGTTTCAACTCCTGGGGCTTCTCGCACGAGAACAGCACAGCCTGCTGTAATTACCATATTGTAACTGGGCCAGCACAGGACAGACCGGCGATCCAGGGGGGGCAAGCGACCCCCCTTGCCCCCCCCTGCGGACGCCCATGCCCCCACCCTTCCAGCCTCCCGGGGAAACGCCTAATGCCGGCTACGGCCTGTCTGGCCCTGAGCCAGAGGGTGGATATTTGAAGGGAGGGAGGGAAAAGCACACAATGGAGACAGCTGGAAAACACATGTACTTTCATGAAGTGCTTTACAACAAAAACAAATTGTTCACTAAAAATGAGCGGCAGAAGAATACAAGTCAGACAATCAAAAGTATGGTAAAGAGGCTATGCTCTAGGGGAGGGACAAACAAAAGACATGGTGGGCAAGCCATTGAATGAGAAGCAAACAAATGAAAGTCCCAATAAATATAACCACTGTTAAACAATGTGCGGGCTGTAAGCCCACTGTAAGTTATTTGTAAGCCCACAATAGTTCTCACTCAACCACACAGCTTGCCCTGTCTCTTAGGCCAGTCTAAAAAAAGGAAGATGTCAAGTGGGGTCTAATGTTCGATAGTGCTAAAGGCAGCTAAATGTTCCAGTAGCACTAGTTGCACTAATCCATACTCTTTAGAATATTGTATGAAGAGGGATTTTTTTAGTTGTCCTCATTTACCTTAACCCTCTATAGAAAACACCGACCACCTTGCGCGTCTTTTCTGAGCGAGTTCAAAGTTCTTTATAAAAGCTCGAACTAAGACACGATAATTAACTGGTGGAAGGAGCATCCAGAATTGGAGGGTTGACCAATTTACTCCACCTAGGTATTTTCCAACCTGTTGGACTATATTATTATTTGGCTGGGGAGCCCGAAACACTGATCCATGGAGCAGAGAAGGCATAATCATAGGAACCGGGGAAGGAAAAAAAAAACCCGGGCATCCTATTTCCACTGTACCAATAGATCCCAAAATGCAAGCTTTTTCTTACTACAGGATCTAGCCTTATCCACTCTAGATAATTCATTAAGGGAAGTCAGCCATTCTGAATGTGTTGAAGCAATGGTATCCACCCAAAACGTACAAATTTGTCTTCTTGCCAGAAGGATTGCCTAAAAGAGGAGGGATCTAGCGTGACCAGAGATGTTATCATTGAGGCTAAAAATAATTAGAGGGAGACTGATAGTCAATGAGACCTTGAGGATGGAGTCCAGAGACTTCTTCACTTCCTCCCAAAAAAGTCAGATAAGGGGGCAGTCTTTAAACATGTGTACATCCGATGCCTCCAATAGGCCACATTTATTACATGCTTTCCCGGGCTGAATCTTCGATAGTTTTAAGGGAGAAAGATACGCTCAATGGGCCGTGAAGAGATGGTTGCGCTTAAGCCACGCAGGCTTGACTAATTGATGCAACAAAATGAATGAATCTGTCCACACCTGTTCACACTGGATGTTCATCTCATCTCCCTACAACTCATCGGCGAGATTAAAATCCCCATCTACCTCCTCCAAGATTGCCCAGGACCAAAGTACGACCTCTTTTCTGCCCCCTCGCCTCGCCACCAACAATTCGTCCAGATTGCTGTCTTTCCCCAGAGGGATGCCCTGTCTAAGCTGTGCCTGGGCCCAACTATTCAGCTGCATGCATTTGAGCCTGGACAGGACAGGGCCTACTCTCCCCCGTAGCTCTTCCCGGGACAACAAGGAACCCCCTATCAACAGGTCTCCCCACTTTGAAATGCCAGAATCCTTCACAGGCATGGTCAAATTATCCTGAAGGCAAGGTGGGGTACCTGGTGATTCCCACAATGGTGCAAAATTTGAAAAATAACTAAGGCCGACTTTCCTTCAAGAGGGATTTTGTTTTTGTGCTGCTCAATAGAAAAACAAATTATGAATTCAAAATATTATTGTCTGAAACGTGTCTGAATTTTGTACAGACAGTTTTTTGAGATCATTTTCATTAGTGTGGAACTTTACATATTGGCCTTGGGTTCGGGATGTCAAAGGGAGGTAGGTTTCATTAGTAGAGTGGTTTTTGACCCAGTTTTAGGACAGAAGAAAACAAGCTTTCTTTTGGGGGCAATTCATGATACAAGAATAAGAGGAGCTAAGTTGTGGGCACATATATGCATCACGTTTCCGTGATTGGATGGCATCCGCATGGGTGCAGGTATAGATGAAGTCCGTGATCTGTAAACTGAGAGGAGTTGTTGAGTTTGACCGAGCCTCCAAGAGAAGAAGGTTTTGCTGTGGTGGTTAGTGAGGTGGCTTTTACTATATATTTGGCAAGCCATTGTTCCAAATTTGAACCCACTTGCATTTTATGCTGGTGGGGCCTGCATTCCACAGCGCTTGGGGGCCTTGTCAGATAACCCATTGCGACAATCCCAGTTCAGGCTGTCGGCCTAGCAGCAAATGGGTGTGTCTTCTGCGGTTTGCTCTGGGACTGAAGATGTTAATGCGCAGATTTGGGTCCATGGATGGATGTCGCAATATCGAGTCCAATAATATTGACTTGCACTTTTTTTAATCCACAATAATCGATTACCTGAATGCCAATATATCATCAAGACAAGCTGACATGGGGAAGTAAAGATTTACTATTCTCCACATCATTTTACCATGATGATATATTGCAAGTCAATATTGTGGTGCTGATATAAGTGTAGGATGATATTCAAATGTTGGTATTGTGATTGAATAGTGTGCAATGAAGTCAGGATTGAGCAATGTTGTTAATCGATTCAAGAGAGGGCCAGAAGAGTTGCAGTGCAGCCTCTTTGATGATCTAATCAGGCAAGATGGGGACCCACAGTGACCCTTAGTTGCCCATTACAGGGCCACATCAATTGCTAGTGGCCGACAAGCAGTAGGGCCAGGACTCTCCTCGGAGTTGTAGTGACAATAAACAAGGAGAACTGCGGTAGTAGTAGAGTCATTTGGCATCTCGGCAGCTCCAGGTAACAAAGTGGTCACAGTACATGGCGGGGCAGCAATGGGTCCTTGGGAAGAAGGCCTGTATTGTGCTCAGGGAGTGAACCAGGGCCATTGTCAATAGGCCTTCACAGTATGCTTTCTTTGTCATCTTAGTTGTGAAGCAGTTGTCTTAATGCTTTGTATATGGCATGGGGAAGTACTGATGTGTGTTATGGGCTTGATGGCAGACCGGCCCTAATAATTGTGGTTGAATAGGGGAATGGGACAAACTGGAGTATGCAATGGCTACACTGCTGCAGTGGAACACCACATACAGTATCCCCCGAAATCCAACATACGTACTGGGTCAAGTTCCAGCTATAAAGCAATGCGCTAAACTCTGAAAGGCCAGACGAAGGGCCTACCAAAAAACTAGGTCAGAGACTGCCAAAAAGGAACTCAAATTAGCCGCTAAAAATCATTCACAAAAGGTTTGGAAGGCAAAACGTGAACTCACTGAGGCAAAATGGCTGAACATTTTTGGCCTGTTGGGGCCGGGTAAGTCCCAAGAATTCGGCCAAATACCTATATCAACTATTTCACGGGACCTCAAACAGAGAGAACTCTCTTGATGCAGCTACATGTGTAACCCACGTTAAAAGACTGTATACCGATGATCCGAATGGCACTCAGCAGAACAGTGCCATAACATCTGGAGAGGGACATGGAAACACCCTAGCAGAGCCTGCTGTCCCTCCAGTCGCTTCAACTTTCCCAAGTAAAGGGGAGGTCCGTTTTATTGTAAAAAAGATATGACAGAATCTGCCAGGTTCTCTTTTAAGGGACGATACAGACTTTTGGTCAGACACCTTGGCTCAATTATACGAGGAATGTGGGCTACTGGGGGACGTCTCAGACTCTTGGAGGGGTTCACTGCTGCAACAAATATATAAAAAAGGGCCATACACTGACCCTGGGAACTACCGAATGATCGCCCTGCTGGACATCGAGGGCAAGGCCTACGCAAGCTCACTTTTGGTGGAATCAATGGACTGGGTCAAGGCGGAAGGTCTCCTGCCCTTTTATCAGACTGGGTTTAGACCAGGGGGCTCAACTGTGGATAACATTGTTGCCCTGTCATATATAGCCCATCATGCCCCGCCGCTTTTTGCCTGTTTCATCGACTACTCCGCAGCCTTCGACGGTGTAGACCGATCCATCCTCTCACAGAAACTGGCACGCTGGAACATCAGTCCACCCTTATTACAAGCTATTAAATCATTATACTCATGTACTTGGATAAGGGTCAAACTCACCAGTTAGTGTTCCAGAGTGAAAATTACCATGGTCTGGGGGCTAAAGCAGGGATGTGTCCTGGCCCCAATGCTTTTCAATCTGTATACTGCGGATATAGGCCGGGCACTGTACGGCGCCTCACTAGCCACGGCCAGGATCGGCCACACAAAGATACAGCTGTTGCAGTATGCCGATGATTTGGTTCTGTTCGATCATACTAAAACAGGCCTTCAAAAAGCGCTTACAGCCCTTTTGGTGTACAATGCGCAGAACAAGCTGGTTGCCAATTCAACCAAGTCCAAAATAGTAATTTTTGTCCACTATCCGAAAAAAAGGTGGCAAAGTGGCAGTTGGGCATGCTGACTCTGGACTGCGTCCAATCGTACAACTATCTGGGGGTATGGATCAGCGAATCGGGCCGCCCATGGGTGCATCTCCACAAACTGCAGCAGAAGGGGAAAATGGCCACCTATGCACTTTGCAAACTATGTGACTCTGGATAGCCAATAACAACGGCCATACAAAGAGTCCTGCGGGCCAAACTTTTACCGTCCCTCAATTACGCACAACAGGCATTCCCAGGGAAACTTGCACAAGACCTGGAGAAAATACATTGCATTGCCTACAAAAAGATATTATGTCTACCAGCTTGCACCAGGAACACTCTAATTTGCTTGGAATTTGACCTCAACCAACAAAAACTAGAAGAGCTGGCGACCCTCTCGAAATACTTTTTCTTAACAACTCCATGAAGGCAGTTTTAAAACCAATTTTCCTACAAACCAGCAACCCTTGGCCTGCCTGTCTTGCTTTAGCTAAAGATCTTCTGCAGCTTGCCACAGAGAATTGGGACCCTAGCTTAACCAACTATGCTTCCAACAAGGCAACCATAAAAAAGCAATTGCGGCAATGCTCTCACACTTTGGATGTGGAATCCCTGGCAGCAAGAGGCTTACATGAGACCCAAAGTCTACCACACACACGGCCCAGTCAGAAAGTCCATCTTAGGCAGGCCGTGGAGAGGCAAGCCCTACACAGGATTTTAGCCGCCAGATAACACCCCCTCCCTCTAAAAGAACTGTATCCAACCGCAAACACAAGGTCGAGTATTAGGGAGTGCTGCTTCTGAAACTACAAACGAGAATCCTTGGCCCACATTCTACTTTGCTGTTCAGCCCTTCAGCCAGCTCGTAATACCTACCTTAGACCAATTCTCCTGCAACTGGGCACCCGTACAGCAAAAGAGGCAGTCCAACAACTCTATACCTTGGACATTGTAACGCACATGGCGAGCTTTGGGAAATCTGTTTACCTCACCTGTACACTATTGAAGGGCAACTCTCCACACGCTGTGTTAGGAGTACCCTCTGAAGTTCTTTAGAAAGCAGGGCCTGGATTGTGGAGGCTTGGATAATACTGAACTTTCGACCTTTTTTGGCCATAATAGGTCCTTCTCAAATTACTGTTTTCCTTTATAAACAAAAACAAATGGAGATTTTAACAATTTTTCGAACAAATATTTATTGTTTTGTATTTCTAAAAGTGGTTTCTTTCGTTCCTTTTTAAAATATGATGCGTTTTGTAATGGTTTTGATTAACCGCAAAAATAAAGTATTCATTCATTCATACGGATGTGGGGAGGGCATGATTCGACCCACAATTGAAGAAAATACTTTTGTCAGTGGAAAGAACTTTCAGAAAGTATTGTCTGTGAGAAGCTGTGCTATTGGTCTGTAGTCCACTGACGTCAATTCACTTAGCTTTATGAGTACCGGAAGTGATATCAATGTACCTTTTCAACACCCCCCCTCCCCCCCTTAGCACTGAGAGCGACGGATTTGCTACAAAAGATGGATGTGGGGTAGCTCAATGAGTGGAAACTTCAGAAAGTAATTACGGTTCTTAGAGGCCCATTTACTTAGTGTTCCTGGCAATGCCTTCGTTATCCTTGACCCCTTACTAACACCTGGGCCCAAGTAAAGGGTGACCAGGCGTCCCCGTTTTGCCAGGACGGTCCCTGTTTTTAACCAGCTGTCCCAACACATTTCAAGAAATGTAGCTCAGAGGTGTTTTTTATGTTTTACAAAGAAGGGATAGTTAGCAGCTGTTTCAAGAAAGCAATTTAATTAACAGGCAAGCTACTGGGCTTAAAAATTGCATTTTATGTATGTTCTTACTGTCTGTTCTGTAATTCTCTGCCGAGGAGCGCTCTCACCGCTTGAAGTAAAATTGTTGTCCTTCTATTTTTGTGAAATGTCCCAGTTTTTGGCTTTAAAATTCTGGTCACCCTACCCAAGTAGCAAGGGCAGTGCCAGGGGCCCCTGGATACATGTAATTGACATCCATGATCTCTTCATGTTCATTTGCACATGGGGCGTCCGTGAAAACATACCAGCTTTGTTCTGCCTCCCTTAGTGCTCCTAGCTGGCATACTGGCGCTTTAAAAATCCAATAACCTTGTCTAAAATTATAAAATGGAATGCAGAGGTATTAAAAAGTTTTCGATATCAGCCTCTGTTCCCATCCAAGACTGAGCTAAGTTCATTTGTCAGACGGTTCTGCAACGTGATGTCCAATGTGTCCAGAAGTTGATCAGTATTCACCCGATGGCGCCATTCCTTAGCCATTTATCATTCAAATGCTGTGCATGAGCGACAAGAGGCCTGGCGCGGACAGCCTGTGGATCCGATGGGATCAGGTTTAGATTTTAAGGAGCTTATGTTAATGGCAGGCTTTGTGCCTCCCGCACAGCGCCGAACACTCGTTTTGCTTTGCAAGCCCCTTGCCACATGCAGGGCCTGGATTAAAGAGGCAGCGAGAGGTTATTTCTATTGTCAGAATCTCAGCTGGCGTTCCAGGGGAAACAACATTTTATCTTCACTTTTCCCGACTACTTAGCCTCTGGTTAAAAAAAATAAAAAAAAGCATGAATGTCTGGCATAGACAAAAAAAATGCGACTTTCAGTCAGTCCCTCGTTCACTAATCTGAGACCCTGGAAACGACAGCGCTTTGGGAAAAGATTGCTTGTCTCGCAAGTAAATGTCGGGCACTTCCACTTGTTGCAAATTAGAAACAGTCTCCCGCTCTCTCTCGCTTTTCTTCCAGGCTCCACGCTAACCTTTGTAGCCCACAAAAGATCCCTGTTGGCTGCAAAGAGGAAAGGGGCTCCCTCGGTGGAGTCACATTGTCTTTTTTCCCTTTCTGCTAAATTCGTGTCACTCTCCTCTGATGCAGCTGGAAAGCATTAATGCGTCAGCTGCAGACAATCGCCTCCATTGAGCCCCGAGCCCCATGCCAGAAGTGAAGCCAGCAGTGCTGGCACAAGGCCTGTGGCTGCTTAACTGCTAATTAGCCACCGCGCCGAGGCATGGAAGCGAGCAAAGAGCCACATCTAATGAAAGAGGACTGACGCTCCTGTTCACGGGCTATTAAAACATCAGCTACTAATGCTTGTGTCTGCTAATCACCGTTAATTGTATTATCAGAACACAAAAGGGCTGTTAGGGCTGAAGACCCGTCTCATAACAGTGTATGTCAGGGGCACGTCTGTGGCACCCTCAACAAAGCTTATGTGCTTAAGGTAGCAGAGTGAATTTACAGTGGCGGTGTGTCATGGCACCAGGAAATAATATAACATTGCTGTGTCTACCGCTTATTGTGTTGCCGCTCCAGCATCCAATTTCAATGCTAACTTGTTGAAAAATGGCTAGGCTCAGTCATTCTATCTATCTATCTATCTATCTATCTATCTATCTATCTATCTATCTATCTATCTATCTATCTATCTATCTATCTATCTATCTATCTATCTATCTATCTATCTATCTATCTATCTATCTATCTATCTATCTATCTATCTATCTATCTATCTATCTATCTATCTATCCATCCATTCATCATCCATCCAACATACCTACCTACCTACCTACCTATCTATCTATCTATCTATCTATCTATCTATCTATCTATCTATCTATCTATTCACTGAAAAAAACATAGGTTTCAGGCACGTTATAGTTAGAAATTAGCATTAAAAAAATCTTAGAAATTCACTGAAAAAAACGTAGGTTTCAGGGACGTTGTAGTTAGTTGGACATTTCCCTCATACAAAACCATAGAAATGTCCCCTTTACAGTTAGTTGAGCTAACTATAACTCGCGCACACACAATGCACTGCTGATGACGTCACATATTACATCATTCATGACATGGTCAGTGACATCACTGATGACATCTCAAATTACATCACTGATGACATCATCCAGTGACTCTGTGTTTCTATAAAATGAAAATATGTTTTATACATATGCCAGGGTGTATTGAAGAATGAATCGGTGTAAGAGTCAGGATGGATGATTTAGTAGGTGTGTGACTGACTGTATAAGTGAGTGATTCATTGTGTCTTACTTAATATATGTGTTAGCGACTGATACAGACAGTCACACACTTTAGGCTGTCAGTTGATGTGTAAGTGATTGCATGGGTTGGTAAGTAGCTAAATGAGGATCTACATGGGCTATTGATTGGTTGTCTGAGTATCTGTATGGGTGCCTGAGTGTCTGTGTGGATGGGTGGGGGGTGTGACCCTGTGCATAGATTTGTGAGTGGATGATTCACTGGGTGTATGGGTTCAAGAGTTTATCTCTGAGGGGTTGTATGGCTGGGTGAGTGTGTGTACGGGTGTGTTGGTGAGTGAATGGATGCCTCAGTGGTACATGTGTGAGTAACTGCATATGTGAAAGGCAGTATATGTGAGTGTTGGAGTGTATAAATGACTATATGTGAGAGTGAGTGATTGTGAGAGTGGTTGTATGGATCAGTGTGCTTGTATTAGTTATTGTATTAGAGTGTAAGTATATATTAGTATATGTTTAAATAAGTTAGGTGGTGTACAGATGAGTAAATGAAAGTGTGATTGATTATTTCCATGACTGAATAGGTGTGTGAGTAAGTCTATGAATGAGAGGCGGTGTGTGAGTGTCTGTATAGATATTTGAGTGCATATGATAATGCTGTATTGATGGCTGACTGTATGTATGAGTGACTGTATGGGTGAATGAGTGGATGTGGGTCAAGCTAGGAATTAGTGAGTGAATATGTACTAACTGGTATCGGTGTGTTCATGGTTTCGAAAAATAATAGTCCGTATTTTAGAGTGGGTGTATCAAGTGTTATATTAGGGTGTGATTAGGTGCATCAGATTTTCATGTGGATGATGTCATCAGTGATGTAATTTGAGATGTCATCAGTGATGTCACTGACCATGTCATGAATGATGTAATATGTGACATCATCAGCAGTGCATTGCAGGTGCGCGAGTTATAGTTAGCACAACTAACTATAACGGGGAAATTTCTATGGTTGTGTATGAGTGAAATGTCCAACTAACTATAACATCCCTGAAACCTATGTTTTTTTCAGTGAATTGCTAAGTTTTTTAAATGCTAATTTCTAACTATTACTTGCCTGAAACCTATGGGTTTTTCAGTGAATTTCAATAGTTTTTTAAAATGCTAATTTCTAACTATAACGTGCCTGAAACCTATGTTTTTTTCAATGAATTTCCAAGGTTTTTTAAATGCTAATTTCTAATTATAATGTTCATTAAACATATCTTTTTTTCTGTGTTTTTAAATTATCATCTCATTCTCAACCTGGTCAACACTGCAAATCTCACCACTTTTCCATCGACACCTTCCGCCCAAAAAATCGCCACTAATGAGAGCCACAACAAACGTTAATGATATGCAAAGCAGGCGTTCCTGTGGGAAAAAAACCTAAAACACCACTTCCCCATATTTTCAAGGACCAGCCAAATCTGCAATGCGATCCAAAAAGCAGGGGATAAGCCAAGTTAGCAGTAAGAAATTAACATCAACCTTTAACTGGTTAAGGAGGTCGACTATCTGCAGCGTGAATTGGACCCAACTCACAGCCACATCTAAAGTCCAACATGTGATACAGCTACTGATCATGCAGCTCCGACACCCAACAAGGCCACAACACCCGCGTCACCACCACCAGAACCTCCCCCGGACAACCCCTCCTACTAACACCCACGCAGCACAAAACAGGACAATAGACCTTCCCAAAACGCCATGGCCCTTCAGCCACACAATAGCTGTATGTTGGGAGATGTGGCAACCAAGTATGTGTGAAGTAGGCAAGTCACCCATCAATAAGAATGCACACAATACCAAGTGTAGCTTTGATGTGCTGGACAGACCTCACTATGCAAAGCACAAATCTCTCCATGTGGACATATACTACTGATACTTGTAGTGTTGTGCACAGTGGACGCAACCATGTTACCTCAGGCAGTGGGGAAGATCTCGGTCATGTAGTTGTGTTGTCCCCCCTGGAAGCCGAAGCAGAGTGGGCTGGTCCAACATACGGCACTCCAGCGTAGGAGTATGAATAAATAGGCTGGGGCTCTGGGCGTGGTTCACATGTGGGAAGGCCAAAGCGTCTGCTAGAGCGGCGACCCTCACCCTGCCACATGGCTGCCGCCATGACCGTGGGCCACCTCGACACAGGCCCCCTGCGAACCCAGCGGCACAGCACCATAGACTTATGTCTGTACAGACTACTGCTTTTGATCTACACTGCGGACAGCAGGGCTCCCAATTCAGATGCAGTGGCGATTGCATCATGATAGCTATTTCTTGTTCCCTACCGTACCGGATTGACCTTTTACCCAAATTCCCGGTATGCTAATCGTAGAGTTTTTTATGGATTATTGACTAATGTTATATATTTTTTTTAATTATCCTTACCATTGCAAGATCATTGGCTTATCTGTTCTTAATATCCCTTTCAACAGAGCCTTGACTACCTCATTCGATAGTTACTCTGATCCATCGCGCTATACTTCTTGGGTGATTGTGTCTGGGGATAAATATAACAGGTCAGTCTGATAGTCTGCAGTATGTTCTGACACTTTTTGTTTACCTTTTAGGTTTTATTGAACTGGGTACATATTTAGTTACCCTAATTATCATGATGCTTCTACTGTGGTTTTATCGACTATGTGTAGTTGGCTGTTTACAATTAGCGAATACCGATACCATGTTAGGATGTTGCATGGATTTTGTACACACTTTTAAATTACCCCGGATTATTCATCACTATTGGGATTTACCAGCTATTGATATGTTAATTCGTAATACCCACTTTAGAGAGCGATTATATACCATGCCCCCGTTATATTTATAGCTGACCCCTCTCCACTTACCCCCTCCCACCTTGTTGATTTAATTTTATACTTGAGCTATTTAGGATACGAAATCCATTTATATTGAATATCTTGACTTGCCTGTTATGATTATCCTTTGAACTATGCGTATATCTGTATGGAGATACGCTCTTTATTTATTTATTTTCTATATATATTGTTTTGCCTTTCAGATATAAATTGAATCTCCTACGGTTACGTTTTCTATCCGTCTTACACGATTCTCCAAAGGGTTACTGGGATTAGTGCACCTGGACATTACCTTTGCTCAGGTGAGCTTATATAATTATCTGCCCATATATCTTCCTATGTCGACCTTCAGTTTGTAGACAGCACTAGTTGGCTAGGGTGTTATTTTACTAATGGTAACCATTTCTTGGTCGTATACTATTGTTTGTCAATAGTTTTTTTGTATATATATATATATATATATACATTTCAATATGGGATTTGTTCAAACCAATTTGTACGTCCCTCTAGGTCCACTTTGTTGCTCAATTATTATGACATCAGGACATTTATTTATTTTTATTTTAGCTGTTTTATAACGTGCTCTGTTACTACCAGAGTATCCTGGCGCGAAAGGAAAAAACAAGCAGGTGGCCAAAGGAAACAGAAGAAATTTAAAATAGTCTAATAAGCAAACCTAAAAAGATGCGTTTTCAAAGCCTTCTTAAAAGGTACAAAATTCTGAATTGATCTCAAGAACAAAGGCAGAGTGTTCCAGGCCGAAGTGCACAAGGACAGCAATTGACTGGCCTCCAAGGCGCACTCGCCGAAAGCGGGGTACACTCAGTAAATTACAATCAGCTGAGCGTAGAGATCGAGTGGGGGTGTAGCGGCTGAATCTTTTCTTCAGATACGAAGGCCCAAGATCATTGACTGCTTTAAATGCTAGTGTTAGGATTTTAAAAGTAATCCTTTGAGTTACTGGTAGCCAATGTAGTTCTTTCAGATGGATTCGTACACTCTCTCTACTGGGCACATTGCAGAGAAGTCTCGCCGTCGCATTTTGGATGATCTGTAATCTAGCGACTAGGAAGGCTGGGGTTCCACTAAGAAGAGAGTTGGCATAGTCGAGCCGTGATAGTATTAAAGCCCTCGTGACCGACTCTCTTGCCGAAGATGGGAGATATGGAAAGAACTTTCTCATAGCCTTAAGAGATCCGAAGCACACCCCTGTAAGTTTTTTTATGTGTGCCTCAAACCTCAGATCCTCCCCAAACCATACTCCCAAGTTCTTTGCAGGGATGGTAACTGAGCTTGGCTGGGGAAAATCCGGAGGCCACAAGAGTTCTCTGAAATTAGGCGGAAATTGGCCATACAACAAAATTTCTGTATTGTCTTCATTGCATTTCAGCTGTGCCGCTGCTAACCAATTAAAAACCGAAGAAAGACAGGAACAGATGACCTCAGTGTCGAGTGCTGTATCAAGCCATGTAAATAAAAGTTGCGTATCATCTGCATACGCTATAATTTTGGCCCCCATTTGTTCTGCCATCACTATAAGCGGAGTAAGGTACACATTAAAAAGCAAGGGGCTCAATGTGGACCCCTGGGGTACCCCGGTAGTAAGAGGCTTGGCCGAGGAAGAAAAAGGTGGGATCCAAACCTGCTGGGACCTATCGGACAAAAAAGATTTCACCCATTCTAGTGCTGAGCCCAGCACACCAATCTCAGCCAATCGAGTCAGGAGGAGAGAGTGCGGGACAGTGTCAAACGCGGCAGAGAGGTCCAATAAAATTAGAACCGCTCTGCCGCCACTGTCCAAACACTCCCTAATAGCCTCTGTGATCTCCACCAAAGCTGACTCCGTGCTATGTGCTGCACGAAAGCCGGACTGGGCAGGGTGGAGAGCCTCAGAAGATTCCACAAAAGCATTCAGCTGACGAAAAGCAAGTTTCTCTCCAATTTTCGCCATGGCTGGAAGCAGGGAAATAGGTCTATAGTTGCCCGGCACAGCAGGATCAGCACCCGTCTTCTTCAGGAAGGGAAGAAGCTTTGCCTGTTTCCATTCCTCGGGAACCTTAGATGTTTTAAAGGATAGGCCCATTATTTGTGAGACCTTTATTGCCACTGATTCTGCCACTGCAGCCAACACCCTGGCCGGGCATGTAACACAACTGGCACCGGATCTCAAAGACTTAATCGCAAGCTAGGTGTCTTTCACTGAGAGGGGGGGGGGGGTAAATATCTCCATAGTATGGGTAGGCGGTGCTATAGGTCTAACATTATCAACAGTCCTACTCCCACCATTGACCGCTCTGAGACTCTGCTGTATTGTATCAATTTTTGTTTGACTATATTATACTTTTCCAGGTCTGGAAAGCTCTATACTATTTCATCGCGTTCCTCGTCATCAGCAACCTATTTTCATCTATCGTGTTCCATTCAACCGTCGAGGTTCGATTGGCATATATTCATGTCTATTTTACCGTGGCTGTGGGGTCTAATATCATGTTCACAGACAAAGTATACAGGGGGGTCCTAACATCACGATCTAATATGGTTGATTATTATTTTTTCTTTTTTGATCTCTCTTTTTTTCTTCATTACTCTGTATGTACTTTTAGTATCCACTGCTTCCTTCCTGGTTCACTCTTTATTTTTTCTATTGAGTCACTGATATTCTATACTGCTTAACAGGGTTCTCCTTCTTCTCTACTTTCATCACATATATCTGATGCATAATACACTTTCGGGTGTTTCTATTATGAGTTTTATAGCAGTATGTCCTCCTGATATGTTCTAATGTCCTTTAGGGTTATTCATATGTATATATTGATGCATTATTCTTTTATTTCACATCCTTGAGAAAGTCTTGGTACAGACTGTGTACTGACGAAACACATGTTGGCTGTTTCTTCTGAGATTTTTGAATAAATGGGACAGCATACATAAAAGGACTTTGGCTTAATTATTCTGTCTCAAGACGAACTTTGTTATTGAAATGTACAATGTTATGACTATTTTGAATATGGAATTGTAATGACTAATAGGTCATGTTTTCGTTATAACGCATAGGATAGTGCTGAATTGACCCCTTTTTCTGTAATTGAGTATGAATAAATAGGCTGAGGCTCTGGGCGTGGTTCACTTGTGGGACGGCCAAAGCGTCTGCCAGAGCGGCGGCCCTCACCCTGCCACATGGCTGCCGCCATGACCATGGGCCACCTACACACAGGCCCCCTGCGAACCCAGCGGCACAGCACCATAGACATATGTCTGTACAGACTACTTCCTTCGATCTACACTGCGGACAGCAGGGCTCCCAATTCAGATGCAGTGGCGATTGCAGATGACGCACTCCAGTAGGCAAGACATGTTGCTCCCAGTGTGGCCCGCATGGACCACGCATGATCACAGGCTGCGTACACGCTGAGCGCCAAAGGTACCACTAACTCAGTCACTCCCGGATTGTAGTGAAGACGCCAGGATGCAGGCACTATCTCGTAACAAAAGGATCAGACAGCACGTACTCGTGCACTACCAGGACGGAACCGGAAGCTATTTGCTTTGTTTTACGTGATTTTTGCAGTATTGATTAGAATAAATTCCACTATCCACCCGCACTGGCGTCAATCCCGACCGTAAATTTGATTAGCCGTTTATTATACTTCTGAATAACCTTCATTCTAATGAGACTTAGAATACCCCACCGGGTTGGAATTATCACCGGATGTGGGATATTAATGATTTTGGATTCAGCCACAGAGCCCTGAAGAGTCGGAGAACATTGTTTCTCTGACAAAACACGTGTCGGCTGGCTGTGTGTATTGTGTTTGACGACTGATTAAAAAGATCAAAGACCTCAACGCTGGATTGATTCCATTTGCTTTCGAAATTCATCCACATGATGTATTATCTTGTATGAGTGCGCAGGACTATTGTTATATGTAATTGTGTTTGGTTCTCCATCACAGAGTAAGGGGTTTTTAGGGTCCCCCCTTACTGGCAGCACCATACCAAATAAGATTTTTCTCTTACAAATTAATGTAAATACTGCTTGAGTGGCAATTCTTCCTGTCTAGGAAAACCCTGTTCGACTTACCTATTCCTGTAACCTTTGTTTTTTTTTCAGTGAATTTCTACGTTAAAAAAAATCTATTTCCTAACTATAGCATCCCTGTAACCTTTGTTTTTTTCAGGGAATTTTTATGTTTTACATTTTTTTTACTTCCTAACTTTGAGAGTGTTTGTATGAATGACTGTATGGGTGTGTGGGTGTTTTTGTGCGTGTGTGAGTCGCTGTATGGGTCTGTGAGTGGGTATGTGAGGGGCTATATGGGTGTGTAAATGGCTGTGTGTGGGTGCATGAGTATTTGAGTGGGTCTGTAACTATGTTCGTGAGTGTCTGAGTGGGTCTGTGAGTTGGTGCATGAGTGTCTGAGTGGGCCTGTGAGTCAATGTATGAATCTCTGAGTGGGTCTGTGATTGGGTGCATTAGTGTCTGAGAGGGTCCGTGAGTGGATGGATAAGCCTCTGAGTGGGAGAGTGAGTGGGCTCATAAGTGTCTGAGTGAGTCTGTGAGTGGTTGTGAGTCTGTGAGTGGGTCTGTGAGTTGATGCATGAGTATCTGAGTGTGTCTGTGAGTCTCTGAGTGGGTCTGTGAGTATGTGCATGAGCCTGTGACTGGGTCTGTCAGTATGTGCATGAGTCCGTGAGTGGATCTGTGAGTCAGTGTGTGATGTCTGAGTGGGTCTCTGAGTTGTGAGTGGGTCTGTGAATGTGTCTGTATGAGTCTCTGAGTGGGTATGTGAGTGGATGTGTGAGTCTGAATGGGTCTGTGAGTGGGTGTGTGAGACTGAGTGTGTCTGTGAGTGAGTGCATGGATGTCTGAGTGGAGCTGTCAGTGGTGTGTGACTCTCTGATTGGGTCTGTGGGTGGGTGCTCAAGTGTGTGAGTTGGTCTGAAAAGTGGGTGCATGGATATCTGAATGGGTGAGTGAGTGTATGAATGGGTCTATGACTGTGTATTTGTGTGTGTAAAAAACAGAGGGGGCACACAGTGTGCCTCTGCTCATTTCTAGACTGTTTTTCTGTCTGTTCGCTGCTCGCTCCTGCCCTCCACTCCAGTGGCGTCACTAGGGTGGGTGTCACCTGGTGTGGGTAACTCATGGTGTCACCCCCTCACAACTTACCAGATGGACCAACTCACCCTCTGCCTGCACCATGGCCCTTCTGCCTGCACTATCTCTCCCTCTGTCCGCACCATCTCCCCTCCGCCTGCACCATTTCACCCCCTGCCTGCCCCATCTTTCCCTCAGCCTACACCATCTCACCCTCTGCCTGCACCATCTCCCCTCTGCCTGCACCATCTCCCCTCTGGTTGCACCATCTCTCCCTGTGTACACACCATCTCCCCTCCGCCTGCACCATCTCTCCCTCTGCCTGCACCATCTCTCCCTCTGCCTGCACCATCTCCCCTCTGCCTGCACCATCTCTCCCTCTACCTGCACCATCTCCCCTGCGCCTGCACCATCTCTCCCTCTGCCTGCACCATCTCTCCCTCTGCCTGCACCATCTCCCCACTGCCTGCAACATGTCTCCCTCTGCACCATCTCCCCTCCGCCTGCACCATCTCACCCCCTGCCTGCACCATCTCTCCCTCTGCCTGCACCATCTCACCCTCTGCCTGCACCATCTCCCCTCAGCCTGCACCATCTCCCCTCTGCCTGCACCATCTCTCCCTTTGGCCACACTATCTCCCCTCTGCCTGCACCATCTCTCCCTCTGCCTGCACCATCTCTCCCTCTGCCTGCACCATCTCACCCTCTGCCTGCACCATATCTCCCTCTGCCTGCACCATCTCCCCTCTGCCTGCACCATCTCTCCTTTTGTCAACACTATCTCCCCTCTACCTGCACCATCTCTCCGTCTGCCTGCACCATCCCACCCTCTGCCTGCACCATTTACCCTCCGCCTGCACCATCTCTCCCTCCGTCTGCACCATGTCCCCTCCGCCTGCACCATCTCTCCCTTTGTCCACACCATCTCCCTTCCGCCTGCACCATCTCTCTCTCTGCCTGCACCATCTCTCCCTCTGCCTGCAGCATCTCCCCTCCGCCTGCAGCATCTCCCCCTCAGCCTGCACCATCTCACCCTCTACCTGTACCATCTCCCTCTCAGCCTGCACCATCTCACCCTCTGCCTGCACCATCTCCCTTCCTCCTGCACCATCTCTCCCTCTGTCTGCACAATCTCCCCTCCGCTGTACCATCTCACCCCCTGCCTGCACCATCTCTCTCTCTGCCTGCATCATCTCACACTCTGCCTGCACCATCTCCCTCTCTGCCTGCACCATCCCTTCCCCTCCACCTGCACCCACTCCCCCGCCTGCTGCTCTTTTAACCCTTTCCTCGTCGCCTTCTCAACCCCCCCCCCCATGGTTTCTCCCTCACAGTTCTCGGCTTTTCTCAAAGTGACTGAAATAAACACATGAAATGTGCTTTAAATTTGTGCGCGCGCCGCTGAGGAGAAGTTTAAATAGACACAGAGCAGAGGCGAGGCTGCAGAGCTGTGTTACATACACAGCGTACGTAACCAGATTTTGCCCCCCCATGTGAGGGTGTCACCCAGTGCGGTCCACACCCCCTAGTGACGCCACTGCTCTACTCTTCCCCTTTCTGCTTGTTCTGCGTGTTATTTTGCCACTTTCTGCTTGTTTCTGACATTTATTTTGCCTCTTTCTGCTAGCTTCTGACTTTTATTTTGTCTCTTTCTGCTCATTTCTAACCCTTATCTTGACTCTTCCCGTTAGTTTTTCTGTCTCTTCTCTCCTCTTTCTGCTCATTATGTTGCTTCTTTCTGCTTGTTTCTGACCCATATCTTGCCTCCTTCTGCTAGTTTTTCTGCCTCCTCCCTGCCCTTTCTGCTCATTATTTTCTCTCTTTCTGCTTGTTTCTGACCTTCATTTTGCCTCTATCTGCTCATTTCTGACCCTTATCTTGCCTCTTTCTGCACATTTTCTTCCTCTTCTCTGCTCTTTCTACTCGTTATTTTGCCTCTTTCTGCTTGTTTCTGATTTTGTTTTGCCTCTTTCTGCTCATTTCTGACCCTTATCCTGCCTCTTCCCTGCTCTATTTTTTACCTCTTCTCTGCTCTTTATGCTCATTATTTTGTGTACACACATTGGGGGATCATGCAGGGAGAGTTTAAGAGCAGTAAGAGTGTTTCTATAAACAAGCATAGGAGTCTGCGCTTGTTTTTTGTGACTTTTTAGCTGCAGATTAGCAGCTCCGTCACATTTCCGTGGCAAAAAATAAATAAATGCTTTTATGCCCTTGTGGGGCCCCTCTGTAACCCTATGACCAGAGCTCAGTAGTCAGGGTATTCCTACCCTGCCCCGTTTTCTTTTTTGGAACTTTGTTTGTGGGACTAGGCTGAAGTCGAGTCCCAAGATGGATGCCAACATTTGCTGGTTGAAGTGTTGGCAGCCAATCAGATTTGAGCATGGTGACTGTATTTTTTTTTTGTATTGCACAGTTACTTAAAACCATCTGCAATATAACTTACATGCAATTTTAAAAGCAAATTAGAACAATTGTTTAAAAAAGACATTCTTGTAAAAAACAATAAGTTTACATACAACCGGCCATGTATCTCCCAAATCTGGCCAAGTCCTGTGGTGTAGTACAGGAAAAGAGAACCGAAGTTGCTTCTTTCACTGTCCGTACCCCGTTGCGCAGCCATATTTGTTTTAAAAGGTTCTGATGGGACTGAAACATACCGAGACAACAACAAATCAAATGTGACAAAGATTCAAATTTAAAGTCACAGATTCTGCATCTGATTTTATATTTTAGAGATATCCACTCGGGATTTAATTCTTTAATGGGGAGGGGCACAAGTCTGGCCCATACAATGTTTTATAGTGCTTTCCTTCCCAGAGCTTGCTTGAGATATGGCTGGATTTTCCTCCCCGCAAACGATTTGATCAGCAAAGGTGAGCCTCTTCCTGTTGCGTAGTCTGCTAGATCGCTTCGATGCAACAGTTGATAACATTGTTTATTAATTGAATTTTTGATGGCCAGGTAGTTTACCGTCCCCCGATCCCAATTTTCCATTGCTAATCCCAGCATTTCCACTGCTTCCTCTGTGTAACGATGCCATGGGTTAATTGACCCCCCTAAATTGGCTTCAGCATGCTCTTTAGGCTTCCAGCTGGAGATGTTAGGACTTGGTAGTAGTATTTCACATGCATTCCCAAGCATTCTTTACTTTGTTGCTTCAGACCGAATTCTAAACGAATTAGGCTGTTGCGTGTATATTTAGGCAGTTTGAAAATGCGTTTGTAGGCCTGGCATTGTGCTTTGTCTAGCATTGATTACATTTTACCTGGGAATGCCTGCTGTGCATAACCTGCAATTTCCCTGATTTTTGCTTGTATTGCTTTCCTGATCGGAACAGTTGTTGGGCTTTGCATTATCTCATTTAGTTTGCATAGGGCATAAATTGTTGACTGTGCTTTAGCCTTCATTTTATGCAGATGTATTGTTTCTTTACCGGTTTCACTTAGCCAGCACCCTAGGTAGTTATAGGATTTTGCTGTGAAGATGATTTCTTTGCCCACATGCCATTTCAATAGAGCCCTTTTTGGGTAGTGTCCAAAAATAACTACTTTAGTTTTTTGAGCATTTATTATAAGTTAATTTCTTTCATTGTAGTTATTGAGGGCGTCTAGGCCCCTTTGTAGCCCGATTTTTGTGTGATCCATTACCACTAAGTCATATGCATACTGTAATATTTGCAGTTTATTGCTTTCAATTTTCGGTGTTACAAGACTGGCATTTTGAACCTTCTTCCCCAGGTCAGCCGTTTATAAATTAAACAATGTGGGGCAAGGACACATCCCTGTTTTAGGCTATGGTTTGTCCAACACTTCTTCGTTGTGGTATTATCTGCTAGCTTCACTTTGATCCAGGTGTTGCTGTACAATGAAATAATGGCGCTAAGAAGACCTACTGGGATATGCCAGTTGCGCAACTTATTCCATGGTGACTGTCGGATTCTCGGAGGATCCGCATCCCTATATATACAAATATGGATATCTTTTAATAAGTCAAAAACTACTGAACTGATTTACACCAAATAAGAAAAAGCACTCTTTCTAGACCAGGAGCTAGCTTTTTTTATTTGAAATTTGGTTTAATTCCGTACATTGGTTTGTGCTTCAGTCGTGTTAAAAAACATTAAGGGAATTAACATGGGAAATGCACTTTTTTGACCCCCCTCCCCCCTGGACATTTTAAACTTAGAAAACTTCTTCTTGATCTAATGTGTTCTAGATTATGTATTTTTAATCGATTTTAGCTCATTTTATTGTATCAGTATTTTAATATGTCTAGTGATTTTAAACAGGCTCTTTTAGATAAATGATTGATACATAGGAGAGTTTTCCATGTCTAACATGGATTTATTGCATGAGATTGTGTTGTATATAAATATTTATTTGATTGAATTTGATTTGAATCACAGGGGGGCAGAACCTTCCATTCCTCAATCGCTGATTATAGAAAAAGGAGAAGCTGGTGCTACAATGGTCGCACCTGAAAAGAAAAATAGCAAACACTGAACTCATGTAAACAGAGGTTAGGAATATGCCATGTTATAAAGGTCCTTGTGGGAAGAATTGCTGAAGCAGATTCCAGAAGTAGTCACCTAAAAATGCAGATGATGAAGAAGGTCACATATTTGGTACACCATAGGACTGCAGAGGAAAAGTATGGAATTAGAGGACCAGAATTGCAGAAGACATCTGGATCTCCCCCCTCGCATCATCATGTCTACATAAAATATTCAGGTAAGACTCTTCTCGCTTTACGCCCCCAAGCTGTGTCAACCTTTGCATGGCCCCTTTGGCCATTTCACCAACTCTAACAAGCCCCAACTGCAAAAAGTTTATAACTGGACCTCCTCTACAGCCAACTGCTACCGAACAATGGCACCCCTCCCCTCCAATAATAATGGAACTAAGGACCATTTTGCTCTCATCAATGCACAGTTCTTGCCCAAACACAAATATGAAATTGCTAAACTCCTAGATAATGAACACCTAGATATGTTATTTATTACAGAAACCTGGGGCGAGGAAGCCTCCAACCCAAAATTCATGGTGGTGGTTCTGACCGGCTACTCGCTGTTTAGACTTGACAGACAGGTAAAAAGAGTTGGAGGCTTAGCTCTTATATGGCACAGCTGCCTCACTTCTAACTGTACGGCCATTCCCTCTACTGACTGCGAAGCACTTCTTTTTAAATTAGGCCGCTATAAACAACCGACCATTAAAGCCATACTTTTATATCACCCCCCGGCACCAAAACCAACTTTCTTCATAATTTTCAGTCACTGATTGAGTACAGCCTCCAGTCCGACAATTTTTCTATTCTTGGCATTTTCAATTTTCATTTTGAAGCCAATGAAGAAAAAGATTGGACACCTTCTTAGGACTTACCCAACTCATTAACAAACCTACACACACAGCTGGTCACACCCTTGATGGCCTCTTTACTAGTAATCCCTACATTACTGTTAAAACGGTTTGCCGCTCAGCTGGTCTGACCTCCAAGCTATTATCTTTGACTTAACAACAGACAGCTTTCCAGCTATCTGGAAGCTAATGAACTGTTGGACGATTCCCAGACGGGTTTCAGGGTGAACAACAGTACAGAAACAACACTTTTGGCGGTGACGGATAACATTAGGGCCCAGGTAGATCAAGGCAAGACAGTCGTCCTGATACTCCTTGATTTATCAGCGGCTTTTGATACCGTTCCACACGACCAATTACTGAAAGCCCTGGAAGGGAAAGGTATACGAGACAAGGCATTGGGATGGCTAAAATCTTTTCTGGAGGAACGAACACAATCAGTGTGTTTGGGTGATTTCATCTCTCCCCCGCGAAACATTAAATATGGGGTTCCCCAGGGGGCCTCACTCAGTCCAACTTTGTTTAATGTTTTTGTTTCCTCATTGGCAGCCATTGGAAGACGGTGGGGTGTCAAAATGTGTTCTTATGCTGACGACACCCAGCTAATGGTTACCATTGATGAAAAGGATGATCCTAAAACCCGACTGATAAACTGCCTGACTGAACTGGCCAACTGGATGCAAGAGCATTGTCTGAGATTAAATGCAGACAAGTCAGAAATCCTCTTGTTTGGCAAAAATCCCCAGCTCTGGGATAACAGCTGGTGGCCAAGCAACCTGGGGTTGCCTCCGAATCCCACCCCAAAAGCAAAAAACCTGGGAGTGGTATTGGACAGTGCTCTGTCCATGAAATCACATGTCTCCATTGTCTGCGGCAAAAGCTTTGCATTGCTGAAAATGCTCAGACGAGTTTTCCCCTGGATCCCGACCGAATGTAGGAAAACCCTGGTTCAGTCATTGCTGATGAGCAGATTAGACTATGGCAACTCACTGTTTGTCGGAATGGCAGACTATCTCTTTTCTAAACTGCAGATAGTACAAAATGCCGCGGCAAAGGCTGTCTGTAATAAAAAGAAATTTGATTCGGCTAAAAGCTGCATGCGAGAGCTTCATTGGCTCTCGATGCGACAAAGAGCCAATTTTAAATTACTATGTATCACACACAAGGTGCTATATAACGCAGGCCCTACCATTTTACATAATAAAGTTGAATTCCACAGACCACCGAGGAACCTTCGATCCAGTACATTAGGAAGAGCTACCACCACCCGGGTGAAGACTGTCAGGATGGGAGAGCGGGCCTTCTCGCATCTGGCGGCTACTAAGTGGAATGAACTACCTCCCAGTCTTAGACTGACAGATGACCTTCTGTCTTTTAGGAAACAACTAAGGACACTACTCTTCCCTAAATCAGAATAAATCATCACTCATTGTGGTTATCGTACCTCTCAGCATCCAAATTTAGCGCCGTGATATCCTACTCAGGATGATTGTTAGCGCTCTATAAATAAATTAAATACAAATACAAATACTCTGTTTAAAATTTAGGATCACTTCAAGCCAGTTGAGTCTAGCACTCACATAGCCTGGAATAAGTTAGACATTGACACCCTACCCCAACTCTTGCACAGGATCAGCCTGTCCTCCCTCATGACACCGACCTAGCATCTACCTATTACACTGACTGGCTCAATTCCACCTTTCTCAAATTAGCCCCTCCCAATTCATCGCACTCCAATACCAAGTAACCACCTGCTCCCTGGTTCTGGGAAGCCCTCAGACTGCAGAAACAAGCCTGCAGAAGGCAGGAAAAGTGCTAGCAAAAGCATTACGATGCCCCCCCAAAAAAGTCACACAAATTAGCGTTAGCATGATACAAAAATCTTCTAATCAAAGAAAAAAGTAATTTCTACACACGGTTAATTGAAAAAGCATCCAACTCTACCGAGGACCTCTATAGGGTAGACACCAAGCTTACCTCTGCCCTAAAAACAACATGACCACACATAGCCAACGTTTTGCTACAGACTGGCTTTCACCTTCAAAGAAATCTTTAATAGAATTGATACCTCTCACAGTGAGGAAACCAATGAGAAGAGACCTGAAATTGACCAGGACAGCCTCCCTTTCTCTGAATTGCCTTCCACATCCCCATAGCAAGTGGCCTCCCTCCTGCTCGGAGCAAAATTAGGGTCTCTTGCCCCCTAACTACTTAAGCTTGTACCGGAACCTGTCTCCATCAATCTTGCAGACATTTTCAACACAATGTTCTCATTGTGTGTGTTCCCAACCAGATGGAAACAAGCCTCTATTCTTCGGCTAATAAAAAAAAAAGCCCAACCTCGGCCCAACCAATTCTAATAATTACCGCCTCATCTCACGTCTTCCCCTCCTGGCGAAAATTGCTGAATAAATCATGAACTCAGAACTTTCAAAGTTTATCCAAGACAACCATCTGTTGGACCCTACCCAGTTCGGGTTTAGACAAGCGCAAAGCAAAGAGACGGCCCTAGAAGAGATAAGAGCTGCATTAGACAAAGGGGGATCTGCCGCTCTCATTCTCCTTGACCTATCTGCTGCTTTCGATATGTTCGATTACAAGACTTTGATCCACGATCTGCCTGCTATAGGGGTAAAAGAGGGAGGCCCTCTCCCTGCTGACTTCCTTCCTTTCAGACATGACTCAAACATTGAGCTTGGGCCAATTTAAATCTCACCTTTTACTCTGCCATGCCGGGTCTCACAGGGGTCCTCGTTGAGCCCCACCCTTTTCCATATTTACGTCTACGAACTGGCTCCTTTTATTAAAAGTTTCAACCTAAATCTTACTTCTTACGCTAAATACACGCAATTGGTAGTCACAGCCCTTAATAAAGGCACCTCGGGTCCCCTAAGTTTCCAGGACTGCATGAGAGCAATTAGTCTCTGGACCAGTAAACACTGTCTAAAACTCAACTCTGGAAAAACTGAGGTAGTATTGTTTGGGAATGTCTCCCCCTCATGGTCTGCAGCGTGGTGACCTGATATCCTCAGATCCCCTCCCATACCTGTTACCAAGGCCAAAAACCTGGGTTTCCTCATTGATGAAAAACTCACATATGGAGCCCAAGTCTCTTCAGTGGTTTGCTCCTCCTTCTGCACGCTAAGGATGATCAGGAAAATTCTTCCTTACATACCTGATAAGACCAGGAAGAATGTGATCACGGCCTTAGTCCTCTCAAAATTGGACTATTGCAATGGCCTCTACATGAGTCAACAAGAAAAACTGGTTAGAAGGCTTCAGTTGGTCTAGTACGTCGTGGCCTGAATGATCGTTGACCTCCCAAAGTTTCACTCGATCGCCCTCGGAATCCAAAAGCTGCATTTGCTTCTGGTCCTAAAGCTGGCCAAATTTAAGGCCCTCTGCCTGGCTCACAAAGGCCTGCACCTTGTAGGACCTGAATTCCTATGGCATTCCTTCTAGTGGTACATCCCCAACAGACCTCTGCGTTCCGCAGGGTCCAGAATACTTACAATCCCCAGAGTCAGAAAAGCCAACTGGAGAGGCATGAGTTTGGTTGCCAATGGAATAGTCTTCCTGCCCACCTCAGAGCCATTCCATCCCTTCTTGCATTTAGGAAGGAGCTCAAGACATGGCTCTTTAACAACCAAGATGGTTCTACTTCTGCATGCTCAAGTTTAGCGAGTGCTAAGACACCCATGGCTATTTGTGCACTTTATAAGTCATTTTAACATAACATAACCTGCATATCTTTGGTCACTCAGAAGGGGTAGAGGACCATGCTAACTCCTATTCAGAAATTCTGGATTTATGACTCTCCAAAGCTCTAAACTGTCACTCTCAAGGGAATTTGAGATAGACTGAGCCCAGAGAGCCCATCATACAATACCAAAAAGGCACAATTTCCACAACACATTGCACTTCAATAGTTTATCTATCCAGACAATAGCATCTTAGCTTGAGCTACTACTCCTCACTCACCTTTCTTCTGTACAACCGAACACACATCGCAAAGCACGACGAGTGCACATCTCTGTTACTCATCAGCAACACTGAAAGATTACTCATATAGGTGATACCACTTTTATCCAAAACAATCCCAAAGAGTAGTAACCTACCCATCTGCAATTCCAATTTGGAGCCATAGCAAGGGTCTGAAGAGGTATGCAGATGCAACTGCAATATAATACAAAAAGCTTTAAAATGTAGAATCAAAGAAACGAGTAAAGCAAATCATGCAACCATGACAATATATTTATATATTTCAGAAAAAATCAGAAAATCTCCCCCAAACTTCTCAAACACCCTGCATTGTGAAAATATGTCCAGTTCTTCTAAATGTACCCTTCCCCCATATCCATAAATCCAAACTTACCTTTGTTTACTTTTTCCAATTCTTCAACATGAACAATTTACCAATCACGTGTCTCTGTGGGGGTGAGGCTTTTTACCTGCGTCTAAAATTCCCATGGACCTCAGTAGTTCAAAATATTTGTCCTCTGGTCTGTAATTAAATTACATCTCAAGATCCAGTTGCTTCCAAAAATATTCACGTACTAATCCAGAACAAATCACCTGAAAATAAAGGCCTTTCCCTCCACTGACTGCGAAGCACTTCTTTTTAAATTAGGCTTTTCCCTGACTATCAGCATCAATATGGATATTAAATGTAAGGCAAACAGCTTTCTAGGAGACAGGTATAATCACAACTAAGTGCTCTGCTGTACAAGATGAAGTCTTACATCAGAAGTAAACTGTGCCACCCACTTTAACACATTCTGCATTGCTCACCATCTACAGAAATGACCATTTCAATATTTCATTCTCTTTATGAGATACCTCCTCCTAAACTCAAGAACCATTCTAATTTTAAGTTAGTTCTGAGCATACCCTGCAGCTCCCCTACAAGATAGCACACTGTAGCATATCCTGAGACTTCTCCAGCAATGTAAATCTGTATTCTCGTCAATTAACAAATGCTTTATTTCTTTCAAAACAATGTCTGTTAGAAATGTCTAAAGTCTGGAAAGTCAAAACCATCCACACGTCCTGATGTTTAAGCCTAGCAATGGCAAGTTTAGATTTTTCAGTTATTCCTCACACAATTTACTTAAATGATTACTTACTCCTAGTACAATACCTCACTGCGTAAAGCATCTTTGGCTACATACTCATTTTTTGCAGTATTTCTTACCATAAGAAGGAAATGGGGATTACGCTGAATGCGCGAAATAAACAAGACCCATTTCCAAAGAAAAGAAAATTATTTTCTTGAGTCCACTCACTCACCAAGGGTTGCCCCTAGGTGACATGCTTCATCATTGGGGCCATCCCAAACAGCTTCTGCTTGGGGTGTGCTGTGACTTGCGGAACTACGTAGGAGCACTCTTTTGTGAAGAAATGTGTAGTGCAGTGTTCGTGGAGTGTTAAAAATACCTAGCTAGTGAGCTAATATTATATTCTTGCTCCTAGTTGGTAAGGATAAAAAGGGGTTAAATAGTAGGGAAAAGATATAACTGTTATGTGTATACAGTCCCTAATATTCGGTCGACATGTTTCGAGGTATCCCCTAAACCTCTTCTTCAGGACCACACAGGGATCAGCCCCATGCGTGCCACTCCTTGTGAAAACCTATAATAAAGTGAGGATGCACACCTAATGTGTGAGCGCCCAATTAAAAATACATACGGTTTAGTTTTTGACTTGTAGTATCTGTACAGGGAATAAAACAGGATGAAAAGTTAGCACATAATGCCTGCCCACCTCTCACGTGGACATGTCCATACCCAATGAGGTAATCCGCGCCTCTATATTTAATGCCCTTAGAGATAATAATTAATTAGCGCTTTAATCTAATGTGACATAATAAAACACATCAGATGTCTCTTTTCTGAGAAAACATAGTTAGATGCAGGGATATAACTTTAAAAACACTTGTGACAAAAAACTGGACACCACATGACATACAACATATAAACACGTAATGTTCTCAAAACATCTGGAACATACTTATGCTTTGGCAATACTATGCCTCATGGTCTGCTGGGATAGAGGGGCTTGTAGTCATACCCTAAGGAGATACAGTGCATTGTAGTTAACTGTGAGCAAAGCGTAGAAAATAAGAGAACTACAAGCAAAACATATTGCTGTGTCTGCCCATAACGTGGATGGCAGATGCTCAAAGAAACAGAAAAATTGAGAAAATAGAAAAAATAGTGCTTTGAAATGTTAGGAGGAATCTGTTGACGAAAAATAAACTTACTTTGTCAAAGCACACCTCCATCTAATAACACCTACTGGTACACGGGCGGACCGCATCTTAGCGTGTCTGTCTCCTGGTATAGTTTAAATTGGAATGAAAAAGCCCAGTCATACTAGTGTATCAAATTGACTAGACTGTGGAAGTTAAAGCAAACCAAGATGGGTGCTACTGTTAGCAATACATACAGGCCATCTTGGGAGGATATGGAAGAGTTCCTCGGATCTTGCCCCCGCAGTGTAACTGAGGCAGGTACTTGTGCGGTTGTCAAGGTAATCAAGAAATCAATTTGATAACGCAGCTAGTTACATATAATAAGTCATAAAACCAATGTATGGCTGGGCCGAGTGTGTTGGAAAATCAGCCATTATCCTTAGCGAAAAACGGGGTCATCTTGGATGAGTGAAACCATTGTTCATAAGTACCCTCCTAGAATCTTCTGGCTGTCTTAGACAGAGGAAAATGCTACTGTCTGCGCGTAATACTGGAATAAAAATCAGAATAAAGATAATAAAAATATGATAAAATGAAATAAAAATAAAAAGGTTGTTAGACCGAAAAAAAAACAAAATCGGTCTCATTGAGAGGCTCATTGTGGGCCCATAATGGATACAAAGGGTGATGTCAAAGCTGATATATTAAAAATATATATCTAGAAATTAAACTCAAGGGCCTATGTGGTGTTTCACTTGTAGGAGAAAATTTCATACAGGGCACAGTGATAGAGGTGGAACAAAAGGATGCAGTATCTAGGGTGTTATAGCTGTATTATCAAGGTTCTTAAAAACATTCGCCCAGGGTGATAATACGGTTGGGGGATGAATGTGTGATATATGCGCAATGTGGTTCATTTAGTGAACTGTCCCCACGGAATATTGTCATTCAGGTCTGCCGTGTCTGTGTGCAGTTTATACACCCATCTTTGATCCTTTTCTAATAACCGCTGTTCTAGGTTGTCGCATCGTTTTATGTGCTCTAACACTACCCAACGCATGTTGTTTGGAGTGTGTTTCATGTTGTTGAAATGTGCTCTCATTCTGGTGCTAGTAGGACAGGATCAAGGGAACCCTACTCACATGGAACCAGGGTAATAAACTAATTATCGAAAAACAAAGGTCCCTGTGGACATTTAATGAAGTAATCCTAATGTATATGGGCACATTGGCAATATATTGGGTTATAGTGATATTGGAGAGAGAAGGAAGCAAATACACCTGAGAGAAGGAAGCAAATACACTGCCCTTAGGTGACCTCGACCTCGCCTAAGGGCCGAGTCACTCACTGCTGCCACCGCTCCGCTGCTCACGCTCGCTCTACCACTTCCCGACAGGGTTCGAGCCCCCGGAGCCCCACCAGCTCCTTGCTGAAGGTTGTCTTGCATTCTATATTGCTGTATTCTCTTCTGCTGTTCTTCCTGCCTTTTCGCCTATTGTCCTTTTCCCCTCTGTATTCAATGCGCCGTCACAGCCCTTCGCCACCCCCCCTTGCCTTCTGTGTCCCCTGACCTTTTCCCGCCGCTTCCCGCGGCCACGCCCCTCGCCGCCCTGATCCTGTATATTAGGCAGCCCTCTCGCTCGCTCGGGGTGACCTCGACCTCGCCTAAAGGCCGAGTCACTCACTGCCGCCACTCGCTCCGCTGCTCGCGCTCGCTCTACCACTTCCCGACAGGGTTCGAGCCCACGGAGCTCCGCCAGCGCCTTGCTGAAGGTTGTCTTGCATTCTATATTGCTGTATTCTCTACTGCTGTTCTTCCTGTTTTTTTGCCTATTGTCCTTTTCCCCTCTGTATTCTTTGCGTCGTCACTGCCCTCCGCCACCCCCCACCCCCCTCTTGCCTTCTGTGTCCCCCTGACCTTTTCCCGCCGCTTTCCCGCGGCCACACCCCTCGCCGCCCCGATCCCGTATATCAGGCAGCCCTCTCGCTTGCTCGGGGTGACCTCGACCTCGCCTATGGGCGGAGTCACTCACTGCTGCCACCCGCTCTGCTGCTCGCGCTCGCTCTACCACTTCCCGACAGGGTTCGAGCCCCCGGAGCCCCGCCAGCGCCTTGCTAAAGGTTGTCTTGCATTCTATATTGCTGTATTCTCTACTGCTGTTCTTCCTGCCTTTTCGCCTATTGTCCTTTTCCCCTCTGTATTCTTTGCGCCGTCACAGCCCTCCGCCACCCCCCCCCCCCACCCCCTCTCTTGCCTTCTGGGTCCCCTTGACCTTTTCCCGCCGCTTCCCCACGGCCACGCCCCTCGCCGCCCGATCCCGCCTCCTCCCCCCAGCCTTTAATGGCAGCCACCGACAGGACGCGCAGCAGGCGCGCCAAAGGCAAGCCCGTCTACGCCCGTCCGTGCCCAGCACCAGGACCCATGGCCCCCGACGTTGCCAGCCCACCCGTCGGACTTACGACGCCATCACCCTCCACGCACTCCACGCTGGCCGGAACCCAGCCTGCTACCGAGCCACCCCGAAACGCACCCACGGACCCTTCACCTGCAAAGCCTGCAAATTCGCCTGCCTCCGGACCTGCACCCCACCCGCAAGGCCAGGCACCAGCAATAAGCACCTCAAGTGCATCCTGCTCAACACCCGCTCAGTCCACAGACACGCCATCGAACTCTGGAAACTCCTCGACATAACATCACCTGATGGCGCCTTCCTCACGTAAACCTGGATGAACGTCTCCTCAGCCCCCGACATCGCCATAGCCATCCCAGAAGGCTACAAGATCACCTGGAGGGACCGCATCAACCAAACCGGAGGAAGCATCGCCATCGTCCACAAAAACACCATCCGCATCACGACCAACTCTGACGACACCCTCACCGCCGCCAAGCACCTTCACTTCCAGATACACACCAACCCCAAGACCACCCTCAGAGGCACTCTCATCTACAGACCCCCGGGACCATGCACACAATTCAGCGAAGCCATCGCAGACTTCGTCAGTCCACATGCCCTCACCTCCTCAGACTACATCCTTCTAGGGGACCTCAACTTCCACCTGGAGAACAACAATGACTGCAACACGGCCGCCCTACTGGACAACCACACCAACCTCAGACTCAAGCAACTGGTGAACACCCCCACCCACTACGCCGCCCACACGCTTGACCCCGTCTTCTCCTCCAGCAGGCATATCTCCTTCAGCCACTCCACCGGACTACACTGGACTGATCACAGCTGCGTCCACGTCAACTGCAGGAGAACCACGACCCAACCACCACCCGCAACAGGTTCCCCGTAGGAGCTGGAGCAAGATCACCGCCGACCAGCTGACCACCTCCCTCAGCCAGAACCCTCCCGCCAACACAACGAACCCCAACGAAGAAGCCCGCAACTTCACACAGTGGCTCACCAACTGCGCCGATGACCTCGCACCACTGAAGAACCCTCCCAGCAGACCTGGCAGCAAAAAAGCCTTGTGGTTCACCAATGAACTCAAAACCTCCAAGAAAACCTGCCGCACCCTCGAGAAAGCCTGGCGCCTCGACCAGACTACAGAAAACATGACAGGCCTCAAGAATGCCACCCGCATACACCACCAGCAGATCCGCACCACTAAAAGGACAACATTCAAAGAACGACTGGACAACAACACCCACAACTGCAAGGAACTCTTCAGCATCGTCAAAGAGCTATCCAAACCCAGCGCCTGCAACAACGACATCACACCCTCGCAAGACCTCTGCGACTCTCTCGCCTCGTTCTTCCACTGCAAGATCGCCGACATACACAACCGCTTCAGCGCAAAGACCACGCACCCAACCACCGAACCAGCGCCCCCCACCACCACCCTCTGCAACTGGACCCCCATCAGCACCGAAGACACCACCCGCACGATGAACACCATCCACTCCGGATCCCCAACCGACCCCTTCCCCCACCACGTCTTCAACAAGGTCGACTCCATCATCGCACCCCAACCCCGGAACATCATCAACATCTCCTTCATCACCGCCACCTTCCCGGAGAGCTGGAAACATGCCGAGCTCAGCGCACTCCTGAAGAAACCCACCGCGGACCCCACGGACCTCAAGAACTTCCGCCCCATCTCGCTCCTCCCTTTTCCTGCTAAAGTCATTGAGAACACCGTCAACAAACAACTCGCCGCCTACCTCGAAACAAACGGATCCCTCGACCCCTCACAGTTTTGTTTCTGAGCTAACCACAGCACCGAGACCGCCCTCATCGCAGCTACCGACGACATCAGATCCCTGCTTGACAACGGAGAAACAGCTGCCCTCATCCTCCTGGACCTCTCAGCTGTGTTCGACACAGTATGCCAACGCACACTAACACAGCACCTCAGCAACACCGGAATCCAACTGAAGGCACTGGAGTGGATCATCTCATTCCTCGCCGGAAGAACCCAGAGAGTCCGCCTCCCCCCGTTCCGATCCGAGGCCACCGAAGTCATCTGCAGCGTACCACAAGGATCCTCGTTCAGCCCCACCCTCTTCAACGTCTACATGAGCCCCCTCACAGCCACGCACGCCAACACAACCTAAACATCATTTCCTCCGCTGACTACATCCAGCTGATACTCTCCCTCACCAACGACCCCATCACCGCCAGAGCCAGCCTCCAGGAAGGTATGAAAGACGTCGCGGAATGGATGAAGCTCAGCCGTCTGAAACTGAACTCCGATAAGACGGAAGTCCTCATCCTGGGACCCTCTCCATCTGCCTGGGACGACATCTGGTGGCCCCCTGCCCTGGGCACCGCCCCCAAGCCATCGGACCACGCTCGCAACCTGGGCTTCATCCTGGACTCCTCCCTCACAATGTCCAAGCAAGTCAACGCCGTCTTGTCGTCTTCCTTTAACACCCTGCGCATGCTCCGCAAGATCTTCCGGTGGATCCCCACCAAAACCTGGAAGACGGTCACCCAGGCCCTCGTCACCAGCCGACTGGACTACGGTAACACCCTCTACGCAGGAACCTCAGCCAAACTCCAGAAAAGACTCCAGCGCATGCAGAACGCTTCTGCACGACTCATCCTGGACATCCCCCGTCACAGCCACATCGCTGCTCATCTGAAAGACCTGCACTGGCTCCCTGTCAACAAGAGGATCACGTTCAGACTCCTCACCCACGCACACAAGGCTCTCCACGACATGGGCCCCAAGTACCTCAACAGCCGCCTCACATTCTACACACCCACTCGCAAGCTCCGATCCGCCAGCCTCGCCCTCGCCACCGTCCCACGTATTCGCAGATCCACCGCCGGAGGAAGATCCTTCTCCTACCTGGCGACCAAGACATGGAACTCCCTCCCCACCCACCTACGGCTGACCCAGGATCATCTCTCCTTCAGGAAACAGCTCAAGACCTGGCTATTCGAGCGGTAGGGCCCCTCCCCCCCCCCCCCCCCCCTTCCCCCAGCGCCTTGAGACCCTAGCGGGTGAGTAGTGCGCTCTACAAATTTCATGATTGATTGATTGATTACACCTCTGATTTGTTTTTGAATCAAAAATATTTATATAATCCTTGAAATGAAATACTGTTACAAAGTAATACATTTGAACATATAGTTCTGAGTGAGAGGTGTCCTAGTGAAAAACGGAACCTAGGAAATTGCTCTTACGTAGTTCCGCAAGATTCAGCACTCCCCAAGCAGCAGCTATTTGGGATGGTCGAAATGATGAAGTATGTCACCTAGGGGCGACCCTGGGTGAGTGAGGGGACTCAAGAAAAGATTTTTCTTTTCTTTGGACAGGGGTCCTGTTTTTTTCGCGCATTCAGCTAAATCCCCATTCCCTTGATTAGGTTTTTTGAATCTGACATTTACAGACTTTTTGTGAACTACATGTACACTGGAGGGTGAACCTAACCAGTACCTCCATCCCCCCCACATTTTTTATTGTGTTGTTCTTACCACACATCCCGAAAAGCAATTCACTCAGTCTTTTCATATCGGTCTCAGGTTCTTATTATGAGTGGGGTTTTAATACTGATTTGGAAGTAAAAGTGTTCCCCCAATCTCTTTTGGCAGAAGCGAAATTCTCTTCCTTCATGTGGTCTCACCATATGTATTCAAGTTCTCTCCTTCTCCATTTCTCACTCATTATATTTGCCCTCTTTTTCTTGCACTCAGTGTCTCGCTTTCTTTTCTGCTCACACTCTCTTCTTTTGTTTCTTCGACTCACTATCGTTTTGTTTCTGTCCTCCTCTTTGTCACTCTCTCGTCCTCTATCTCTATAGCCCTCTCACCCATTTCTCCTTCTTTCCTATTCTCTCATTAATGCCCTCTCTCCTCTCTTTTGTCTCTCCCTCCACTCTCTCAACTACCTATATCCTCCTCTCTCTTCTTCATTCCATTTCTCTCTCCATCACTCGCTTATTATAATGCTTACACTTGTTACTCCCTTTTTTCCCTCTTCCAGAGTTCCTACGTGCAACCAACTCCTTTGTCTTTCTCCTTCCTTCTCTCTTCTCACTCCCTTCTCGCCCCTCCCCTCCCTTCTCCCGCTCGCCTCCTCTGCCTTACCCTCCCATCCCCTTCCCTCTCCTCTCCTCCTTTTCCCAGTTGCTCTCATCCTCTCTCTCACTTACCACCTCCCAGTTTTTTCTCATCACCATCGCCCCTCTTTCTGGATCCCACCTCCAACTCCTCTCTCTCTTGCCATATTCCCTTATTACTCTCATGGGCCTTTCCTTCCCTTCCCTTCTTCTCTCTCCCCCTCCCTCCATTCCTACCTTCCTTCCTTCCTTCTCTCCCTCTCTGTTTCTCCTCCTCTGCTCTAAGAGGCACCCACCCTGTGACCCGCAATAGAGTCCCACATTGACATGTGTTATTTACTCAACAAGTCTCCAGGGAGATGATGTTCTCAAGTGCTAGCCAGTGAAGTCTCATTAATTGTATCAAGGTTTTCAGAGGCGAAATATTTTCATTTTGAGGCAGGGACCAGGTGTTCCTGTTTGCTTGACATTCAATGCCCTCTTATTTTGCCTGTTGCCTTGGCATTCATGCCAACTGCAGACGCACAGCTGCCAGCTTGCTGTCACTGAATGTTCCCCTCCACTTTCCATACTTATTAATTTTGCTGCTTTTATTGACTTCCCCAAATAGAGAAGGAAACTCAAAGCCCTTTTAGCATTCGATACTACTGACGTCATATCAGCATATGACAGTCATAATAGGTTAAGTGAATCATTACTTTGTATAGAACTTGATTGGAATAAACCAATTGCACTTTGTAATATTACAAAAGAGAGAAACAAATTGAGAAAGCAGTCCCATATTTGTAAACTAAAAGAACCTTGTGACATAGCCATGTGCATTAGTGTGCAATTACGTGAAACCTCTATGATAAACAGGTCACATCAGCACCAAAGCAGGTAGTCATGGTTAGAAATCAGAAGCCCAGACACATTACTTTGTGAATGTCCTGAAAACGTAAGCACAGAAAGTTGCATGCCAAAGGCCACTTCTGAAGCCACCCATACTCTGAGTGAACGTTTGCTTGTGTGAACTTGGACACATTAAGTTAATGTATTTGTTTTATTTATGGGTTTCTCACCTCTTTGGCCACTTCAGAGCACGTGGTCTAGACTAGTGTGTACCAGGTGAGATTACAAGGGTGCTGTGTGCCGGACTCTTCTAGTGCTAGCTAAAGCTACTATGGACGCAGAAAGTTCATTGGCACTCTGCAATAGGGGGTGGTAAAGATTTTATTATGCAAGAGATTATTAGCTTACCAATAGATCACATGTTCTACATGCTCATTTAGTTTTCTGTTACAGGTGTTAATTGATGCCTGTAACTGACGAATAGTTTGTATTTGAGTGCATACATAAGTCTGCTTTCACTAAATTGTCTCTTTTTTTACCCCCAAATGGCATCTACTACCAACAATGAAAGTGAAATGAAATGATTACGCACTTGTATAGCGCACGACTACCCGTAGGCATCTCGGCACCTGTATGAATACCAACGAGGAACCCTTCCTGGCTTTCCCTGTGAGAAGCCCACTCTTGGGCACACCCAAGGTGAAGCCAGGCATCCTCAGCGTTGTTGGGGCCATTGTAGAGATTAAGCAAGCTATTGCCCAGAGGTGCAGAGTGGGACTCATGATCAGAATAGGCACCGAAGCGAGAATTATCAGGTCCGAGGAAATTGAGCCCGAGACCCGCCGAGGCGGGAATTGAACCCTGGTCCCGGCCAGACTACTGCATCATGGTCTGCCGCTCTAACCATTGAGCCACACTTCTCTACATTGGACATTGATATGAAATACTAGCAGGTTAGGAGGATGCCTCGTTATGTAAACTGGAAAAAACAAGGGTCTCCCCATCAAAGAAAAGCAATTGGATGACATGGAGAAGTAAGGACAGAAGAATAACATGAGGTGAGCTGACCTGTTCTTGCTCTGTCAGAGCAGAAACCAATCAACAGCTTTGTCTCTTACCCTCGCATGTGCCAGTCTGGCTAGAGCCTGAGCCTTGACCCAATTTAGGCTCACCTTCCTTTGGGAGCTTAAGAGGGGCCTGGATCATGAACCCTTGCTGAAACCTTTGGCTTCCTTGTCCCTAGCATTTTTAGGTGTAATCTGGGCATTTTAAAGATTGTGTAGTTTCTGCTCAAATTCCACTTCCTTTCTTGTTCATAGTGTGCACTGGTTAATCAGTAGGTAGTATCAATGCCTTTAAAATAATAAGAATGACAACTACTCCTGTCACCAGTTCCAATTCTTGCTCTTTGTCATCCTTTTACTCATTCAACACCATCTCTACCTGATGCATGTTGCAATATGGATCACTGGGCCTTTCCTGGTGAGCCCTCTCTTTTGGCATACACACACCACACAGCCAGTGCTTCGTAGCCATTTACATTTTAAAATCTTCCTTACAATTACATTTCTGGGCCTGATTCACAAAGGTAAAGTTACACGTTTGTGCACATTTTTGATTTTTTTTTGGGTGCTAGAATGTAAGTTGAAAAAACTGGAAAAGTCTTAAGAAAAAAGTTAGTAAAAAAATAGGAACGAGCGATTGATGGAATGGCTGTATCTGTCCTCTAAATTCTTGCAGAAATTGAAGAGCACAAGCAAAATGATGAGAAAACATAATGCTGTCCCAGTCCGGATTCAGACAAAACCACAGCACTGAGACAGCCCTCATCACCGCCACAGATGACATTAGGTGCCAACTAGACAACGGCGAAACATCAGCCCTCATCCTCCTGGACCTGTCGGCCGCCTTCGACACGGTCTGCCATCGCACTCTTAAGACAAGCCTCCTAGAAGCCGGAATCCAAGAGAAGGCCCTTGACTGGACCACGTCCTTCCTCTCGGGCACAACCCAGAGCGTCCGCCTCCCACCCTTCCGATCCGAAGCCAGCGACATCATCTGCGGCGTCCCCCAGGGCTCATCCCTCAGCCCGATGCTGTTCAACATCTACATGGCCCCCTCGCACAAGTGGCCCACCAGCACGACCTCAACATCATCTCCTACGCCGACGACACCCAGCTCATCCTCTCCCTCACCATGGACCCACACACCGCCAAAACCAACCTTCACGGGGGAATGAATGCCGTCGCCGACTGAATGAGGAGCAACCGCCTGAAACTGAACTCGGACAAGACGGAGGTACTCATCCTCTGACCCACCCCTCAGCCTGGGACGACTCCTGGTGGCCAACCACACTGGGAACAGCACCAACACCCACCAACCATGCACGCAACCTAGGATTCATCCTCGACTCCTCCCTCTCATGGCTACGCAGGTCAACCCCGTCTCCTCCTCCTGCTACAACACCCTCTGCATGCTCCGCAGGATCTACAAGTGGATCCCGACCGAAACAAGAAGAACGGTGACACAGGCCCTCATCAGCAGGAGACTAAACTACGGCAATGCACTCTACGCATAAATCCCAGCCAAACACCTACAATGACTACAACGCATCCAAAACGCCTCCACCCGACTAATCGTCACCGTCCCCCGCCGCAGCCACATCACCCCCCACCTGAGAGACCTACACTGGCTCCCCGTCAACAAGAGGATCACCTTCAAGCTCCTCACCTACGCACACAAAGCACTCCACAATGCCGGACCAGCCTACCTAAACAGCAGACTCAGCTTCTACACCCCCACGCGCCAGCTCCGCTCCGCCAGCCTCGCCCTCGCCACTGTCCCCCGCATCCAACGAACAACCTCCGGCGGCAGATCCTTCTCCTACCTCGCCGCCAAGACCTGGAGCACCCTCCCTACCCACATACGGCAGACCCAAGACCTACTCGCCTTCAGAAGACTCCACAAGGGTATAGAGACAAAATATTGACTCCAAAATATCGACTGGACATAATATCGAGTTTTAAATATAGACTGGACAAAATATCGACTGGACATAATATCGACTACAAAAATATCGTTTTTCAGGTAAGTGAAGTAATATCGACTGTATAAAATATAGATAGCAAAAATATTGATTTTTTAATAATATATAATATTTTATAGTGTATTTTTATGTAATAATATGTCTGAATAGTGTGTATTAATGTTATAAAATATTTTATTACATGAATTTTGTTTTGATAATAATTGCGTAATGTAATTCTGTAGCGGGTTGTGGGTTTATAGGGGAATAGGGTGGGAAGTAATTTAATAATAATTAATTAATTAATATATGTTTGTTAATATTTTTAATTAATAATCAATTGATAATTAATTAATATTAATTAGTTAATTAATTAATATAATTTTGAATATATTTTGTATTAGTAAATAATTGTTAATTAATTAATTGTAATTAGTTAATTACATTAATTAGAGTACATTTTTTATATATATAATTTTGTGTTATTTTTAAGTAATTAATTTTGAAAAAATAATATTAATTATTAAAATAATTACACCTAATGTTCTAATATATTTACTTTATTGTTATTGTTAATTAATAATTAATTGGTAATTAAATAATATTGATAAATTTTGGGTAAAGGAGCATTTTTAGGGTTCAGGGTCAGTTTTCAGTTCATGGGTAAAGGGGTATTTTTAGGGTTCAGGGTCAGTTTTCAGTTCATGGGTAAAGGGGTATTTTTAGGGTTCAGGGTCAGTTTTCAGTTCATGGGTAAAGGGGTATTTTTAGGGTTCAGGGTCAGTTTTCAGTTCATGGTTAAAGGGGTATTTTTAGGGTTCAGGGTCAGTTTTCAGTTCATGGGTAAAGGGGTATTTTTAGGGTTCAGGGTCAGTTTTCAGTTCATGGGTAAAGGGGTATTTTTAGGGTTCAGGGTCAGTTTTCAGTTTTTGGGTAAAGGGGTATTTTTAGGGTTCAGGGTCAGTTTTCAGTTTTTGGGTAAAGGGGCATTTTTAGGGTTCAGGGTCAGTTTTCAGTTTTTGGGTAAAGGGGTATTTTTAGGGTTCAGGGTGAGTTTTGGGTTTTTGGGTAAAGGGGTATTTTTAGGGTTCAGGGTCAGTTTTGGGTTTTTGGGTAAAGGGGTATTTTTAGGGTTCAGGGTCAACAAATAAGATTTAAAAAAATTATTTTTATTATTTTCATTTAATATTTAATTATTATAATTTAATTTAAGTCGTTTTAAGTATATTGTAGTAATTAAAATTTAATATTAATTTAATTTAACACTGTTTTTAATAAAGTCGATATTTTTTACATCTATATTTTTGTTAACGATATTTTGTACTCGATATTTTTGTACTTACCTGTTTGTAGATACAAACTCGATATTTTGACTGTCGATATTTTGTCCACGATATTTTGGCAAGTCGATATTTTGTCAGTCGATATTATTTCAGTGATCCCTCCTCAAGACTAAGCATGAGCGGGAAATCCGTTACGCTCGCGGATTTTGCGGATTTTTGGGAAATCCGCAATCCGCGAATTTTGCGGATTTCCCGCAAAATCCGCAAAAAAAAATCCGCAAGCGTAACGGGTTCAAAAGTTGAACCCCCACTCATGCAACTATTTTACAATGGCGCCAGCAAGCTGCCAGCGCCGTTGTACAATTAACAAATGTGGAGTTGAAGTTTCAACATTTGTGAAACCCAATATTTTAGCATTATTTTTATAGACATATACATTGTCCACAACTTTCGTACCCCTACATTTAACTCTATTTTTGTGAAAGCTATATTTTGTAGAGAATATCTGTAGGGATAATCTGCCTAGATCTTTTCCCAGTGATTTAGGAGGAGTAGGAGAAGCATTCCCAATCTTATTGTTGCAAACTGAAGGCTTAGAAACATTTTGTCTTCCAAACACAACATCACCAACGCCACTGTAGCTTGTCACTCTTTAGGAGTTGCTGTCTGTCAGCTTTTGGTGTAGGATTGGTAAACTTCAGTGCAGTATGCCGGCTACTGGGATGTTGCGAATACATGTACACAAGATGGAAATGTATCTAGCTGGACCCCTAGATCACATTCACCCTGTAGCATGGGCATCTGAAAGATGGTAAGCCCCACACATTTTTACCATTGACTTCAGTATTGCAGTTGATGGGTGCAAGAAACACACATAATGTGATGGGAGGCTGCTTGCAATAAGTCCAACCACTGGCAAGTGCTCAGGTAGCACTCTAACCATCGTCCTTTTGCTCATTATGCCACCTCAGTTTGGACCCAGCCCTATGCAAATCAGTCTTAAACTTGTTCTTATGGGAACAGCCCAGCCCCAACTGCCAAGCCAGTTCCTCCCTGAACCAGAACAGAAGCAGCCCAGGACCAGTTTCACCCTACTTATAGGCTCATCAGTCAGATACAGCTCAGTTCCAGTGACACAGTGAGCATGGGACGTCTCTGGACAAACTCATGCCACTTAGGGCAGTATACAGGAAACACACAAAAGGTGATGTGAGGCTGCTTGCAATAAGGCTAAACACTGGTAATTGCTTGGGTAGCACCCCAAACTCATTGTTCTTTTGCTCACCATGCCAGCTCAGTTTGGACCCAGCGATATGCAAATCAGTCTTGACCCTGTTTCTCATGGGAACAGTTGCACCAGAACTGCCACACCAGGTCCTCCTTGAACCAGAACTCAAGCAATCGAGGACTAGTTTTGCCCTCGTTAGGGGCTCATCAGTCAGGTACAGCTTCGTTCTAGTGACATAGTGAGCGTGGGACCCACGTCTTGGCATAGACATGCCCCTTAGGGCAGTACATGCAACACACAACAGGTAATGGGAGGTTGCTTGCAATAAATCTAACCACTGGCAATTGCTTGGGGTAGCACGCCAACCCATCGTTCTTTTGCTCACCATGCCTCCTCAGTTTGGACCCAGCCATATACAAATGAGTCTTGTTCTTGTTCTTCATTGGTACAGTCCAGCCAAACTGACAAGCCAGGTCCTCCCTGAACTGGAACACAAGCAACCCAGGTCTGGTTTCCCCAGCTGGAAGACAATAATCTCTCACCTGGTCACAAAGAGATGGATGGGTCCTAAATCCCTCCTGTTCTGGCATATATATCTAGAATATCACAATATCCCACCAATTTTTTTTTTTTTTTGCAGAGTTTTATATAGCGCAAACTTGACCTGAATCGGGTATCAGAGCGCTTTACATAGCACCAGTTACGTTACATGAGGACACACACTTATTTTTGTTAGGCACGGGGAGATTAAGTGGTTTGCCCAGAATCACCGGATGTTTGGCGTCGTTACCGAGACTCTAACCCAGATCCCCAGGTCCGAGGTCGAGCGCCCTAGCCGTTGCATCATCCACCATAGAGCAGCTATCATCATGTCAAGGTAAAAGTAGTTCATGGCCAGACTCTTTTGTTGCCCGACATTAAACATGCTACAACATTACTGGGCTGCTGTTCTTGACCAAATATGGACATTTGTGAGCGTGGAGGTTCTTTACAAATGGCACAAATATTATGCTGCTAAAAGCTGTGGTTTTATGCAGGTTTACAAGTATATCACCAAGGAAAATAAAAACAAATAACATGTTCTAGGCCCCCATGCCCTTCTGTAGAACATGGATGACAGTCATTCAGTCTCATTCAGCACACACAGAGTATGCATCTGGCCAAAACTGCAAACACTTGTCTGATATAAAAAGTAATTACTTATAAAAGCTTTGTCACCATTCGTTATGTGGTGCTTTTCTTACTTGCTTTGGAATGTTAGGCACTGTTCCCTGTCACACCTTTTCCCCCAGTGAAGGATATTCCATCCACTGAATGCATTTCCATTATGATGGCTGATACAATTTAAATGTATCTTATCAACCATGACACCCAGCTCCTTATCTGAAAAGAGAACCTGAATTTATGAAGTTGCCCTCAGGATATTTTATGGAAGGGTGAACAAATGCAGATTAAAAATGCCTCCTATGAAGCGTGACACCTCAAATGTTGGTCAGGACTACCAGCATCCCTATTTCCATAGGCACCACCAGGAACCCCTCACTTATTAATGCCCAGTATTGCCATTGGTAGGTAAGATGAGATTTGTAGCAGATATTTCTGGAGAAGATACTTTGGGTTCTGATAGGTTGACTGTGTTACAATACTCCCACAGGGATACTGGACTGTAGCTTTTAATGTTGATGCTGGGGAACAGTGACTGACTCCTGCTCCTCATAACTTGTTACATTGAAATAATTTTGAAAACAATAATTTTTGTCTGCTCAATTTGAGTGACAAACAGCATACTGTCCTTCCCGGCAATGTCTTGGCTTTATCCTGCTATTAAGAAAGGTTTGACACCTTTGGTCCTCACTGTAGCATAATTTGGTCACTTTGCTGTAAAGGGCACTACGCTTCAAAATGACTGCTGCGCCTTTGAGCTTTATTCACTTCCTTCTCATTGGTTCCACATAATGACTTTGCTATTCAAAGATAGGCAAAGCACAATGGCATCTAAGGACCCCATATCTAAAAGGTGCACTGTACCTGCGCGTGCTGTGGTGTAACTTTCACTACGTGCACCAGGCACAAACAGGGACAGTATACGGTATTACAGATAATGCACTTCCCCCAGGACATGGACACATTTATGGCAGTGCATTAGTAAAAGGCTGAGTGGCTGTTTGAAGCTGCACTCTGGCTTTCACAGTGCAGGCAGCACCCAACCTGCTTCACAAGGAAACCAGTGGTCCCCCAACATGGGGAATGTCTGGGGGTCCGATGGTATCCAACTTCCTCCCCTATCAGAGAGTGCCTTCAGGGGAAGGGGGCACACTTTGTGGGGCACATTGAGTTGAGTGAGCCTCTAGATGACTGCTTTGCCTCTACGCCACATCCCATAATACAGTACCGGAGCGAGGGCAAAGTGTCCTCAGCGGAGGCCTCCATGAAACAAGGACCACATGTATGAATCAGGAAAGTCAATGTTATGAAACTAGGCTCAATCCGAACAAATTAGGTCCCTTAAGCTTCCTCGACACAGGAAATGTTTTGGAACCATTTGTAGCCTAATCAAGGTATCCCATTGTTTTTTAAAATGATTTTTTAGAAGACAGACAAAAACGACAAGATTGACAGGGTGATCCAGAAATAGTGATGGGTATCTGTGTAAGAAAGTTAGGGCATTTCAATCAAGCAATCCGCCACTTCTGGTTTTTATCCTTGCAGCTTTGTTGAAGCACTGATTGAATGGTATGGTATCTCATTGTTTTTTTAAACATGTCTCATTCATACACTTGATGTACAAAGTATTCATAAAGTTTTTTTTTTTGTGTAAGACGTTTATTGCACATTTCACAGGTGGAATCACAACTTCGCGCCTACAACCATAAGAGGCCGGCTACATTCGTTTACAGTAAATGCATGATGGTGTTAGGTGTACACAGCCCATCAGCCGCCATCCATAGGACCGGCGGCGTTGCAGCGAACAGCATTTGCGTTTTAGTGCAGTGAATCACAATCATAATAGCATGTCCATTTTCTTACATTTTGTATTTTATCTTTTCCTTAAACCTTAAAACAAAAAAAAGTAAGAACTATTTCAACTTTAATCACTGAGTCACAGCATTCTCCCTCCCCTTTTTAAGGATGGCAAACGTTGCACCCCTGTATCAGCTACATGGCAATCCATCCTATTCGTATTATTCGTCTCGGACTAGTGATTGCGCCTGCAGATAATCCCTCAAATACATCCAGTAATCTTTAGAACGTGATCCGGCTGGCAATTCCTCCTCATACATTGCCAGCGTATCTCGGCAATATGTTAAGTCTTCTAACCAGTTTTTCAACTTCGGCCCCATTTTACCATTCCAATGCAGTGAAACCCTCCTTTTTGCCATTAAAAGTGCGACCACACAAAACTTTTGTTTCTTCGCTCTGAGCTGCGGGACAAGGCCTAACAAACAGGCTTTGATCGTGCAGTCGAGCTTCACCCCAAGCATTGCACTGACAGCCTGTACCACCTGTACCCAGAACCTTGCCACTGAGTGACACTGCCATGCTAAATGTATGAAGTCTGCGTTATCTTGCTTGCATCGTACACATCTCGAGTCTTCTCGTAACCCATACCTGTGGAGCCTCTTAGGCGTGTAGTACATTTGGTGTATGTATTTATAATGAATAATCCTAAGGTTTCCATTGGGCGTTAGCATGCTAGTGAGCATGCATGTTGTTTCCCATTCTTCCTCTGACAACGTGTCGTCCAATACTGCGCACCATTTATCTCTCATCCCTTCAGTGTTCTCCCCAATGTCCCTCTGTATGCTTGTGTATAACCTTGATAACAGGTGTGTGGCGGTGGGTGTTGTCAGGACAAGTTGCAGTGGGGCCAGGGTCTGGGGCTCCTCCTGAAAAGTGGCAAAGTGTTCTCTCACTGCTCTTTGCAGCCTATAGTAGTTAAAGCTGAATAACAATGTCGGATGACTAATGTACCTCAACTTGTCTAATGTTTGAAAAACCCCTTCTTTGTACAAATCGCCCAATGTGTCAATACCAGCATGCCGCAGCAAGTCCATCCCTACCTGTTCTTGAGTAACTGAAAGTGCCGGGTGATTTGCTAACGGGAGCGCTGGTGCATAAAGTGGTAATCTTCCAGCTTTCTTACCCATCAGCCTCCATGCTGACCAGGTTTATGTCCCGCTCGTGCAGTCTAGTTCGCTTATCTGGCAATATGTTAGCTAGCTTTCTTACCCATCAGCCTCCACGCTGACCAGGTTTATGTCCCGCTCGTGCAGTCTAGTTCGCTTATCTGGCAATATGTTAGCTAATGGGATTGAGTCAGCATCGCCCGTTTCCACCGCTACATGCGTTAGGAAGGGAATCTCGTGGTACCAGTAATGTGCGAATTGCGCCTGGGCGCAGAGATAATAAAGATATATGTCTGGGAGCCTGAAACCCCCCTTTTCATATGGCAGCGTCATCGTTTGTAATTCTAATCTAGCTTTGCTTGCCCGCCCAGAGTAGACTCAGTACTAATTTGTTAATGTTACGGAACACCTCTGCCGGAGGTTTAATGGGGATGTTAGCAAACAAATAAAGGAACTTAGGCAGTAGCACCATCTTCACGATAGCAGCCCTGTCTGCTAGCGATAGTGGTAATTTATTCCACCGTTTGATCTTATCGTCTAGAGATGATATCACTCTCCCATAGTTGGTTCTGATGACTAGTTCTGGGTCTCTATGAAACCATACTCCCAAATACCTGCTCGGTTCGTCCAGCCACTCTAGTGGGTAATCCAGGGTGGATGGGATTGTGCTATCTGTCAACGCCAGGATGAGAGATTTTGTCCAGTTTATCTGCAGTCCAGAGTATTGGCCAAATGTTATGTATTCACGCAATAAAGGGTTAAGGTGCTGCTCTGGATTTTTAACATAAAGAACCATGTCATCTGCGTACAGTGAGATGTGTATAGGGCGTGTTGGGAGTTGTATGGCCGAGTAGTGGTGGTGGTGTCTTATTTTGCAAGCTAATGGCTCTAGTACTAAAGCAAAAAGCATCGGGGAGAGTGGGCACCCCTGTCTCGTCCCGCGACATATTGCAATCGGCTCCGAGACATGTTTGTATACCCTGACACGTGCTGACAAGTTCGTGTAAAGCATGGAGATCCAATGTGTGAATAGCGGAGGAAATCCCATTCGTAACAGTACTGTGTGTAGAAAATTCCAGTCTATCGTGTCAAACGCTTTGGCAGCATCTAAGAGTACCACCACAGCTTTGATCTCTGGTGCCAGATAATGGGCTAGTGCAAAGAGTGTGCGTGTGTTATGTGTCGTCGATCTATCCGGGATGCAGCCGGACTGGTCAGGTCTCACCAGTAATGGCATTAGTGGTTTGAGTCTTGCCGCTAAGAGGCTCGCTATTATTTTTGTGTCCACATTTATAAGGGATAAGGGGCGGTAAGAGTCGCATTGTTCCTCATCTTTTCCTGGTTTTAGCAATGCAATCAGCATGGCTTCACTCATTGATGTCGGGAGAGTTTGTGCTTCGTGTGCCGCTCCATAAAGTCTCACCAGGTGTGGAGCCAGTAGATCCGCAAATGCCTTATAAAACTCTATCGAGAACCCATCAGGTCCCGGTGCCTTGCCATTTGGCAGATGTTTGATTGTGTCTACAACTTCCTCTACAGTTATAGGGCGAGCTAGGTATTCGCTATGATTATTCGATAACCACGCTATTTCTACATCTGCCATATATGTCAGCATTTCTTCCTGTGGCATCGAGGGACGTGCTTCATATAGTTGACCGTAAGTGTCCATGAATTCACCCATTATGACTTTAATGTCACGCGTTACTGTTCCCGCTTGAGTTTTGATTGTAGCAATATGTTGAGGCGCTCGACCTGAGCATATTTTCTCAGCTAGTGCCCTGCCCGGCCTGCCTCCCTCACCATACACTCTGGCTGTTTTGCGCTTGGTTATGTATTTGAGCTTGTCTGCCGCAAATTGCTGGTGTTCCTTTAGGAGCAATTGCATTTCCCCCAGTAGTGCGATGTCCCTCGTTTGCGTGTACCTTTGCTCTAATGTTTGTAATGCGTTTTCACGTGCGTTTAATTGCTGCCGTATATCTTTCAATATGCCCGTGGTTCTGCTAATGTATACCCCCCGCAACGTAGCCTTAAAAGCTTCCCACAGGAGACAAGGGTCATCCGTCGTGGGGCAGTTGAGGTCAAAGTAGTCCACTATCGCCTTATGTATGGTGTCAGTGTATAACGGGTCCCGTAAAGCTCCAGCATTAAATCGCCACGTGAAAGGTGGGGGCTCGTAATGTGGTATGTTCACTGCTAAGAGCACAGGGCTGTGGTCTGATAGCGTTCTCGGCAAATGTTTTACAGAGACGGTCCATGCTACCACCTCCCGTGTGCCTAGCCAGTAATCCAGCCTAGACCAACTATTGTGTGCCGCAGTTATGTGCGTCTGCACGAGCTCCCCCGGATGATGGACCCTCCATATGTCTGTCATTTGTAAATCTGTCAGTGCATCGTGAAGTGTCGCTCTCGCTCGTGTATGCGGCTCTAGTGCGTTTGGCGACCTATCTAAGCCATCCCGTAAAGCTATGTTGAAATCCCCTCCCCATATTATGTTCTCGACCTGGAAATTAGATATGGTTTGCCATCATTTCGCAAAGAACCCTGGGTCATCCGTGTTGGGGCCATATGTGTTCACCAAAGCAACTTGACAAAGTCTCACCAGGCCTATGACAATGATGCTTCGCCCTTCGGAGTCCCTGTGCACGGTTGAGATCTCAAAGTGTACCCTCTTCCGTATTAAAATGCTGACCCTTCGGGAATAAGAGGAGTAATGTGAGCTGGTCACGGATTCTGCCCATCTAGCGCCCAGTGTGGAGGTGGTGTTGGCAGCCAAGTGCGTTTCCTGTAGAAAAGCTATGTCTACATGCAATCTATCAAAGTATGCAAATATCTGCCGAATCTTCTTCGGATTACCCAGACCCCTAACGTTCCATGTAATGAATTTCAGTGTGGTAGGTTGTGTCACGTCAGTGAGGTGTGATGCCGTCTTATCATGGTGTGACAAAGTGCTCCAGGTGCAATCATTTCGCAATGCCCAAGCCTGTGCTTCAGTATACAATTTCTTGCAGTGCTTGTGGTGATAAAAGAGGTCGCAATGCTTCTGAGACACAGTGAATCAGTTCGAACATCCCCCAGGTCCCTACCACTCCCCCCGCCCACTTCAGCGCCCAAACTTTGCCAAAGCCATCCCCTTAAATTAACCAAACTGTCATTAAAACTGTAATAGCGGCGCACCCGCTTGGGGGTGTCGCCAGGTACACACATCTCCATCCACATAGTGGATGTGGACGGGTGCACATGCTGTTGTTTGAACTATAGTGTCCCTTTACCTCACATTTCCCGCCAATCTCTGTTGGCAGCCATCCGCAAAAACCCAACAGTTACCGATTATCCCATAGTAATGCCATGTACGTTAGACTGAACATAAGTTGGATCCAGCACATACATTTTGTCCCTTCAGCCGTTTCCGTAGGCATCTCCCACAGTACTGTGCCGGCAACAACAAGTGGCTGTCCGTCACCTAGTGCTGCGTATCGTCTGTATAGTGCAGATAATCCACAATAAACACATTTCACATTCCCGCTATCCCTCCAGTGCCCCTTGTCCGTTTTGGACCACAAAGTTACTCACTGCGCATGTTGCGGGCGTGTACTTAGAGTGTAGTTCGGGTCCGTTCATAAGGCACATATGGGCCCCTATCTGTACCTGCACATACCCCGGCTCGCCTGCTGTGCGCCATAAGTTGCAGTAATATCAATTAAGTATTGTCTGAGCTGATTCCAGCGTTGAGGTGTTTCTAGCAGTACGAAGTCCTGTATGCAGATGCTTCACTTAGCCTCCTGTTGTCTCAGGCATTGTCACTGCCCTGGTCATCTCGTTCCTGGGCCTTGCGTCATCGTCCCAGTTTTTTGATGTACTCCTGCGCTGCTTGCACTGTGGGGAGAACCACGGGTATGCTCGCATTTGTGATTTTAAGCTTCGCTGGATACAGCATCGCGTATTCGATGCCTAGTTCCCGCAGTTTCTTTTTCACTGGCGCGAATTCCTTACGTGCCAGTTGAACCGCCATGGTGTGGTCCGGATAGAATTCCAGGGTGTTACCTTGGTATGTGATTTCACCCATTTCCCTGGCCAGCCTGAGAACTGTATCTCTGTCCCTGTAGTTGATCATGCGGGCAATTATTATACGTGGTGTATCTCCCTGCTTTGGCTTAGGCGCTAAGGAACGGTGTGCGCGTTCGACAAGAAAGACTGATGACAGTTTTTCAGCGCCGAATAAGTCTTTTAGCAATGCCTCAATGTAGTCCTCCATTTTGCCTGTGTTGGTGGATTCCGGCAGGCCTGCTATGCGGACGTTGTTGCGTCTAGATCTGGCTTCCTGATCCTCCACCTTAGCCTGCAACACTTCCAGCATCTTCTCCATACCTCCGCATATTCTCGTTGTGGACTTAGACTCATCCTCCACCCTGGATATCCTTTGTTCCGCCTCCACCAGTCGCTCGCCATGTTTATCGATCTTCGTGGCCATATTGTCCACACATTGAACCACATTGTCCATCTTGTTATTCATTTCTTGCAGGTTTTGCTGTATAGCCCTTAGGACTGCCTCCATGCCGGTCCCGTCGCTTGCTTCATTATCCCCCTCTGTGTCCGACGTCACTGCAGTGTTCTTTGGTTGCTTCCTCGCCTCAAACTGCAGCTTAGTCTGCTGTTTTTCAGGTTTCAAACAAAGAAAAGATGTAGGACTTGCACAGCGTGGTTTAATCTGAATTAATCAGAAATGATGGTCTGTGGCGAGCTACCAGGGAAGACGCTGTCTGCACAGCGTGAAATATCCAGACTACTACACAGCTCCCTCCAGTTGGGGGAAGACTCTCTGGTGCTCTGCGCAATGACGAAAAACGTCTACAAATTTAGACAGTTCAAGCAAAAAGTTCAATCCATAGAAAGAAACGAGTACTTCAATCTTTTAATCCATGCTCATTCAATTCATGAGTAGTAAATAATTCTTCAAACAATGCATTCAGCACATATAATCCATGACTGGTGTAATGCAACATTAACAATCCCAATGCATTTCGGGCTTCTGAATAGCCCTTCCTCAGGGGAATGCTCTACAAACGTAAAAAAGAATAACATGCATTGGGATTAAAACATTGAAGTACTCGTTTCTATCTATGGATTGAACTTTTTGCTTGAACTGTCTAAATTTGTAGACGTTTTTCGTCATTGCGCAGAGCACCAGAGAGTCTTCCCCCAACTGGAGGGAGCTGTGTAGTAGTCTGGTTTTTCAGGTTTCCCCATGTTGCAGGTGCACAATAGGGGGTTGCACAGTGCTTTCCCTGTGCTTTCAGTTCTCGAACCCTTTGTGGCGTTCAGTTCGCGCTATTGAGGTGTCCGCATTGCCCACAGCGTTCCAGATTTATGCATCAGGTACACGGCTTGTCCGCATGGCCACTATGGTGTTTCGCCGTGTGTGTCAATGTACGCCATATGAGTCGTGTGGTTCCCTGCCGTGCCTCCGCAGTGCTTACAATTAGATCTTCTTCTGTACGTTTAATGTTGGGGTGAAGCCTTCAGCTTATGGGCTTAAGGTTTGGTAGAGGCCTCCTGCGTGGGCAGCCAGCCGCACTGTTCCCATGCACTCGTTGCGCTTTGCATTTAGGTTGGCGCCGTCTGTCATGGATTGTACTTTTTCGCCCACCGTGTCAGGTGTCCAGTGCGATTACATCTCCGGCACCTTCACCCATGGACGTGCGCCTTTTGCCCCCTGGTGTATTCCCGCCTTTCCAGCAGCCTAGCGCTCCGGTGTCAAAGTCCGTGGACGAACCGTCTAATGGTACGCCCCGTGCTGCAGTAGCCAGTACGCCTGTCCTCTCACAGCAACATTCGCCCCACGCACCTGTTCGCTGAAAACGCTTCGATGCCGGCTTCAGAGGAGTCCCGATGGTTTCCCTCCGATGCTCTTCATACCGTGCGTTCCACTGCAGCCGCCATCTTGACACTCCTGGAACGCAAACCAGAAGACGGCGTTTGCGGAGTCTGTAGCTCTTCGAAGCCGTCCCGTTGGGTTGCGGGCCGTTCATGGCGCTTGTGCGTTGCGAACAGATCGGGTCATTACGCATGCCTGCTTCTTGATCTCTCACAGTATCCGACAGGTCCGAGTGCCGGGAGCCGCCATCTTGAATCGCTTCTCTAGCCTGCCCGGTTTGTCTTCGATATTTCCGCCACCTCTGCTGTTTCCTGAGATTCAGTGCCGGTAGTCTTTGGGCGGCATGTTCCGATTGTTGGTTCTGTCTGTTTTGTTCTTCTAGTGGTACTTTTTGTGGGTTTAGGCCGCTTTTCCCTGCACCCGTCCGGCGGAGCTGACTCACGAGCCAACCATCCCGCAGTGCGCCCTCTAGCACCCCCCAAAAGTATTCATATAGTTCCATTTTTTCATAGATTGTTTTGACTTAGAAACAAAAATATTTGGGTCATGAAGATGATCTCCATGTATTGGTGTCCCAGAGTTTTGTAATCGAAACGTGTAGGCACATTATATGATGAGGAACCGGTCACCATATGGACATAATGCTTCTTTATCTCTGATAACATTAAGAGACTGGAATCAACTCAGGCACTGTGAAAGTTCCTTCATATTGGACTTCAATGAATGAGGGACTTCTTTGAAAACATATAACAACCACCTTGAAAACTGAGTACATAAAATCAAAACATTTGGTTTCTGTGTGAGGTAAACATTATTAGCTGTGGTGGTTGGGGTGGTGTTTTGGGCATGACTACACCCAATATGGCCACTAAGATCTTGCACGTCGTGCGACATCTCCTTGCAGAGTTCCCCTGCAAAATGTGGTACGAAGGCAACAGTGAGGCACTCAGCAAGGCCTAAAAAATCAGACCGAAAAAAATGATTAAATACTGCCTAACATAGAATGTGAGTATATCCATTTAAGTGTTTAAGTTATATTCAAATGAAATTTTTTTGTGTGAAACCAATTAATATTTAAATTTGCATAGAAAACTATGAAATAAAACTAGAAAACCTTTAACAAAAAATACATAAATTGAAATTAATTATTAAATGTGCTGAATATGAATACATGTAACATGATAGTGTTTTTTTAATCAATTGGAATAATGAATATATTATTATTTGATTATTTAATAAACTAAATTTAATTTGATGATTTAATAAGCTGAAATATTTTGTAGCTGAAGGTTAATAATACTTTGTTTATTATTTAACTTTTTTATATTAAAATATTAAAATTAAAATATGTTGAATATTTATCATAATAATTAAACATTGTTATTTTTTACTGTTCTTTACCATAGGGAGACTTCTGTCATGGTGGTAGAACTCGCGCTTATGTGTGAAAAGATAATTTGTAATTTGTAATTTGTAACTGTGTTTTGTATCGCGCCAACTCACCGACAGGTCTCAAAGCGCTACTGACCATGTACAGCAACAAAGATGGAATAAAGGTGTGAAGGTGACTGATCTAGTATCCGACTATTGAGATGGAAAAGCGTCTTTAAAGAGTAAAGTTTTCAGGGACTTCCTAAAGTGAAGAAGATTAGGTTCTCTGCGAAGCGCCTCCGGTAACTTATTCCAGATGGTAGGGGCCTGAACTGAAAAAGATCTGCCTCCTTTTGTTGTTAGCTTGAAGCGTGGACATGATAACAGAAATGATCCGGATGATCGCAGGGCGCGCTTGGGTTCATATATTTTAAGCCTTTCTTTTATGTAGGCTGGCGCCTGTCCGTGGACTGCTTTGTGGCAGATACACATACTCTTGAATTCAACTCTCTGCGCTATAGGCAACCAATGTAGCCTATAGAGCAGAGGGGAGGCATGAGTCCTCCTCGGCAATCCAAAGATCAAGCGTGCTGCATCATTCAGGATAACCTGAAGACGGTTGATGGAGTTTTTTGGAAGGCCGAGGTACAGTGCGTTGCCATAGTCTATTCTAGACACTATGGTGGCTGAAACAATGGTTCGCAGCATGTTTCTCGAGAGCAAGGGGGCGAGTTACGTAGTTGCCTGATCAAGTTGGTGCAGGAGCCAACTACAGCGGATACTTGATTGACCATTGAGAGTTCCTGGTCAATTTTCATGCCAAGACTCTTAACACTAGGGCACGGTTTTGGGGTAGGTCCTAGTTCTTGTGGCCAAAACAAATCATTCCAGGGGGAAGTAGAGGTTGAAACTACGAGCACTTCCGTTTTATCTGGGTTGATTTTCAGCAAATTGGACGACATCCAATTAACTGTAAATCGTAGAATGTCTTGGGCCAAGGATTGGGCCGATGGTGTGTTATCGATCCTCAGCAACAGCTGAGTATCGTCGGCATAGTTAAAGACTTTGCAATTCATGTTTGCCAGGGACTCTATCAATGGTTGTAGGTACAGGTTAAATAAAAGCGGAGAAAGTGCTGATCCCTGCGGGACTCCACAAGCTAACATGCCCACATCTGAGACCTGGTCTGCCAACTGGATCTTCTGCGTCCTTCCTGTCAAAAAAGCTGTTAGCCATTTGAGGGCTTGCTCTCCTATCCCAAACCCAGCCAATCTGTCCAGTAGCAATGCATGGCTGACGGTATCATACCCTTGTAAATTCTGCTCTAGCAGGCTCTATCCCCAGTTTTAAGTGAGTGGAGACATGGACATCAGTACCTCGCGGCAAATTTACATTCAGAAATGTAATGGTGCCGGCCATCAGGAAGGTTAACACCATGGGGTCCATTACGATGTCGGGCGGATACCCTCCAGCCTGGCGGAGGAAATCCACCCGACAACATCAGCCCAATTCCCCCCTGCCATATTAGGATGGCGGAGGGGACCGTGACGGTGTGAAACACCGCCCGCCTGTTTTCCGCCCCGGTCGCCTAGCGGCCGGGTCGGAAAACCTGTAACATGGTAACATGGTGGCGGTGTCTTTTAGACACCGCCCATCACATTACAATGGGCTTTGCACAATGCATTTCCGTGGCTGCAATACCGCCACGGAAAGGCATGCAGAGACTCCCTGCGGGGGCCCCTTGCGGGCCCCCTGGGAGTCCGTGGCTTGGGGGGTGCACATGGGGGGTACCTATGGTACCCCCCCGCATTTCAGTGTGCAACATGACAGGCACCGCGCGGTGCCTGTCATGTTGCGCTTTACAGAGTACAATGTGCACTTTTACCATTGCGGCGGGCAGAGATTCCTGCTCCGCCCGCCACAATGGTAAACATACAGTATGCGCCCGCCTGTGTGGCGGGCGCATCCTAAAGCCATTGTTGGGACCCCTGCACTGTTAGCGGGCGGTCCACTTCTCCGTTAGGGTGGCGGGCGGCCAAAGCCCGCCCGCCATCCTAATGGACCCCTGTGGGTGAAGACCACCCTGTACTGTGTGGCAAAGGTGATTAATCGGGGCTCACTGGATTTATTCTACATCAGACTGTGGTTTCCTACAAATCAAAGTGGTTATATTTATAATGTCTACTGTAGATCAGTGGCTAATAACTCTGAACTGCTGGTTATAGATCTTGTGAATTCTCACCAAGCAGCCTTCCCAGTAGATATTTATAAAATCTTTGCAGTGGTTTTTAATTGTACATTTGAGCCATTGGGCTCTAATGAAGAGGATCCTAGGAGATAGGAAGATCTGGTTTGGTCAATCCCAGGGCTTAAAATCACCCCTTTAGCGAAATGGTCTGCTGCGGTTATCCAACTGAATGCGTTTACCTTAAATCAATCTCTTGAGCCTGTAATGGGAGAACAGATTTTGATAAAGAGGGGCCACACACACGTTCAATTGTATGCATAATACTAGCCTAATCGATTACATACTGCTAGATATTAGATTGTGGCCCAGTTTGGTTGATATTAATGTAAATGCCCGACAGGATAGCAATCATAATGCCCTGGATCTTACCCTACGACCACTGGGAGTTACCCATACCTATTTCATTACTGTGAAGCACCCATACTGAGCCTTTTGATAGAAGGCTTAGATAACCAATAACCACTGTAGAAACAATTGGAGTGCTATGGAGCAGATTGCAGCTGCATTGGGGGATGTTTATAAGGTGGTTGCCGAGGGTGTCGGAGCCATGCAATCGTTGGTTGTATGCTTGAAGCAACCTGATTCCTTGGTGAGTGTCAGCTAAACCCATAATCTTATGTTTCTGTAATTAATGAACTTTTTTTGGTTGAGATTAAGCACACTGTAGGGAGGAAACACCAGCCCTCATGGTATAATAAATCATGTAAATCAAAGCATGAGGTTGCCGTGCACACCCTTTTTATTGCTGTTTAAACGGTTGTAGTCTTAGTTTAACATTTTTTGAACTTTTTTGCGTGCTCCCTGGATGACGTGGTCCACCCTTAGCCACGTAAAGGTTAACAATACGATGAAGTGAATGGGGCGTCACTACACCCCAAATCCAGACGCACAGCGGTGATAATTGAAAGTTGCACATTTTTTGCTTGCTTATCTTCAATTATTTCCGATAATAAATCCATTTTACTCCATATTTTTAGTTGTATCAGTTTTTTATCTCCAATGTTACGTCCACACGTGATTAGCTGATATTTTAAAGACACTTCTCAAACCACGGATATGCCACAACAGGCCTTTTTCCGGGCACGCGTCAAACATATAATATCCTCAATATACAATGTTGATGTTACCCAATGCATTTCAAACTTTTCAAAGTCCTTCCTCAGGGGTTCACTGTAAAATTAAAAAACGTTGCTGTAAACATTTTGTGTAAGTGACAACAAATGAATACAATTCATTATCCAATAACATGACTGTGCTGCTTTTAAAATCTCCCCGTGGTTATAAACGTTTTAAGCACTGCCCTCAGGAAACGGAGCAAAAATGCCACCGTGATTAGATTAAAGAGAATCCTCTAAATACACTCCCTTGTTGTGATGTTTAACCCTCCATAACCTTGCGAACGGGGCCCAATGTGCCACCCCAGTGATCTACATTTTTTCGCTATTCACCCAAAAGTTACTACCCCTCCATACCTGTAGCGTTAGGCTTCATTTGTGCACACGATGGCGGCGTTTGACTGCACGCCATCTTCTTCCACTAATTTAACTACTTAGCTGATGCCCCACCTTCTCTCCCTCATGTGTCACAACCTATCAATAGCCTCCACGCTATCGTCCTACAACCCCCAGAATGACTCTATACACACAAACCCGGTGAGTGCGCCCGTACGTGATGGTTCCAACAGATTCTTTACTTTCCCCCGCCCACCCAGTTGATATTATCATGTGCACTGAAAACGTTAACTTATTCATACAGTTTATACATTTTATATTGGACAAGTAAATTAATCCAAAAGATAAACAAATAACCACGTCCAAAGCAGAAGTTTGTAATGTTCATGTTTTGTAAACACGAAAACGAAATTTTCTCGAGCAAGTTTCTCCAATGTTAAAGATATGCTTCTCACATGTGTTTTTCAGAACAAAGTCTCGTTGGTCGGTGATTTGACTGGTTCCTTCTTTTCATGGGTGCTACGTGCAAGTGGGCAGTAGTTTTAGAAAATCAAAGCATGAGGTTGCCGTGCACACCCTTTTTATTGCTGTTTAAACGGTTGTAGTCTTAGTTTAACATTTTTTGAACTTTTTTGCGTGCTCCCTGGATGACGTGGTCCACCCTTAGCCACGTAAAGGTTAACAATACGATGAAGTGAATGGGGCGTCACTACACCCCAAATCCAGACGCACAGCGGTGATAATTGAAAGTTGCACATTTTTTGCTTGCTTATCTTCAATTATTTCCGATAATAAATCCATTTTACTCCATATTTTTAGTTGTATCAGTTTTTTATTTCCAATGTTACGTCCACACGTGATTAGCTGATGTTTTAAAGACACTTCTCAAACCACGGATATGCCACAACAGGCCTTTTTCCGGGCACGCGTCAAACATATAATATCCTCAATATACAATGTTGATGTTACCCAATGCATTTCAAACTTTTCAAAGTCCTTCCTCAGGGGTTCACTGTAAAATTAAAAAACGTTGCTGTAAACATTTTGTGTAAGTGACAACAAATGAATACAATTCATTATCCAATAACATGACTGTGCTGCTTTTAAAATCTCCCCGTGGTTATAAACGTTTTAAGCACTGCCCTCAGGAAACGGAGCAACTTCTGCTTTGGACGTGGTTATTTGTTTATCTTTTGGATTAATTTACTTGTCCAATATAAAATGTATAAACTGTATGAATAAGTTAACGTTTTCAGTGCACATGATAATATCAACTGGGTGGGCGGGGGAAAGTAAAGAATCTGTTGGAACCATCACGTACGGGCGCACTCACCGGGTTTGTGTGTATAGAGGCATTCTGGGGGTTGTAGGACGATAGCGTGGAGGCTATTGATAGGTTGTGACACATGAGGGAGAGAAGGTGGGGCATCAGCTAAGTAGTTAAATTAGTGGAAGAAGATGGCGTGCAGTCAAACGCCGCCATCGTGTGCACAAATGAAGCCTAACGCTACAGGTATGGAGGGGTAGTAACTTTTGGGTGAATAGCGAAAAAATGTAGATCACTGGGGTGGCATATTGGGCCCCGTTCGCAAGGTTATGGAGGGTTAAACATCACAACAAGGGAGTGTATTTAGAGGATTCTCTTTAATCTAATCACAGTGGCATTTTTGCTCCGTTTCCTGAGGGCAGTGCTTAAAACGTTTATAACCACGGGGAGATTTTAAAAGCAGCACAGTCATGTTATTGGATAATGAATTGTATTCATTTGTTGTCACTTACACAAAATGTTTACAGCAACGTTTTTTAATTTTACAGTGAACCCCTGAGGAAGGACTTTGAAAAGTTTGAAATGCATTGGGTAACATCAACATTGTATATTGAGGATATTATATGTTTGACGCGTGCCCGGAAAAAGGCCTGTTGTGGCATATCCGTGGTTTGAGAAGTGTCTTTAAAATATCAGCTAATCACGTGTGGACGTAACATTGGAAATAAAAAACTGATACAACTAAAAATATGGAGTAAAATGGATTTATTATCGGAAACAATTGAAGATAAGCAAGCAAAAAATGTGCAACTTTCAATTATCACCGCTGTGCGTCTGGATTTGGGGTGTAGTGACGCCCCATTCACTTCATCGTATAATAAATCATGTAAACAGCCAGAAAGACACTATCTAAGGCTGAACGAATCCAGAATTGACATTTGATCCAAGAAGCTAGATGGTCATATAAAGCTACTGTTTCCCAGGCCAATAGACAATGGGAGTATGACAAGTGGGCAGGTATGCTATGCGCCATCAAGGCGAAGGTCTATCCCTCCTTCTTGAACATTCTTGCCAATGGGGGTACTAATGGTCACTGCCCCATAGAAAACAATATCTCTGCAGCCGATTGGTTTGTTCATTTTTCAGGTTTGCACTCCTTTTCGGCTGTGCTGGAACTCTGCCAGAGTGACTCTGTTGGGTCTTTGAGTAGGATCCCTAATCGCAGCTGAACAGCAAATAGATCCACCTGAACAGTTTGGTGCACAGTCAAAATATCGATTCCCTAATATCGACCTACAGTAATATCGAGTTATAAATATCGAAGGTGAAGAATATCGAGGTCAAGAATATCGTTGGACAGAATATCGACCCTAAGGTAAGTAATATAGATTTTTTTTATATCGATGTAAGTAATATCGAAGTTAGTAATATTGTTATCAATTATATCGATGTCACTAATTTCAATGTTACTAATATCGATATTTGTTAGTTGTTATGCATTTTATTATGTATTTTATATGTGTGTGTTATATGTTTTAGTTAAGTATTTTATTTGTTTTAAATTATATGTGTACTATTTATTATATATTAAAAATGTTAATTGTAATTTAATTTCATGTTTTAGTACTGGAGCGGGTTTGGGGTTTATAGGGGAATAGGGTGAGAAGTAATTTAATGATATTATATTAATTATACATTTTTAGTAATTGTAAATTAATTTTAGTTAATTTTTGCGTTTAATTTCTGTAGCGGGTTGTGGGTTTATAGGGGAATTGGGTGGGAAGTAATTTAATTGTAATTAAGTAATTATTTATTTTTGATTGGTATTGATAATTATTTTATTTCAAAATAATTATTAATTGGTAATCAATTATTTTATTTGGTAATTAATTTTATTAATTGGTAATTAAGGTTTGTAATTGGTAATTCCATTTTTAATTGGCAATTAATTTTTTTAATTGGTAATTAAGGTTTGTCATTGGTAATTACAATTTTTAATTGGCAATTACATTTTTTAATTGTAATTAATTTTCTGAAATTGCTAAATAACATTTTTTTTGTTAATTAATTTTTAATAATTGGAAATTAATTTTATTAATTGGTAAATACATTTAATGTTTACCATTTTTCATTTTTAATCAATTTGTAATTATTAATATGTTTTTTGTTCAGAAAAATATTTTAGTGTTCAATATTACTTGGTTATTTATATTAATTAATTAATATTTATTGGTATTTAATGTTAATTTATTGTTAATTAATTATTTAATTGTAATTATGTTTTTAGTAATTATCAATGGGGATTTGCAAATGATGTAGTCATTTAAAAATAAATGTTTTAATTATTTTATTTACAATTATTTATAAGTATGTTATATTTAAATTCTACACTATCCAATCCTTTCCTTACTGTTGCACTCTCTGGAGTGGGAATAGTAATTTTTAACCCTACGCTATCCAACGCTTTCCCTACTGTAGCACTCTCTGGAGTTGGAATAGTAATTTTTTACCATTACGCTTTCCCTACTGTTGCACTCTCTGGAGTGGGAATAGTAATTTTTATCTCTACGCTATCCAACGTTTTCCCTACTGTTGCACTCTCTGGAGTTGGAATAGTCATTTTTACCCCTAAGCTATCCAACGCTTTCCCTACGGTTGCACTCTCTGGAGTGGGAATAGTAATTTTTATCCCTACGCTATCCAACGCTCTCCCTACTGTCGCATTCTCTGGAGTGGGAATAGTAATTTTTACTCCTACGCTATCCAATGTTTTCCCTACTGTTGCACTCTCTGGAGTGGGAATAGTAATTTTTACTCCTACGCTATCCAACGCTTTCCCTACTGTTGCACTCTCTGGAGTGGGAACAGTAATTTTTACTCCTACGCTATCCAATGTTTTCCCTACTGTTGCACTCTCTGGAGTGGGAATATTAATTTTTACCCCTACGCTATCCAACGCTTTCCCCACTGTTGGACTCTCTGGAGTGGGAATAGTAATTGTTACCCCTACGCTATCCAACGCTTTCCTTATTGTTGCACTCTCTGGAGTGGGAATAGTAATTTTTACCCCTACGCTATCCAACGATTTCCCTACAGTTGCACTCTCTGGAGTGGGAATAGTAATTTTTACCCCTACGCTATCCAACGGTTTCCCTACTGTTGCATTCTCTGGAGTGGGAATAGCAATTTTTACCCCTGTGCTATCCAACACTTTCCCTACTGTTGCACTCTCTGGAGTGGGAATAGTAATTTTTACCCCTACTCTATCCAACGCTTTCCCTACTGTTGCATTCTCTGGAGTGGGAATAGTAATTTTTACCCCTACGCTATCCAAAGCTTCCCCTACTGTTGCACTCTCTGGAGTTGGAATAGTAATTTTTACCCCTACGCTATTCAACGCTTTCCCTACTGTTGCACTTTTTGGAGTTGGAATAGTAATTTTTACCCCTACGCTATACAACGTTTTATATAATACATTTTTAAAATATTAAAAGTATATTATTAAACATTAGTCTTTACTTTTTATTTATGTTTTTGTTCATGTTTGTAAATGTATTTGTAATTTATAATACTTTTTATTAATTTATAAATTGTTAAAATAGTTATTACAACTTATTGTTAAGTACATATAAATTATATATTTTCTGTATATGTTTAATTAATGTATTATTATTATTATATATGTATTATTTAATAATTTTAAACATTATTAGATATTTTTAACTATGTTGATTTTATTTACTTTATTTTACATTTATATTTTTACAGAAAAAAAACGATATTTTTAACATCGATATTTTTAACATCTATATTTTATTTTCGATATTTTTGTACTTACCATGTTGTAGATAGGATGTCGATATTCTTGCCTTCGATATTTTTGCATCGATATACCTGTAGGTCGATATTTTGTAGGTCGATATTTTGTCAGTGATCCGAACAGCTCATACTAAATCAGTACACTACATACAAATCCACCTCTGAAATTAGTAACGCTATAGATTTGATACCCCAAACAAAGCTCCGGGGCTGAATAATATCCCTGGGGATTTATTTTGTGCAGACAAGGACATCTGGTGTCTCTACTTTGTATTCTATTTCAATGCCATCCTGAGAGGGACATCTATGCCCCTTGCATGGGCAGAGGAAGAGATTATTCCGATATTCAATAAGGGCTCCAAGGCCCTTCCATCCAATTACATGCTCATCAGTCTAATTGATAGTACTCAAAAACTATTTAGCAGGATAAATATAACTAGGCTTCGGAAATGGTTAACTGGCTGAGTTATACTCCCCCCCTACAATCTGGCTTTAGGGATTGCCTCTGATGATAAACTCCTGGCCTCAAACTCACCCAAAGGGCTTCAATAGCTATTGGATCAGTTTGAGTGCTTCTGCAAACAGAGGGACCCAGAGATCAACAATGTGAAAACAAGGTTTATGGTTTTCAGTCCCTGTAAATCCACCAAAACTAATCCTTCGCCTAATGGGCAAGCAAGTCCTTAAGTGACAGTTATAAGGCCATGCAAATTTAGATTTGTGTGGCTGTGCATCACTTTTCATCTGCAGAATAATGCAACTCTTGGGATACCCTGTGTCAGGTACGCATTACATTTGTGGAGCATGGACGTTCTCATGCATCCACTCATGTATTTTGACTCACATTTATTGAAGCCAGTAAACCTGGGCTTGTGCTAAATTGGTGTGCCTGCCCGAGAGAGACATAACAAGGAGAAATATGATTAATCCTCCTCTTTACTTCCTCTTTGCATTTGTGCTGCATTCTGCAGGACATATTAAAAAAGGAATACACCTCTAAGGATTGTTTTTTGTGCATGAAAGTAGTCCTTCCTGCACAAAAACAATCCTTCCCACAATGCAGGCCCCCTTAAGTCATGACACAAGCATGCCTTAGTTGGTGTTAGGCAACTAGAAGTGTGTCAGGACTGGGAGAGAGCAGAAGTGTGCCCATATCTTAGTAGAGATGATGCATTTCAGCTCTCTCTCTTTCACGCAACGCAGCACAGCAATTTCCCTTGCTGCATTGTGTTGCACAAAAGAATAGTAAATCTGGCCCCAGGTGGCTGGTTCACTCACAGATATGAAAATAGGCCTCTCTCATGCCACACCCCATGTAAGAGAATGCTGTCCTTCATCACTAGTTCTTATGTCTTCTTCAGCATGACAGACCCAAAACTTGTCCATGATGTACTTCTTTATTCTGTAATAGCCAGTTCGGAAGAGAACCGGTCAACATTGTAATGAGCGGTATTCCTTCATCTGGCTTCACCTCTCATCCTTAAAAGCTAATTTTCTGCCATCTTATGTCAAGGTCAAGATTTAATGAGCCTTTATTTGTGCAACACAGGCCAACACAGTGATTTACAAAACCACACAAAGCCTGATTTTTATGGTTTTGCATAACTTTGTAAAGAAATGCAGTGTAGGGCAGCAACTTATGTTGTATTTCATTACATGACAATACTTTTAGAAAAACGGGGGTCTAATGCAAAGCCAAGTTAATGGACTATAGAACAGGCATGACTGTTTCCAAATCAGTCAAGGATACGAAATTCCTATAAAGCCTATAGAGCAAGACATAACAGTTAACATAAACCAAGAGCTGCAAGTGACTGTTGGTGAGACTCAAAAGAGATATCTATGTGGTCAATGTATTCCCATCAAATGTCATGCGATGATCAATAATCTCGTTTGGTCATCCAGAGTCTTGGGGTGGTCTGTCTCTTGATCATTGAGACCATTTCCACACCCAATCTGTAAATATTCAATGGGTCAAGCCCACAATCACTGTGCTGACCATGAGAGCAGTAGAATCATATGGGAACTAGTGCAGTGCAAAAAAGGAAAAAAGCGGTGAATAAAATAGAGTGAAGAGACAAAAAGAGGAGGCTTTTATTTGAGATATTGTCTCTTCCCCTAACTAAAACCAAGAACAGTGCAATAAGGCAGTAACAAAGAAATAATTAACTGCCACGAGGGGCCAACATGTTTCAGCCAGTAGGGAAAGGGGTCCCACGGCTTTCTTCAGGGCCTCTGTTCTGCAAAATATTGCTACCGCAAGTGTAAATACAAAAGAAGGAACTAATAAATCATGAAAAGGATATGGATAGACATATTAGTCTGTGTTCATATTCCTCCATATCAAACGGTGTGGTTCACATCCAGAATGACCGGGGACTAGACCTCACCTCTCCTGGACCTAGCTCAGGAAGATGGAGGCCCGCTCTGTCTGTCGTTGCCCCAAAGCAAGACCTGAGACATGTCTTAGTGGTAGGCGTTCCCTGGATAGAGCATGGGCATCCCCGTGCATCCAACCATGTTTTTCACGCAGTATTAGATTTGCTAAGGTTTGTAAGCAAAGTTGCTGTGCTGCGTTGCATGAATGGGAGAGAGCTGCAAAGTGCCATATCTATTAAGATATGGCCCTCAGCTGTCTTCTCCCTGCTCTGGCGCACTTGTGGCTGCCTACCACCAATGCAGGTACCCTTGCACTCTAGTGCATCACAGGCTGGGTTGGTTCTGTGCAGGAAGGGATTTCAACAATCCAAAGAGGCATATACCTCTTTCTAAGTGTAATGCAGAATGCATCAGACGTACAAAGAGGAAGCAACAAGGAGAAATAAACATATTTGTCCACACTCGTAATGGAGTACCAATTTCACACAATTCCAGATTCACAAACCTTAGTAAATCTGGAAATACTTTAAATCGATGGGTGAATGCAGAGGTAGAGGCGCAGGATTGCCCATGCCTCACCCTTGGAACAATTACCACAAAAAGAGTTAACGGAATGCAGCAGTTTGTGCTGCGTTGTGTTACATTTCCCTACAAAACCACACATGGACACGCAAATCAGGACTTGTGTGGCTTTCTAAATCCTAAATAAGCTTTTCCTTAGCGTCGCCTTGCACGACACAAGGGTAATGAAAAGGCCTAGTAAAAACGGGCCCTAAAGTCTTGATTGTGCATGTGGGTGCAACCTGGTCGAAAAAAAATGAATATGATAATAACAGAAATAACTTCTGTAATTGTGATTTTATTTTTTTACACTGCTGCGTGAGCAGTGGGGCGACGCTCCTCCGTCTTTGCTGAGGAGCCGCCACTCGATCACTTGCTACAAAGTTGCAGCATATTCATCTGTCCAAGATCAATGCACTGAGTTCTATTAGTTTGGATAATGTCAATATTTGTAATTTACATTGCAGAGAAACGTCAACATTGTGCTGTGTGAAAAACTAATTGGCGGTATTGTGTCCTAGCTTTTTCATATTATTTGCTCCTTTGCAAGAAATCATGAGTCAGTCCCAGCGGGTAGGACTTTGTTTAAATGACATATACACTCGTGAAGGCATTCTGGCTCCGGGTAGGCACACTGCACCCTTGAGAGCTTTGTGATGACTCATCGCACCCCTGAGAGTTTTATGATGACTGACTTGTTGCACCCCTCAGAGCATTAGGATGACTCACACAGGAGCTGTTAAGCCTCTCCTTGGTTTAGTAGGCTGCTTCACAGCATCCTTCTGCTTTTACTGCCTTGCTCTTGTTCACTGAAAACAGATGAAATGAACAGAAGATACAGATCACAACATATCATGAAAGGGAGTTTCAACAAAGTTCGATGATATGGCTTTTCTGCCAGTATTCTGGATCTCAAACAGACATGGCTGGACAGGCTTTTTAACCCACTGGGCATTTCCACGGTGGACTGGAGCCCTTTCTAGGCAGGTGTTGAAAGCACAGGTCCTCTGGTGCTAGTAACCCTGTAACTTTCCCTAGCCACTCCAGGTTAATTGCCGCAGGAGGCTTCGAGAGAGAGAGAGAGAAAGAGAGGGAAGGAGTGAAAAGGTTGAGAGAATAGGTGGATGGGAAGAGATGTATATAATCCACATTTGTAAAGCGCGAACAATCACCCGTAAGGGTCTCTAAGCGCTGAGGGCCGTTGGAAAGATTAAGCAAGATATTTCCCAGAGTCACATGGTGCTGGACTAATCTGCTGCTGGTGCCGGAGATCGAACCATGATCCCCAGATTCCGGAGTCAGTCGCCCTGGACGCAGCGCCACACCTCTTCCTGCATAGGGCTATTAAGGCAACAGGTTTGGTTTGAGCATTTTAGCTATGGCCGGTTCCCCAGTCCGGCCTTGCAAGCAGGGGAGAGGGCCAATGGATGCCACTCCAAAGCAGTCGAAGAACCCTTTTTATAAAGACTGAAAAAGATAAGAAAGATGACCCAGTATGTCCATGTTTATATAAGAATATAATTATAATGCTTGTAGTAGGCCAGCTTTTGCCCGGACATCCATGTACTGTGAGGATTGCTCCTTTTTATACCCAAGCGTTATGCATGACTTTACTGAAGGACAATCGAGATATGTACATTGTGACACTCAGTTGTGCAGCACAGCCGGCACCCAAATGGCAATGAGAAATGGAGGAATACATCACAGGCCTCTCTCCTGCATATTCATGATATTTATTTAAAACAAATTATTTAGCATGAACTTGGCCAAGAGACCAGTGGCGTAACAAAGTACACCGCAGTGAGGAGGGGCCCCCTGAGCTCCACGGGGTCTCTTCAGCACAGAACTCTGGCCTGAGAGCTCCTGAGTGAGTCTGGAGGGGGCCCCACCCATGTACTTTGCATGGGAGCCCCTCAAGTTTCATTAGGCCTCTTCAAAGGACATTGGAGTGCTTTACATTAGAATCAGGTTACATTAAACAAGGTGAGTCTTTTTTTCTAGACAAAGGGAGATCTCATGTTTTGCCCAGAATTTTGAGCCAATGCTGGGATTCAGACTGGTTCTCAGTTTCAGAGTTAGCAGTTCTAGCTGCTAGGCCACATCTACCTATCTATCGGTCTATCTATCTATCTATCTATCTATCTATCTATCTATCTATCTATCTATCTATCTATCTATCTATCTATCTATCTATCTATCTATCTATCTATCTATCATCTATCTATCTATCTATCTATCTATCTATCTATCTATCTATCTATCTATCTATCTATCTATCTATCACCACTGTGTAGTTATGATTCAGGCTCGCTTTCCATTTAAAATGCATTTTTGATTTGTGTTTTAGGAGGTGTTTGCGATGGTGGAAGGACTTCAGTTCTTCTGCCATCATTTCGGCAAACGGACTGGCTGACATGCTGTGGGTGGTCACAGAGTAGGGCTATATTTTACATATCGGCTGGCTGCAGCACCCGCCACAATGCAAAAAACGTCACATGTAACATTTCCCTGCACTATGTGGCAGACACCGCGGTGCCTGCCAGATGGTGCAGGGTAATGTAGGGGGTGCACCCCAGTACCCAAAACTTGGATGCAGGGGTGAAGGGGGGCCTGCTACGGGCCCCAATGTCCATCCCCATCAGCCTTTTCATGGTGGGTGAACCACCATGGTAAGGCGGTGGGGAGGCACATACTTATACCTACGGCGGTGCCTGGTACCATTTGGGGGATGGGAAGGCCTCAAGGAGCTCTGAGGATGCATGGTGGCAAATGGCCTCATGATGGCGGTAAGCCCACCACGGACAGCCTGCCATTGGCAGGTTCACTGTCATCCTAATCATTTCCTTAGTTAGGTAGGCTTCAGCATGGAAGGTCATACAGTGGAGAGAGTCTAAATTTACTTCTCCTCTCCTGATTCAATCTTTTTACTTACACGAAGCGACAGATCTTTGCCACCTTATTTTGAATGAAACCTCAATCAATGTCAATTCAAATCATCAACATTTAAAATACAGTTTACGTTCAGTCAATGACAAGAGTTTTAAGTTATTTTTTTTAAAGTTTATTTTTCTAAAAAGATTACTAAGTTCTTTTTCGTTGTCTTTAAATTCATTTAGTTAGACGGAAAATCTGTTTAGAGAAATGAAGTAAATTATGGTTAGAGTAATCAATAATGCAAAATAACAGTGTGTTCCATAAAGGAATTAGTCCCTATTCTTTCCAAAGGAACATAACCTATTAGAAGCCATAAAGAGTTCCTGGAAATTAGTTGGATCAAAGGAGCATTTAACCGAATTAGAAGTAAATAATTGAACTCTCCATAAAGAGCAGTTTTTGAAACTCAGTCGAGTCTCATCTCTCCAGTCTCATATACAGCTGCAGTAGCAGACTGTAGAATGCACTCTCAAACAGTAACATGGGATAACAGACACGGCAGAAGCCGTACCAGTTAGGGCAAAGGATAAAGAAATTGTCACTTACAAAGTGTTAAGTAACAGCAATCACTGTCAGCAGTAGCTCACAGTGAAATGCGGACGTGGGGCAAGTGAGTGGGCAATGGCAAAAGGCGAAAAGTGAAAGGCACTAGAACTAACTAGAAACATGCACTAATATAAAAGTCATAGGCATATTCTAATACCATTGTTGCAACTTTTCCATCCATTGAGATGACATTTTGTGTCAACTTCAGCAGTTCAGTTCCTCGTTCCCATGGCAAAACACATGACGGACACTATTCACTAAAAAATTGCATCATGCTACATTGCTGGACCAAGCTAACCTTGGTTCACAGGGAAGAACACTGCAGGGTTCATTCTATCATCTGTTAAATGTTGCATTGAGGAACAATAAACTACTCTAAAGACAGAAACATTTGCTGCAGATTTCTAGTAGAACAATAATATTCACATTCCTTAAAAGCATAAATCTTGTTAAATGCATCAATCTCAATTAAGTATTACATTAAAAATGTGGAAAACGAGAAGCCCGTTCTAATTCATTGAAACATGTAGGTTCAGTAAAAAAACATTTAGTAAACTCAGCAGATTCTAAAGTTATAACGTAAACTAAAGATGTCACGTTAAGGTCAAGCCATCCAATTCACTTGTACATGAGTCAACATGTCTTAAAGCATTTATTTATTAAAGAGAAAGAACAGAAAGAAGGAAAAAGAAATAAATCTAGTTTAGGCTTCCAGTGAAAATGTATGCCTTGTGTTTTCATCACCATTTTGTCGATGGTCTTTTATTGGAAAAGAAGACTATGATTTACAACTTGGAATGGTCATAATTGTAATATCTTGAACAGCAATGTTTAATTGGTGTGAAGATATTTAAGGTATTCCACCAGCTCCAAGTCATGTTACAGAACCCTAAAAACGAGTACCAAGATGCTCCCTTGATAGTTCATTTGAAAATTGTGTGAACGGTTAACAGGCCAACACCCATTTCACTACAGTGCGATGCAGACAATGTTAAATCAATATTCTAAACAGACATGCCATCGAAAAAAAAAATTGGAGAGCACTCTGCCAAGTACAGAATAACCTTTCAACCCTTAGGATTTCTCAAAATATGCACCCTTCAACCATTTTGCTGCATACCATTCTGAGGTGTAAACCAATTTGGAAAGCAAACCAGCTATGACAATGTATACTACAAGTTTAAATAGAATCCACCCTAGAATGTAGTGGACTTTTTTGTACAAAGGTCTGACTGTGCTCAATTGTCAAGCTGCATGCATGAAAAAACGGCAAGCCCAAACATTGTAGTTAGCAAATGGAACTTTAAGGAGTCCACAAAGTGCTTCCTTATTGATCAAGGTCGAACAAGTATTTATACTGTAAAACAGATGCTTAACTTGATCTTTTAGGAACAGGACCACCAACCATTACACGCAGATTTGTGTGGACAGTAGGTTTTCTTGACATTCAGTTTTGCTATACAGAAACAGAATGAGTAATGAACATTTTTGCAAGAGGTAAGTACAAGATTCAATTTGATTCTTCTAGAGGGAAAGAGTTGGAGAGGTGGGATCTTTACTTTGCAGTCATCATCTGTACGAATTCTTCATAATTGACCTGACCATCTCCATCAATATCTGCTTCTCTGATCATTGCGTCTACTTCTTCATCTGTTAGCTTTTCTCCTAAATTTGTCATTACATGGCGAAGTTCTGCTGCACTGATGTAACCATTGCTATCCTTGTCAAAGACTCTAAAGGCCTCACGGATTTCTTCTTGACTGTCTGTGTCTTTCATTTTCCTTGCCATCATTGTTAAGAATTCAGGAAAGTCAATGGTTCCATTGCCATCAGCATCCACCTCGTTGATCATATCCTGCAATTTCGCCTGTCGGATTTTGGCCCAGCGATCGCATGACAGTTCCAAGTTCTTTTGTTGTAATGGTACCATCACCATCCTTGTCAAATAGAGAGAAAGCTTCCTTGAATTCAGCAATCTGTTCCTCTGTGAGCTGGTCAGCCATTTTGGTTGCGAAAGGGTTGTGTAGGTTTTCGCTGAACAGATGTAACCTGGCCCTTAGAGAAGGAACCAGTCAAATCACCGACCAACGAGACTTTGTTCTGAAAAACACATGTGAGAAGCATATCTTTAACATTGGAGAAACTTGCTCGAGAACATTTCGTTTTCGTGTTTACAAAACATGAACATTACAAACTTCTGCTTTGGACGTGGTTATTTGTTTATCTTTTGGATTAATTTACTTGTCCAATATAAAATGTATAAACTGTATGAATAAGTTAACGTTTTCAGTGCACATGATAATATCAACTGGGTGGGCGGGGGAAAGTAAAGAATCTGTTGGAACCATCACGTACGGGCGCACTCACCGGGTTTGTGTGTATAGAGGCATTCTGGGGGTTGTAGGACGATAGTGTGGAGGCTATTGATAGGTTGTGACACATGAGGGAGAGAAGGTGGGGCATCAGCTAAGTAGTTAAATTAGTGGAAGAAGATGGCGTGCAGTCAAACGCCGCCATCGTGTGCACAAATGAAGCCTAACGCTACAGGTATGGAGGGGTAGTAACTTTTGGGTGAATAGCGAAAAAATGTAGATCACTGGGGTGGCATATTGGGCCCCGTTCGCAAGGTTATGGAGGGTTAAACATCACAACAAGGGAGTGTATTTAGAGGATTCTCTTTAATCTAATCACGGTGGCATTTTTGCTCCGTTTCCTGAGGGCAGTGCTTAAAACGTTTATAACCACGGGGAGATTTTAAAAGCAGCACAGTCATGTTATTGGATAATGAATTGTATTCATTTGTTGTCACTTACACAAAATGTTTACAGCAACGTTTTTTAATTTTACAGTGAACCCCTGAGGAAGGACTTTGAAAAGTTTGAAATGCATTGGGTAACATCAACATTGTATATTGAGGATATTATATGTTTGACGCGTGCCCGGAAAAAGGCCTGTTGTGGCATATCCGTGGTTTGAGAAGTGTCTTTAAAATATCAGCTAATCACGTGTGGACGTAACATTGGAAATAAAAAACTGATACAACTAAAAATATGGAGTAAAATGGATTTATTATCGGAAACAATTGAAGATAAGCAAGCAAAAAATGTGCAACTTTCAATTATCACCGCTGTGCGTCTGGATTTGGGGTGTAGTGACGCCCCATTCACTTCATCGTATAATAAATCATGTAAACAGCCAGAAAGACACTATCTAAGGCTGAACGAATCCAGAATTGACATTTGATCCAAGAAGCTAGATGGTCATATAAAGCTACTGTTTCCCAGGCCAATAGACAATGGGAGTATGACAAGTGGGCAGGTATGCTATGCGCCATCAAGGCGAAGGTCTATCCCTCCTTCTTGAACATTCTTGCCAATGGGGGTACTAATGGTCACTGCCCCATAGAAAACAATATCTCTGCAGCCGATTGGTTTGTTCATTTTTCAGTTTTGCACTCCTTTTCGGCTGTGCTGGAACTCTGCCAGAGTGACTCTGTTGGGTCTTTGAGTAGGATCCCTAATCGCAGCTGAACAGCAAATAGATCCACCTGAACAGTTTGGTGCACAGTCAAAATATCGATTCCCTAATATCGACCTACAGTAATATCGAGTTATAAATATCGAAGGTGAAGAATATCGAGGTCAAGAATATCGTTGGACAGAATATCGACCCTAAGGTAAGTAATATAGATTTTTTTTATATCGATGTAAGTAATATCGAAGTTAGTAATATTGTTATCAATTATATCGATGTCACTAATTTCAATGTTACTAATATCGATATTTGTTAGTTGTTATGCATTTTATTATGTATTTTATATGTGTGTGTTATATGTTTTAGTTAAGTATTTTATTTGTTTTAAATTATATGTGTACTATTTATTATATATTAAAAATGTTAATTGTAATTTAATTTCATGTTTTAGTACTGGAGCGGGTTTGGGGTTTATAGGGGAATAGGGTGAGAAGTAATTTAATGATATTATATTAATTATACATTTTTAGTAATTGTAAATTAATTTTAGTTAATTTTTGCGTTTAATTTCTGTAGCGGGTTGTGGGTTTATAGGGGAATTGGGTGGGAAGTAATTTAATTGTAATTAAGTAATTATTTATTTTTGATTGGTATTGATAATTATTTTATTTCAAAATAATTATTAATTGGTAATCAATTATTTTAATTGGTAATTAATTTTATTAATTGGTAATTAAGGTTTGTAATTGGTAATTCCATTTTTAATTGGCAATTAATTTTTTTAATTGGTAATTAAGGTTTGTCATTGGTAATTACAATTTTTAATTGGCAATTACATTTTTTAATTGTAATTAATTTTCTGAAATTGCTAAATAACATTTTTTTGTTAATTAATTTTTAATAATTGGAAATTAATTTTATTAATTGGTAAATAAATTTAATGTTTACCATTTTTCATTTTTAATCAATTTGTAATTATTAATATGTTTTTTGTTCAGAAAAATATTTTAGTGTTCAATATTACTTGGTTATTTATATTAATTAATTAATATTTATTGGTATTTAATGTTAATTTATTGTTAATTAATTATTTAATTGTAATTATGTTTTTAGTAATTATCAATGGGGATTTGCAAATGATGTAGTCATTTAAAAATAAATGTTTTAATTATTTTATTTACAATTATTTATAAGTATGTTATATTTAAATTCTACACTATCCAATCCTTTCCTTACTGTTGCACTCTCTGGAGTGGGAATAGTAATTTTTAACCCTACGCTATCCACCGCTTTCCCTACTGTAGCACTCTCTGGAGTTGGAATAGTAATTTATTACCATTACGCTTTCCCTACTGTTGCACTCTCTGGAGTGGGAATAGTAATTTTTATCTCTACGCTATCCAACGTTTTCCCTACTGTTGCACTCTCTGGAGTTGGAATAGTCATTTTTACCCCTAAGCTATCCAACGCTTTCCCTACGGTTGCACTCTCTGGAGTGGGAATAGTAATTTTTATCCCTACGCTATCCAACGCTCTCCCTACTGTCGCATTCTCTGGAGTGGGAATAGTAATTTTTACTCCTACGCTATCCAATGTTTTCCCTACTGTTGCACTCTCTGGAGTGGGAATAGTAATTTTTACTCCTACGCTATCCAACGCTTTCCCTACTGTTGCACTCTCTGGAGTGGGAACAGTAATTTTTACTCCTACGCTATCCAATGTTTTCCCTACTGTTGCACTCTCTGGAGTGGGAATATTAATTTTTACCCCTACGCTATCCAACGCTTTCCCCACTGTTGGACTCTCTGGAGTGGGAATAGTAATTGTTACCCCTACGCTATCCAACGCTTTCCTTATTGTTGCACTCTCTGGAGTGGGAATAATAATTTTTACCCCTACGCTATCCAACGATTTCCCTACTGTTGCACTCTCTGGAGTGGGAATAGTAATTTTTACCCCTACGCTATCCAACGGTTTCCCTACTGTTGCATTCTCTGGAGTGGGAATAGCAATTTTTACCCCTGTGCTATCCAACACTTTCCCTACTGTTGCACTCTCTGGAGTGGGAATAGTAATTTTTACCCCTACGCTATCCAACGCTTTCCCTACTGTTGCATTCTCTGGAGTGGGAATAGTAATTTTTACCCCTACGCTATCCAAAGCTTCCCCTACTGTTGCACTCTCTGGAGTTGGAATAGTAATTTTTACCCCTACGCTATTCAACGCTTTCCCTACTGTTGCACTTTTTGGAGTTGGAATAGTAATTTTTACCCCTACGCTATACAACGTTTTATATAATACATATTTAAAATATTAAAAGTATATTATTAAACATTAGTCTTTACTTTTTATTTATGTTTTTGTTCATGTTTGTAAATGTATTTGTAATTTATAATACTTTTTATTAATTTATAAATTGTTAAAATAGTTATTACAACTTATTGTTAAGTACATATAAATTATATATTTTCTGTATATGTTTAATTAATGTATTATTATTATTATTATATATGTATTATTTAATAATTTTAAACATTATTAGATATTTTTAACTATGTTGATTTTATTTACTTTATTTTACATTTATATTTTTACAGAAAAAAACGATATTTTTAACATCGATATTTTTAACATCTATATTTTATTTTCGATATTTTTGTACTTACCATGTTGTAGATAGGATGTCGATATTCTTGCCTTCGATATTTTTGCATCGATATACCTGTAGGTCGATATTTTGTAGGTCGATATTTTGTCAGTGATCCGAACAGCTCATACTAAATCAGTACACTACATACAAATCCACCTCTGAAATTAGTAACGCTATAGATTTGATACCCCAAACAAAGCTCCGGGGCTGAATAAGATCCCTGGGGATTTATTTTGTGCAGACAAGGACATCTGGTGTCTCTACTTTGTATTCTATTTCAATGCCATCCTGAGAGGGACATCTATGCCCCTTGCATGGGCAGAGGAAGAGATTATTCCGATATTCAATAAGGGCTCCAAGGCCCTTCCATCCAATTACATGCTCATCAGTCTAATTGATAGTACTCAAAAACTATTTAGCAGGATAAATATAACTAGGCTTCGGAAATGGTTAACTGGCTGAGTTATACTCCCCCCCTACAATCTGGCTTTAGGGATTGCCTCTGATGATAAACTCCTGGCCTCAAACTCACCCAAAGGGCTTCAATAGCTATTGGATCAGTTTGAGTGCTTCTGCAAACAGAGGGACCTAGAGATCAACATTGTGAAAACAAGGTTTATGGTTTTCAGTCCCTGTAAATCCACCAAAACTAATCCTTCGCCTAATGGGCAAGCACGTCCTTAAGTGACAGTTATAAGGCCATGCAAATTTAGATTTGTGTGGCTGTGCATCACTTTTCATCTGTAGAATAATGCAACTCTTGGGATACCCTGTGTCAGGTACGCATTACATTTGTGGAGCATGGACGTTCTCATGCATCCACTCATGTATTTTGACTCACATTTATTGAAGCCAGTAAACCTGGGCTTGTGCTAAATTGGTGTGCCTGCCCGAGAGAGACATAACAAGGAGAAATATGATTAATCCTCCTCTTTACTTCCTCTTTGCATTTGTGCTGCATTCTGCAGGACATATTAAAAAAGGAATACACCTCTAAGGATTGTTTTTTGTGCATGAAAGTAGTCCTTCCTGCACAAAAACAATCCTTCCCACAATGCAGGCCCCCTTAAGTCATGACACAAGCATGCCTTAGTTGGTGTTAGGCAACTAGAAGTGTGTCAGGACTGGGAGAGAGCAGAAGTGTGCCCATATCTTAGTAGAGATGATGCATTTCAGCTCTCTCTCTTTCACGCAACGCAGCACAGCAATTTCCCTTGCTGCATTGTGTTGCACAAAAGAATAGTAAATCTGGCCCCAGGTGGCTGGTTCACTCACAGATATGAAAATAGGCCTCTCTCATGCCACACCCCATGTAAGAGAATGCTGTCCTTCATCACTAGTTCTTATGTCTTCTTCAGCATGACAGACCCAAAACTTGTCCATGATGTACTTCTTTATTCTGTAATAGCCAGTTCGGAAGAGAACCGGTCAACATTGTAATGAGCGGTATTCCTTCATCTGGCTTCACCTCTCATCCTTAAAAGCTAATTTTCTGCCATCTTATGTCAAGGTCAAGATTTAATGAGCCTTTATTTGTGCAACACAGGTCAACACAGTGATTTACAAAACCACACAAAGCCTGATTTTTATGGTTTTGCATAACTTTGTAAAGAAATGCAGTGTAGGGCAGCAACTTATGTTGTATTTCATTACATGACAATACTTTTAGAAAAACGGGGGTCTAATGCAAAGCCAAGTTAATGGACTATAGAACAGGCATGACTGTTTCCAAATCAGTCAAGGATACGAAATTCCTATAAAGCCTATAGAGCAAGACATAACAGTTAACATAAACCAAGAGCTGCAAGTGACTGTTGGTGAGACTCAAAAGAGATATCTATGTGGTCAATGTATTCCCATCAAATGTCATGCGATGATCAATAATCTCGTTTGGTCATCCAGAGTCTTGGGGTGGTCTGTCTCTTGATCATTGAGACCATTTCCACACCCAATCTGTAAATATTCAATGGGTCAAGCCCACAATCACTGTGCTGACCATGAGAGCAGTAGAATCATATGGGAACTAGTGCAGTGCAAAAAAGGAAAAAAGCGGTGAATAAAATAGAGTGAAGAGACAAAAAGAGGAGGCTTTTATTTGAGATATTGTCTCTTCCCCTAACTAAAACCAAGAACAGTGCAATAAGGCAGTAACAAAGAAATAATTAACTGCCACGAGGGGCCAACATGTTTCAGCCAGTAGGGAAAGGGGTCCCACGGCTTTCTTCAGGGCCTCTGTTCTGCAAAATATTGCTACCGCAAGTGTAAATACAAAAGAAGGAACTAATAAATCATGAAAAGGATATGGATAGACATATTAGTCTGTGTTCATATTCCTCCATATCAAACGGTGTGGTTCACATCCAGAATGACCGGGGACTAGACCTCACCTCTCCTGGACCTAGCTCAGGAAGATGGAGGCCCGCTCTGTCTGTCGTTGCCCCAAAGCAAGACCTGAGACATGTCTTAGTGGTAGGCGTTCCCTGGATAGAGCATGGGCATCCCCGTGCATCCAACCATGTTTTTCACGCAGTATTAGATTTGCTAAGGTTTGTAAGCAAAGTTGCTGTGCTGCGTTGCATGAATGGGAGAGAGCTGCAAAGTGCCATATCTATTAAGATATGGCCCTCAGCTGTCTTCTCCCTGCTCTGGCGCACTTGTGGCTGCCTACCACCAATGCAGGTACCCTTGCACTCTAGTGCATCACAGGCTGGGTTGGTTCTGTGCAGGAAGGGATTTCAACAATCCAAAGAGGCATATACCTCTTTCTAAGTGTAATGCAGAATGCATCAGACGTACAAAGAGGAAGCAACAAGGAGAAATAAACATATTTGTCCACACTCGTAATGGAGTACCAATTTCACACAATTCCAGATTCACAAACCTTAGTAAATCTGGAAATACTTTAAATCGATGGGTGAATGCAGAGGTAGAGGCGCAGGATTGCCCATGCCTCACCCTTGGAACAATTACCACAAAAAGAGTTAACGGAATGCAGCAGTTTGTGCTGCGTTGTGTTACATTTCCCTACAAAACCACACATGGACACGCAAATCAGGACTTGTGTGGCTTTCTAAATCCTAAATAAGCTTTTCCTTAGCGTCGCCTTGCACGACACAAGGGTAATGAAAAGGCCTAGTAAAAACGGGCCCTAAAGTCTTGATTGTGCATGTGGGTGCAACCTGGTCGAAAAAAAATGAATATGATAATAACAGAAATAACTTCTGTAATTGTGATTTTATTTTTTTACACTGCTGCGTGAGCAGTGGGGCGACGCTCCTCCGTCTTTGCTGAGGAGCCGCCACTCGATCACTTGCTACAAAGTTGCAGCATATTCATCTGTCCAAGATCAATGCACTGAGTTCTATTAGTTTGGATAATGTCAATATTTGTAATTTACATTGCAGAGAAACGTCAACATTGTGCTGTGTGAAAAACAAATTGGCGGTATTGTGTCCTAGCTTTTTCATATTATTTGCTCCTTTGCAAGAAATCATGAGTCAGCCCCAGCGGGCAGGACTCTGTTTAAATGACATATACACTCGTGAAGGCATTCTGGCTCCGGGTAGGCACACTGCACCCTTGAGAGCTTTGTGATGACTCATCGCACCCCTGAGAGTTTTATGATGACTGACTTGTTGCACCCCTCAGAGCATTAGGATGACTCACACAGGAGCTGTTAAGCCTCTCCTTGGTTTAGTAGGCTGCTTCACAGCAGGCTTCTGCTTTTACTGCCTTGCTCTTGTTCACTGAAAACAGATGAAATGAACAGAAGATACAGATCACAACATATCATGAAAGGGAGTTTCAACAAAGTTCGATGATATGGCTTTTCTGCCAGTATTCTGGATCTCAAACAGACATGGCTGGACAGGCTTTTTAACCCACTGGGCATTTCCACGGTGGACTGGAGCCCTTTCTAGGCAGGTGTTGAAAGCACAGGTCCTCTGGTGCTAGAGTAACCCTGTAACTTTCCCCAGCCACTTCAGGTTAATTGCAGCAGGAGGCTTCAAGAGAGAGAGAGAGAGAAAGAGAGGGAAGGAGTGAAAAGGGTCAGAGAATAGGTGGATGGGAAGAGATGTATATAATCCACATTTGTAAAGCGCAAACAATCACCCGTAAGGGTCTCTAAGCGCTGAGGGCCGTTGGGAAGATTAAGCAAGCTATTGCCCAGAGTCACATGGTGCTGGACTAATCTGCTGCTGGTGCCGGAGATCGAACCATGATCCCCAGATTCCGGAGTCAGTCGCCCTGGCCGCGGCGCCACACCTCTTCTTGCATAAGGCTATTAAGGCAACAGGTTTGGTTTGAGCATTTTAGCTATGGCCGGTTCCCCAGTCCGGCCCTGCAAGCAGAGGAGAGGGCCAATGGATGCCATTCCAAAGCAGTCGAAGAACACTTTTTATAAAGACTGAAAAAGATAAGAAAGATGACCCAGTATGTCCATGTTTATATAAGAATATAATTATAATGCTTGTATTTGGCCAGCTTTTGCCCGGACATCCATGTACTGTGAGGATTGCTCCTTTTTATACCCAAGCGTTATGCATGACTTTACTGAAGCACAATCGAGATATGTACATTGTGACAATCAGTTGTGCAGCACAGCCGGCACCCACATGACAATGAGAAATGGAGGAATAGATCACAGGCCACTCTCCTGCATATTCATGATATTTATTTAAAACAAATTATTTAGCATGAACTGGGCCAAAAGACCAGTGGCGTAACAAAGTACACCGCAGTGAGGAGGGGCCTCCCGAGCTCCACGGGGCCTCTTCAGCACAGACCTCTGGCCTGAGAGCTCCTGAGTGAGTCTGGTGGGGGCCCCACCAAGTACTTTGCATGGGAGCCCCTCAAGTTTCATTAGGCCTCTTCATAGGACATTGGAGTGCTTTACATTATAATCAGGTTACATTAAACAAGGTGAGTCTTTTTTTCTAGACAAAGGGAGATCTCATGTTTTGCCCAGAATTTTGAGCCAATGCTGGGATTCAGACTGGTTCTCAGTTTCTGAGTTAGCAGTTCCAGCTGCTAGGCCACATCTATCTATCTATCTATCTATCTATCTATCTATCTATCTATCTATCTATCTATCTATCTATCTATCTATCTATCTATCTATCTATCTATCTATCTATCTATCTATCTATCTATCTATCTATCGATCTATCTATCTATCTATCTATCTATCTATCGATCTATCTATCTATCTATCTATCTATCTATCTATCTATCTATCTATCTATCTATCTATCTATCTATCTATCACCACTGTGTAGTTATGATTCAGTCTCGCTTTCCATTTAAATTGCATTTTTGATTTGTGTTTTAGGAAGTGATTGCGATGGTGGAAGGACTTCAGTCCGTCTGCAATCACTTCGGCAAATGGGACTGCCTGACATTCTGTTGGTGGTCCCAGACTAGGGATTAGGATGCGACCACCACCATGGCTGTCGCAATGGCTATATTTTACATTTCGGCTGGCTGCAGCACCCGCCGCAATGCAATAACGTCACATGTAACACTTCCCTGCACTATGTGGCAGGCACCGCGGTGCCTGCCAGATGGTGCAGGGTAATGTAGCGGGGTGCCCCCCAGTACCCACAACTTGGAGGCAGGGGCGAAGGGGGGCCTGCTACGGGCCCCAATGTCCATCCCCATCAGCCTTGTCATGGCGGGTGAACCACCATGGTAAGGGGGCGGGGAGGCACATACTTATACCTACGGCGGTGCCTGGTACCATTTTGGGGATGGGAAGGCCTCAAGGAGCCCTGCAGGTGCATGGTAGGAAAGGGCCTCATGATGGCGGTAAGCCCACCATGGACAGCCTGTCGTTGGCAGGTTCACTGTCATCATAATCAGTTCCTTAGTTAGGTAGGCTTCAGCATGGAAGGTCATAGAGTGGAGAGAGTCTAAATTTACTTCTCCTGTCCTGATTCAATCTTTTTACTTACACGAAGCGACAGATCTTTGCGACCATAATTTGAATGAAACCTCAATCAATGTCAATTCAAATCATCAACATTTAAAATACAGTTTACGTTCAGTCAATGACAAGAGTTTTAAGTTAGTTTTTTTAAAGTTTATTTTTCTTAAAAGATTACTAAGTTCTTTTTCGTTGTCTTTAAATTCATTTAGTTAGACAGAAAATCCGTTTAGAGAAATGAAGTAAATTATGGTTAGAGTAATCAATAATGCAAAATACCAGTGTGTTCCATAAAGGAATTAGTCCCTATTCTTTCCAAAGGAACATAACCTATTAGAAGCCATAAAGAGTTCCTGGAAATGAGTTGGATCAAAGGAGCATTTAACCGAATTAGAAGTAAATAATTGAACTCCCCATAAAGAGCAGTTTTTGAAACTCAGTCGAGTCTCATCTCTCCAGTCTCATATACAGCTGCAGTAGCAGACTGTAGAATGCACTCTCAATCAGTAACATGGGATAACAGACACGGCAGTAGCCGTACCAGTTAGGGCAAAGGATAAAGAAATTGTCACTTACAAAGTGTCAAGTAACAGCAATCACTGTCAGCAGTAGCTCACAGCAAAATGCGGACGTGGGGCAAGTGAGTGGGCAATGGCAAAAGGCGAAAAGTGAATGGCACTAGAACTAACTAGAAACATGCACTAATATAAAAGTCATAGGCATATTCTAATACCATTGTTGCATCTTTTCCATCCAATGAGAGGACATTTTCTGTCATCTTCAGCAGTTCAGTTCCTCATTCTCATGGCAAAACACATGACGGACACTATTCACTAGAAAATTGCATCATGCTACATTGCTGGACCAAGCTAACCTTGGTTCACAGGGAAGAACACTGCAGCGCTCATTCTATCATCTGTTAAATGTTGCACTGAGGAACAATGAACTTCACTAAAGACAGAAACATTTGCTTGCAAATTTCTAGTACAATAATAATATTCGCATTCCTTATAAGCATACATATTGTTAAATGCATCAATCTCTATTAATTATTACATTAAAAATGTGGAAAACGAGAAGCCCATTCTAGTTCATTGAAACATGTAAGTTCAGTAAAAAACATTTTGTAAACTCGGCAGATTCTAAAGTTATAAAGTAAACTAAAGATGTCACGTTGAGGTCAAGCCATCCAATTCACTTGTACATGAGTCAACATGTCTTAAAGCATTTATCTATTAAAGAGAAGGAACAGAAAAAAGGAAAAAGAAAGAAATCCAGCGTAGGCCTACCAGTGAAAATGTATGCTTTGTGTTTTCATCACCATTTTGTCTATGTGTCATTTTAAATTAATTTTCGTGTTTCATTTCGAGGCAAGGTCATTAATCAATTTTATATGCAGCTTTTCTACTTTGTCAATTCCCCATCTGATGATTGTACTAACCATCACACTAAGATCATTTCACATGTGAAATCGTTCAGGGGTACTCATCATCTGTTGAATCTTTTGACCTCTATGTGTTACTAAATTCATGTAATCGTGATTCATGATAAAATTTAGTGCCAAATCTTTTTTTAATAGTTTTCCAAATATCTTTGTCTCTTTTTGCGCAGAAAATATCTAAAGCTCAAGAATAATGTGAACAAAAACAGCAAACAAAGCCCTATTATTATTGGCATTCGTATAGCCTTTAAAATTCCTTTTTCTGCTGTGGAAAAACAATTTCTAATTGTCTGAACTCCTTTCCCAAAAACTTTCAAACTAACCAGGTGTTTTTAGTTCTTCTAGTTCAGGTTTTAAATCCAAAATGTTCTCTGTAAATCCTTCAATCTCCTTATCCTCGTCAGGAACGTACGCATAGCAATGGGTTAATTTAAGAATTTTGCAGACTGCACCCTTTTCTGCGAATAAAATGTCTAATGCAAGATGATTCTGAAGTACCATAAAGAAATAAATTCAGTGTTAACTACTAGCAAAATTCAAAAAGTGCTTGCCGCCATTTTCTCGACAGTTGTTGATAGCTTTCTAATCTTTTTTGTCATTTAATATAACACCTCCAGGTGGAATGATTACACCGAATACGTCGCCTACTAATTCAGCTCCAGTTTCAGCACTACGCTTATGTCTATGTGCAGGTTTCATTGTTAATGCGTCTAAGCATTGTATATGGTACATTTTAGGAATCAAAACACCTAAATAGCAAATACCTTCCCAATCAGCATGTAGCAGAAAATAGGCATTTTGTCCACATATAAAATAAACTCCAGGAATCGCAGATTCTACTCCCTGCAAATTTTGCCATGTTCTCCCTGTTAATTCAAAACTGTGTTCACAATTACTAATCCCTACATGTCATGTTCGTTTTAGTGTTCTTCTTCTAGAAACACAAATGACTCTTTAGGTTGACTGTCTAATCTTAGTTTTGGGTAAATCATTTTCTTGTTACATTTGTTTTCTTCTGTTTCGAAATATTTCTTAAGCCCTCACTATGTCTATCTTCAGTATGCATTATGTTCATGAATCTTTCTTATATTGCCATAGGTTTTCTCTTCCGTTTTCATCAAGCAGGTGAAATTATTTTTCTCAGCTTTAACACTATCCTTGGGTCTATAAGAAAAGAAATAATAACAAACTGTGTCTACTAATTTTACTTGCTGGTGTATTCCTGCACTAATCTAGAACATACATTTGTAGAAAAATCATCTTTCTTGTAACTAACAAATGAAGCTCTAAGTTGATCTTCATCACTAAGGTATGCATTTAGCTTAGTTAAATTACTATTTATATGTTCTACTTCTGGGGATAAATAAAATCCTATTAATACTATAGTAATCATTATTACTGTCATTATGAAAATTGAGCAAATGATATATTTACACTTGTTTCTAATGCAACATATTTCTTTCAAATCAAGCGTTGTATACCTTGAAATTCAGTAGTTCAGCAATTCAACAATTTAGTTGTTCAGTCGTTCAGCAGATTTTCAGTTAGTAGTTTTTCTTTCCTCTTTCTCAAAGCAACTTTAGTATTTGCACTTCAATTTCTAATTAGACAATCCTTAACTCTACTCTGTGTTCTTCTAGTTTTGTTATCCCCACTTGATCTTCTGTAAAGTTAGAAATTAAAATAACAAAGGACTAACAGGACAGTTCTTTTCATTAACCGGTTTTTGTTTTCTTTCATGTTCTTAACAGTTTTCAATTATTTATTTCAGTTTTTTCAACTCTTTTCTAACTTCTCAGTCAGGTTGGGTTATACAGTTCAGATCTCACATCCCACAGATCATCTAATGTGTCATTCAGTGTTTGATCCACATAGTAAACCCATTAAGGTGCTGAAAACCTTTGTCATGGCACTCTCCCTCTTCTTGATCTTCTGAGTGATTGTTTGTTTTGTTGTATGCCACTTTCATTACTTGACTTCTGGCATAGTTTCTTATTTATAGAATTATTTAGGATTATAGACAGATATGCGGGTGACTCTCCTTATTCCAGTGCTTGTTCCCTCAATTGAATCTTTCTGCATTAGTTATGGATTATCAGCATTGTCTCTGTTTTGATACCACTATCTGCTTCTGTTTTGATACCACTGTGAGTAATTTCAAGCACTTGAATCTTTCTTTCAATTTTCAAATCTTCACCTCTCTCTTCCTCTTGCCGTTCTTGCGGTGGCAGACTCACTGGTCTGGTGGTTTCTCAACTGGTGTTGCAGTCACCAATGCTCTTCGTACAGAATGAAAGATCAGACCATAACTGGTTCTTCTGGATTTCTCACCTTTCCTCAGCTAGCATTCCGAATCTAGCATTAAACCAATTCTGACTGAAACTCCTAACTATGGCATCCCTGCCATGGCTTCCCTGCCTAAATATGAGTATCCATGAAAGTACCTTGACATTGAGAAAACAAACTGTCTAGCAGTACTGGTCTCCTATCTGCTGACATCTAAATGCCATTTGCGTTTTTCTCGCAACCTGCTTTAACCCAGTTACTTTGCTCTGTCTGAAACATTTTCTTGTACTCTTTTCAATTCATCCCAGATATTGGTAACTTTCATCATCACTGTAAAAGAGGTCTCCTCATCTGACTCACATGTAAAATTTACATTAAATGCACAGGCCAACAAAGCACAATATCGTGCTACTGAATCAACATATCTATTTCCTATGACTATGAATCCATTGCCACTTTGATGTCCTGCACATTTAACCACTACAATTTCTTCCGGCAACTGTAAGGTCTCTAAAATTGTTTTTACATGGATTCAATTTCTTAATGGTGTACCTGTGGATATAAGGAACCCACATTATGACCGCAATTGGCCAAAGCCAAACTGACTATCTGTAAATATGTTTACTCTCACTTGCGCAGTTAAGCTGCATGCTCTTGCAAGGGCAATCAATTCAGCAACTTGTGCTGATGTAACTCCTTGAAGCCAGGAAGCTTCAACAACATCATTTATTGCGGACACAGCATATGCTGCTCCCAGTGTGCCTTCATTACTTCTCAACATAAAGGGGTGATATCCAGTAAGGCCAATTCTATGGGGATGGATCAATATCAAAATGCATCAGGCATGTAAACCCCAAATGGCCATCTTGGACCCGTCCCAGTCCGGATTCAGACAAAACCACAGCACTGAGACAGCCCTCATCACCGCCACAGATGACATTAGGTGCCAACTAGACAACGGCGAAACATCAGCCCTCATCCTCCTGGACCTGTCGGCCGCCTTCGACACAGTCTGCCATCGCACTCTTAAGACAAGCCTCCTAGAAGCCGGAATCCAAGAGAAGGCCCTTGACTGGACCACGTCCTTCCTCTCGGGCACAACCCAGAGCGTCCGCCTCCCACCCTTCCGATCCGAAGCCAGCGACATCATCTGCGGCGTCCCCCAGGGCTCATCCCTCAGCCCGATGCTGTTCAACATCTACATGGCCCCCTCGCACAAGTGGCCCACCAGCACGACCTCAACATCATCTCCTACGCCGACGACACCCAGCTCATCCTCTCCCTCACCATGGACCCACACACCGCCAAAACCAACCTTCACGGGGGAATGAATGCCGCCGCCGACTGAATGAGGAGCAACCGTCTGAAACTGAACTCGGACAAGACGGAGGTACTCATCCTCTGACCCACCCCTCAGCCTGGGACGACTCCTGGTGGCCAACCACACTGGGAACAGCACCAACACCCACCAACCATGCACGCAACCTAGGATTCATCCTCGACTCCTCCCTCTCATGGCTACGCAGGTCAACCCCGTCTCCTCCTCCTGCTACAACACCCTCTGCATGCTCCGCAGGATCTACAAGTGGATCCCGACCGAAACAAGAAGAACGGTGACACAGGCCCTCATCAGCAGCAGACTAAACTACGGCAATGCACTCTACGCAGAAATCCCAGCCAAACACCTACAATGACTACAACGCATCCAAAACGCCTCCACCCGACTAATCGTCAACGTCCCCTGCCGCAGCCACATCACCCCCCACCTGAGAGACCTACACTGGCTCCCCGTCAACAAGAGGATCACCTTCAAGCTCCTCACCTACGCACACAAAGCACTCCACAATGCCGGACCAGCCTACCTTAACAGCAGACTCAGCTTCTACACCCCCACGCGCCAGCTCCGCTCCGCCAGCCTCGCCCTCGCCACTGTCCCCCGCATCCAACGAACAACCTCCGGTGGCAGATCCTTCTCCTACCTCGCCGCCAAGACCTGGAGCACCCTCCCTACCCACATACGGCAGACCCAAGACCTACTCGCCTTCAGAAGACTCCTCAAGACTAAGCATGAGCGGGAAATCCGTTACGCTCGCGGATTTTGCGGATTTTTGGGAAATCCGCAATCCGCGAATTTTGCGGATTTCCCGCAAAATCCGCAAAAAAAAATCTGCAAGCGTAACGGGTTCAAAAGTTGAACCCCCACTCATGCAACTATTTTACAATGGCGCCAGCAAGCTGCCAGCGCCGTTGTAAAATAGTTACAAAGTTAGCTTGCACAGGAACCACTAGATAAAACGAAGCAGGTGCTACTTTATTTGTAACTATTTATCAACGGCGCTGGCAGCTTGCTGGCGCCATTGTAAAATAGTTACAGGCACAGCCTTACACAGGTCACTCAAGGGACCCCTGCGCCCTTCAGGGCGATTGCATAGTAACACACACATGGTCACCCGAACTAGTTGATGCTCAAATTCAGTGACTCATTCATTAGCCCAAAAACAATCATGAGCGTCTTCGAGGCTGGACAGGTGTGCCTCTTCCCAAATCTACCGTGGAAAATCAGCTGTGATGCTGGGTAGAGGGCGGCCTTTGCATGGTCGCTCGAACTAGTTGATGCTCAAAATCAGTGACTCATTCTTTAGCCCAAAAACAATCATGAGCGTCTTTGAGGCGGGACAGGTGTGCCTCTTCCCAAATCTACTGTGGAAAATCAGCTGTGATGCTGGGTAGAGGCCTTTGCATCCTTGACTTTCATGAGCGCAATCCCCGTGCTGTTCCTGTGACCAGGAGCTTCTTTCTCTTCATATAATTGTGTTCGCACGGGTTGCTGCAAGTTCGCACGCATTTTGTACAATTTCGCAATTTGCGAAATTGTACAAAACCCTCGCGAACTTGCAGAAACCCGTGCGAACATAAAAAAAAAAATCCACAAATTCGCGAGAATTCGCGGATTTTGCGGATTGCGAGTTTGCAAATCCGCAAAATTCGCGAACGCGAGATTCGCAAAATTCGCCCATACCTACTCAAGACCTGGCTCTTCGAGCAGTAGCAGCACCCCCTCCCCTCAGCGCCTTGAGACCCTCAGGGGAAGTAGCGCGCTCTACAAGTACTCTGATTGATTGATTGATCAATGCATATCCATTTAAATAACACAGCGTACACTTGAATCTAGTGTGTGCGAGTATTTATCTCATTTCTTGTTTTTTGTGCTTGTTTTCATCTAAATATTTCATTTTATGTCAATCTCTTTGGTACAAATAATGATACAGATATATACAACAAACAATACAAATGACAAAAAGATCATCACAAATACCAACAATACATGGACAAGACAAAATATGTAGTTGTTAAAACTGTTTTTTTTAACAGAATCCAGAGCTTTTTTAAGTCAGTGAGTTTATACAAAGTTTAAAATTGTAACTCACTACAGTCTATGTATTACCCCAAGGGGATGATGGTGCCTTCTTATAGTCCCTTCTCTACATGGACCTGACAAATTATTTGTGTTTAAATACTGTATAAAGTTCTCAAATATCATCACATGATAAACTTGATTATACCTAGAGATGGTTCTTGATCTTCTTCCCCAAGGTAAATGCCAATGCGTTTCGACCTCTTTATTTGCGGGGGAATGCATACAATTTTTTTATGAGGTCATCATAAGGGCACTACACTACTCATAGAATTCAAATTGCAGGGTGGTTAACACCTGTCATATATGAGGCTTTATTTTGTTCAACTCAATATGTGAGGCAGACTCCTTAATGGTTAGTGCCAGTTTTTGAAACAGTGAAGAAATTAGGGTAGCCTTCCCGGTTAAAGACAAAATCTGGGGCTAATATTGTGTGTGGTCCCGCTGATAAATCGCTAAGCTTTTCCTGAGGAATCACCAAACTTTTCCTGAGGAATCGCCAAAGTTTTCCTGTTTTACTTGCACAATAAATCTCTCCCTAACAAATTCACAGGACTTGAATCACAAACCACAAGCTAATGTTTATATCCAAATGAACATATTTTAACCAGGACCTTTTCTGAAATTGGGTTTGTAAACTGTTTATTTGTCACTCCTACAACTTAGATGTTTTTCCCAGAGAGAGGTAAGTTAGGGACTTCCACTTTTCTAAAGGTAGACCGGGTAGCTCCTGTATCAATCAAAAATGATATACGGTGGCCATATACTTCTGCATCTACATATGGACCACTCTGATCTAACTCTAAGACTACACCATGTACACATTCTTCCTCCCCTCTCAAGCACCTTCATTGCAAAACAATCAAACCAGAACCATCATTTTCGAACAATGGGTTTTGTTGTAAAGCATTTTGAGTTGAATTTTGGAATTTTCTGCATTGCATTTTGAAACAAATTGGTGTTTATTTTTGGCATTTAGTTCAAATTATTATTATTATTAAAATCTTTATTTCGGCAAAATAGCCATAAAAGACACATGTATATACATACATAAAACAAGAGGATTTGAATTCCAATTATCAATTAATAAAAACGTGCATGAGCATTTTTCTTAAAATAAAGTTCAAAACAGGTCACGATTCAGCAGTCTCCTTATAACACGGTTCACCAGAAAATATAGTTCATTTAGCATGGTTCATTTAGCAACAGGAGTGCAATACAGAGTATACCTTCTTGGAGAATCTGACACAACCTCTCAAAGCATTTGACCCAATTTTTTTCGTATAAAAAACACTGAAATTAAGAATCTACTAATGCTAAACACAATGAACTGGGCAGTATCCGTTTTGACAATCCTATATGCAGTATGACAACTTCTAGTTCCTAGGAGAGCACACATAGGTTTTAACCATTTTTTCTGTGCTTTTATGTAAGCATTGCATACAAAGAGCATGTGAATTTCATTCTCCAAACAGGAGGCTGAACACATAGGACATATTCTGTTATTGTCAGTTGTACATGCCACACTTTTCTTTGACCATCGTTCTAAATTAGAAGTTAACATAAGATTCCCATATCTGAATTTCAGGTAGAGGGTCTTAGCCACAGGAGGCTCAATTTCATCCAGAAATGATTCGAAACACGGTTCGTCTTTAAACAATAAGAATTCTTTAGTTAGAGTCCCAGTTCTACTCTCGTGTACAACCTTGTTATTCATATAAGACCAAAAAGCTCTCTTCACCATGGTTTTTGCAAAAGGTGGCAGGTTCTCAGGGTGTTCCCATAAAGAGTACAACCCCAGCAATCTAAACCATTTTTGTATATGTCCAAACCATAGGATGGAGTTAAAAGAATCGAGGTTTAATACCTCTTGAAGACTGTTCCTATAGTCCAACAATTCTGGGGTGGACCAAACTCTAATCCAGAACAACAAAGGTCTTAAAATTGTAAAGTAATCAGTTCGCTTAAAATTTAGGTCAAATTGGAGGGGGATTAGGGGGGTGCTAGTAGGAACCCTTACAATAGATCTCATAAATTTGTTATCCAGTCCTTGGAAGTACTCTCTGGCCCAGGGACCCCATATTTCAGCCCCGTATAGAGTAGCAGATTGGATTTTAAATTTGAAGAGTTCAAGAGCAGGTGTTGCATTCTTACTTGTACTAGCGTTCAATTTACTCATTATAGGTTTAGCATTTTGAGCATATACCACCTTACTTTTCTCAATTTGTGCCTTCCATGTTAACTTTGAGTCAAGTACCACCCCCAGGTAAGAAAAGTTATCAACGACCCCAAGAGTTTGTCCATTCAGAGTCAAAATCCCTCTATCTGGTCTGCTAGGGTTTAATGCCATACACTTAGTTTTGTTAGTATTTATTTCCAGGCCTTTTTTTCCACAGTAACCACTAAATGAGTTTAAGAGTATCTGGAGGCCCCTCTTGGTCTGGGAAATAAGGATGGTATCATCCGCGAAGAGCAACGCAGGTACTCTCTCTCCATTTAGCTGGGGTGAATCGTTGTTACAGGCATTTAGATGTTCTGGAACATCATTAACAAATATAGAGAATAGAGTGGGGGCCAGGACACATCCCTGACGAACGCCGCGCTCGATTGGAATATCGCGAGACAGTTCGCCATTTGGGCCCCATCTAATGTTGGCATGGTTTCTAGCATGTAACTCAATTATCTGTCTTAACAGACACCCTGGCATCCCGGCTTTATTTAAGGAGCTCCAGAGCAGATTTCTAGGAACAAGATCAAATGCAGCTCTAAGGTCAACAAACGCTACATACAAATGACCCTTCCTAATATGTACGTACTTCCAGTAAATACAACAGAATCTGAAGACCTGGTCTAGTGTACTGGTCTTAGACCTAAAGCCTGCCTGAAATTTAGTAAATATTTTTGACTCCTCCAGCCAGTCATTCATTCGAAATAATAAATGCTTGGCATAGAGTTTCTGCAGGGTATCCATTAAACTAATGGGTCTATAATTAGAGGGATCAGATCTGCTACCTTTTTTAAAAATTAGTACAACTTCTGCTGCACGCCAACTTTCAGGAAATGAACAATCATTAGACAAAACATTAAATAAACAATTTATATAAGGAGCCCAGACTTCAATTGCGTGTTTATAGAGGTCACCAGGTATTTTGTCCGGACCGGGTGCTTTACTGCTTTTTAGTTCGTTAATTGCCTTCATTGTTTCTTCCAATGTGAAGTCAAGGCATTCAGGAGGTGGGGGTAACCATGTGTCCTCACCAGCAGCACTGTCATATTGTTTGTACAGGGATGTGAAGTGGTTTACCCATGTTAGTTCATCCAAGAAAGTGTCCTTGACTGCTCTTCCTGCATGCCCCCCATTTGCAACCAACCTCCAAAAGCCAACATTGTCATTTGTTTTGGCAGCAGCCAACATATCTGCCCAGAGGAGCTCTTCCCAAACTTTTTTGGAATCCTTTAAGACGTGCTTATATTCTTCCCTTGCAAGTTTAACATCCAGTTTAGAGCCCTCTTTGATTGCAGTTAGAAGTTTCCTTTTGGCCATCTTACACGAACGATTGAACCAAAGCTTCCCATGGCAACCCATCCTTATATTTTGCTGATGCTTCTTTGGCATTTTGGTCATATGAATCTTAAGCTTGTCAAAGAAGATTTTGTGCAATTCAACAAAATGTGCATAGTTCTCAGTTAGGAGGGGGTAACCAGCTATGGGGCCGAAGATCGAATCAAAAAGAGAATAGACAGCTGCAAGGGTTGTGCCATCTGATAGCAGGTGCGGCCATTTTAGGGCACGTCTATTATTATTAATGTGTACAGTTTCACATGGTTCATCTGCAACTTCCCTGGGCATAGAGTCACTGAACATATGTGCTTCAATATGGAGTTCCAGGGGAAAATGATCACTCTCATCCCTGTTTGATACTCTAAAGTCCATCATAAAGTGCCAAATGCTCAATGATACAAGAATAAAGTCAAGCCTACTTTCCGATTTTACAAAGGTTGGCTGTTTGGATAGGTCAGAAGGAAAGCGTCCATTGCAAGCTCGCAAACCGTGGTCAACTGTTAACCTTAGAAGTTGGACTGCTAGGGTGGTACACTTAACGTGTTTAGCAGTTTCGAGCTGGGGAATATTATAGGCATGATCTTCATCCTCGAGAGCTTCAGTGATGCCATGAATTGGTTCGAAATTACAATTCAAGTCACCCCCCAAAATTACTGGGACATCACCGACTACTGTTTTTAAGAAAGAATCCAAGATTTCCAGCGTGGGTGAGACTCTAGAACGACCTATAGGTCTATTGTAGACATTAATAATGTAATATTCATTCCCCTTTGCAGTAGTGATCTTTACGGCTAGGATATCAGGGGTTCCTATGTCTATGCTTTCGGCCTTTACAGTTAGTGTAATTTTGATCCAAATAATTAGACCCCCAGCTGGTCTTCCCCTCTCTGATTGTGTTGCCACTTTACCAAAGGTTTTGAAGCCCATCCTATGTGGGATATCCATAGCCCAAGTTTCCTGCAGGAGGCAGATTTCACCCGAGTCAACATAATCCGCCCAATCAGGGTCCTTCAAATTTTTTCCAACCCCAGCAATATTCCAAGATAGAAATTTCAGTTTAGGAATTAGTGCTTTATCAGGAAGGTTACAGTTAACAGTAGGCACTACTAAGGCCGACAAAGGAGCAATAGTAATTAAATGTGTGTTATTTGTTAGGCTCTCTGTATTTGATACCACTGCCCCTACTGTACAATTAAGAATTTCACCATGACGTTCTTTCGGCGTGTTAGTACATACTGAGTTGCCTTCAGAACTGATTTGGTTGTGTGAAGTGGTTATTCCTGATCTATAAGGATCCTGCCCCACGCCCAATGTGCAGTACAGGTCATAAAGCATAGGAATACAGTTTGGCATGGTTTCGAGTCAGTCCACTGCATCTAAGCAGCTGAACCTGTTGAATGTAGGAACCCCCGACCACGCATTGAGCTCAGCTTGTCTGGCCGTGTTTGGTGCGTAGCCATAAAACAAATTAGGAGTGTTCCAACCAGGGCCATACTTGGGAGCTCTCGGAGGAGGGTAAAAAAATGAGAGGGGTCTGGCTATGATAGGGAATGTGTCTCCATACGATTTCCATGCACAGATTTGTTCCGCACTATGCGGTTCCTCAAATGAGACAACTATACAGTCGCCCGGGACTGACTTTGTCATTTGTCCAACCCATGGCACCCTACGTACCATCAGAATTTTGCTTCTCATGTGATTTGGAATCGGTTTATTTGAATTTAACCAATAAATCACCTTGTTTTTTAATGAAGCAAAATTCTCTTCGTTTTGATTTTTTAGTTCGGGGACACCAGTGAGGACAATGACAAATGGGCTGGCATCTGGTGGCAGATCAATATATCCTACCCTGAAGTTATTGTGGGGATAAGCTGTCTGGTGGTTATGTGAGTCTATTCTATGTGCTTGGGACCTATCGAGCATGGGTTTATTGGGGCCCTGGATATTGTTGCTCTTGTGGGATCTGGTTGTCTCCACAGGCTTCTGAGAAGCGGAAGATTTAGTGGCCAGAGGATTAGTTGTGGAGGCATTTGCTGGCTGCGATTTTTTACTTTGAGCAGCAACAGGATGCTGAGATTTGGTTGTATTTGCCGATGGCCCATTCGAGGGTGTGGAAGTAGGTGCTGTTTGGGTGGTAGCTTTCAAATTAGAGTTTTTATTTATGACTACCCCTTCTTTTTGTTTCAGGACACTAAATGGGTTGGTATTTGGGGTAACAACAGGTGGCAGAGTTTGAGCATGTATGGGACCATCATTGCCATTAAGGCTTATACTTGCTAATGTTATAACCCTCTTCTCTACTTCAAGTAATTGATTTTCAATACCAGCTAACCTAACTTCTAATGGCCTCAACAATGCTTTAAGCGTTTCCCAGACTATTTTCAAAAATTCTTCCCTGTCCCCTTGTGTAGAATACCTAGATGTAGAGATATTCTCATCCTCTTCTTTTAGTGCATCCGTGCTTTGTACCGGGTTAGACAGCCCTGTATTGTCTGTGCTACATTGGTTATTAGAGGGAATAGGATCAGTCCCAGCAGTTGTGCTGATGGTTGGCTGTTCGGGGCCCCCTAAGAAAGTTTGATTTGATGCTACCTTAGCCTTCTTTCTAGCATAGACGGAAAGGTTTTTACGTTTACGTTTGGGTGGTGGCTTAACATTTTCATGAGTATCACTCGGGCCAATTCCCCCCAGCACTTTGACCCCCTGGTTGGCCTCAATTGAGAGTTCAGAGGATAGAGTGTTTTCTGGAACTATACTATCAAGTAAACCTTTGCTGCTTACTTCTGTAATATCAAAGGAAGCTGCCCCCTCATTTGTAGAGTGTATTTCAGCCAAGGTGATGATGGGAACAGGGCCAGTAACGCGCTCCGGCGTTTTGGAAGTAGCAATATGACCCAAGGAGGATTTCTTTTTCAGTGCCAGTTCTATTGACAATTTCCTAGCAGACTCCAGCTCTAAGGAGACTCTGTGCTGGAGCTTAGTAATCTCGTTATCAATAGACAGGCTAGTCCTTGTAATAAAGTCATCAAGTGTCCCTGTAGCCTTTTTGCCATTTTTTGTAATTTTACACCGTGTGGCTCGAACAGACATATTTGAGGTTGAGGATGTAGCCATAACTAAATAGAAATTTGTACTACGTTTTGGAAGAACCACAACCAAGGGGGATGGCCCGGTCCGGTCTTATTCGGTCTGTAACGGCCTGAAACGGCCCTGTCTTTGCCCCGTCTTCGCCCTGGCTGCGTCCCGCGCTGCGGGAGTTTGGTAGATTTAAATAGGGGCGTGGAGGGCGGGGGGCGGGCCAGCAGGGAGAGCGGACCGGAACGGTCTTGCAGGGACTTCTGGGTATTGAAGTCCCCGCACGCTCGCAGCCCCGCTAGTTCCACACACCCAAAACCGCCTGTCTGCCTCGGTGAAACAGAACTCCTCTCCGCGTTGTTCCCAGCCCCGCCACACACAGCGAAGCGGCACCCGCGCAAGATGTTGGATTAAGCGCTGCTGTGACTCGCTGGTACTTCTGCAATCCTCCGTAAGGGCAAGCAACTTTGTAGCCAGTTGAAGGTAAAAGGTAATGGTGACCCACTCGCTTGGCCACTGGAACACCCTTTTCAAGTCTCAGGGGGGCGGGGGGCGGGCCAGCAGGGAGAGCGGACCGGAACGGTCTTGCAGGGACTTCTGGGTATTGAAGTCCCCGCACGCTCGCAGCCCCGCTAGTTCCACACGCCCAAAACCGCCTGTCTGCCTCGGTGAAACAGAACTCCTCTCCGCGTTGTTCCCAGCCCCGCCACACACAGCGAAGCGGCACCCGCGGAGCGGGTGCGGCAAGATGTTGGATTAAGCGCTGCTGTGACTCGCTGGTACTTCTGCAATCCTCCGTAAGGGCAAGCAACTTTGTAGCCAGTTGAAGGTAAAAGGTAATGGTGACCCACTCGCTTGGCCACTGGAACACCCTTTTCAAGTCTCAGGGGGGCGGGGGGCGGGCCAGCAGGGAGAGCGGACCGGAACGGCCTTGCAGGGACTTCTGGGTATTGAAGTCCCCGCACGCTCGCAGCCCCACTAGTTCCACACGCCCAAAACCGCCTGTCTGCCTCGGTGAAACAGAACTCCTCTCCGCGTTGTTCCCAGCCCCGCCACACACAGCGAAGCGGCACCCGCGCAAGATGTTGGATTAAGCGCTGCTGTGACTCGCTGGTACTTCTGCAATCCTCCGTAAGGGCAAGCAACTTTGTAGCCAGTTGAAGGTAAAAGGTAAATTTAAGGATTATTTGAGATGGCGGGACTGGCATAATTGGACCTTGTCCCTACATAGGCACTTGCATTTGCTGTGCAGGCACATTTTGCATCTCTACTCCTCTTTGGATTTGGACATTTCCTTTTGCATTATCAGAATAATATCTGCACTCCCTCTTCCAATGGCCGACCCTGTGACACATGTGAAACGGAGTCATTTTTTTCATAGCAGCATCATCTGTCCCTAATTCGTATTAATTGGGACACCTCTATCTCTACCTTGTGGCACATTAAATCCTCCTTGATAACCCTGAAAACCAACTTGTGCAGCAACAACCACTTGCATATTTCCTTAATTTCCATTAAAGGAGGTATTCTGGAAACCTTTCTGAGCCAACATTTTTTTCGCCAACATAAATTGTTCCTTTCTCTTTTTCTACTTCATCTCCAGCTCGTCACTTCAGTACTTTGCATATCTTAGAACTTCATGAAGCAATGCATTCTGTCAGCAGATCACGCTTTGAGTTATCTGCAAACTGATCTCTGGTTTCAGAACTAAAACAAGCTGAGACACAAAAATCCTGACATCTTTTCCTTTGGGATACTGTCTGCTGAAACACCTGCAACAATCTGTCATAGAACTCATGAATTGATTCTTTTGGCTCTTGGGTCCTTCGATTAATCTTAACCCAATCCAAATCTTTTGGGTGCACTCAACCGTTCAGGAAAGTAGTCACAGCCTCATACAGCCACAATAAGAGTATACTTTAATAGCTAGTTTTCATTTGGTTAGGCGCCTTGACGCCCATTGGGCTTAGTAGCGCTATAGAAATTTATTTTCATTCATTCATTCATACTTCTCCAGAACCACAGGATATGGTGCATTAGTCCTAGCATTTCTCACTGGTTCATCTTTTGGCCATTGTACAGCAGTCTTACACTCAGCCCACAAATCAGTCGGCCCGAAAATATCAAAGAAAGTATCTAAATCAGCCTATAACACATTTTAACTTTTTATGAACTGATCTACTTGTGCATACCATTGCACTGGTTAGTCTCTCAGTTTTAGAAAATTATTTGTGAATGATACTACATCACCTCTATTCCATGGAACATACCATACATCCTTCCTGCTATCTCTCTTAAGGGATCAGCTGTAGTTTCTTCCTCATTGTCCTCACCTTTCTTCTCTATTGCTTCTATTATTCTACTCCGCCAACTAACAACCTCAGCGCCTGGAACCCAATCACCACTGAAGACACCATTCGCCTCATGAACTCAATCCACTCTGGCTCGCCTACCGACCCTTGCCCCCACCACATCTTCAACAAAGCTGACTCCATCATTGCACCCCATCTCCGTGATGTCATCAACTGCTCGTTCAACTCTGCCACCTTTCCAGAAAGCTGGAAAGACGCCAAACTAAGCGCCCTTCTGAAGAAACCCACAGCAGACCCCTCTGAACTTAAAAACTACCGACCCATATCCCTCCTCCCATTCCCGGCCAAAGTCATCGAGAAAGCCGTCAACAGCCAGCTCGCCGCCTTCCTTGAATCCAACAACTCCCTTGATCCATCTCAATCCGGGTTTCGAGCCAAACACAGCACCGAAACCACCCTCATTGCAGCGACCGACGACATCCGAACACTCCTGGACAACGGAGAAACAGTGGCCCTCATCCTACTCGACCTGTCCGCCGCTTTCGACACAGTCTGCCACAGCACCCTTATACAGCGCCTCAATAACATTGGCATACAAGGAAAAGCCTTAGACTGGATCATCTCATTCCTCGCTGGGAGAACTCAAAGAGTCCGACTTCCCCCATTCTACTCAGAGGCCACCGAAGTCATCTGCGGCGTACCTCAAGGATCCTCACTCAGTCCCACCCTCTTCAACGTCTACATAAGTCCTCTCGCCTCCATCGCGCGTCAACACAACCTCAACCGACGACACCCAGTTAATCCTTTCCCTCACCAAAGACCCCAACACCGCAAAAACCAATCTTCACGAAGGCATGAAAGAAGTAGCCGAATGGATGAAACTTAGCCGCCTAAAACTCAACTCAGACAAAATGGAGGTGCTCATCCTAGGATCTTCCCCCTAAGCTTGGGACGACTCTTGGTGGCCTTCCGCTCTGGGCACAGCACCCACACCCACAGATCATGCACGTAACCTTGGCTTTAACCTGGACTCCTCTCTCTCGATGTCCAGACAAGTCAGCGCAGTCTCGTCCTCCTGCTTCAACGTACTTCGCATTCTCAAAAAGATCTTCCGCTGGATCCCCCTTGAGACAAGAAGGACTGTCACCCACGCACTGGTCACGAGTCGACTGGATTATGGCAACACACTATACGCCGGAATCGCAGCAAAATTACAGAAAAAACTCCGTCAGCGAGACTCATATTAGACATCCCTCGCCAAGATCACATCACCGGACATCTAAAAGACCTCCAATTACTTTCCGCCTTCTCACCCACGCACACAAGGCCCTCTACAATCTAGGACCCGAATGCCTCAACACTCGACTGTCCAACTAAGATCGTCCAATCAAGCCCTCGCCGCAGTCCCGCGCATCCGAAAATCTACCATGGGTGGCAGATCCTTCTCCTTCCTGGCTGCCATGACCTGGAACTCACTCCCCACCCACCTCCGCCTTACTCAGAACCACATCTCCTTCAGAAAAGAACTTAAAACCTGGCTATTCAACAAATAATGAACCCCTTCCCCTAGCGCCTTGAGACCCTCTGGGTGAGTTGTGGCTATACAAATGCCCGAACTTGAACTTGAACTGCAACTTCCCTCTTTTTCTTTTCATGCTCCTTTGCCCATTTAATTTACAATGTATTTGTTGCACCTTGTCTTCAAATGCATTTTACTAGTTCCACACATATTTTCAATTGCCTCATCATTTAATTGTACTCAGTAGTTTTTCTATACATTTTTACAAAGATCAAATTCATATTTCTGAGCTAATTCTGTCAGCTTATCATGTATGACAGCTGCTCATCTAGTAGTTGTTTTTCATGACTTAACTAATTCCTTCTTTTGATATTGTTCTAAGTGCTCTTACTCTAAGCATCCTCTTATTATCTCCTCCAATTCCACTTTTAATCTAGAAATGTCCAATAGTACTTCTTTTTCTGAAACTAAAGTTTCTCGCTCATCTGCACCTCCTGTTTTTCTAATACCTGCACCTTCTTTCAACCAAATCGGAAGAGCTCCCTTCTGAATAGCTTATATCTCCAGTGTTATTGAAGCTGTAAAGACCAATGTCCCTGGATCTATGAGTGCTTGCATTGCTGTGAAGTTGGAGCAACCACTGTTACAGGTGAACCTCCTACTGCTCCTTGAGCATCTTGCATCAAATTCATGTTTTGCAGAACATTTGGAACTGGCCTCTGTAAAACCTGTACATTTACTGATGGAACGGCCACTGCATTATGCACTACAGATGCACTGCTCACAATTTGAAGTATCCGCATAGGTGCAGAAGCTATTCTGCTATTTGTACTAGCATCCAATTCACCCTGCTCAATGGATGTTGCATATGGTGGGGGTCTTGTAGCTAGCATCTCTTCCAAAATGTTATCTCCTGAATCACAATCTGTCTCTTCTATTTCTTTCTCCTATTCATTCTTCTCTACAGGTTTCTTCTTATTTCCCTTTCCTGACATTTCCATTGTAATAACCGGATACAACCTGGTTCCCTCAATCACAGCATTACTCAATCTCCTCTGCCCGTCATCCCATTGTGCATCTGCACAATTACGCACTGCTCTTCTTGTCCTTTTCTGTTACCGCTCCTTCTCTTTATCTCAGTCAACTTTCTCCCGTAAATTTTAAAGCCTCAAATTGTGATGGTCTAGGAGGTGGCTTCATTTCATATAGCTTCCCTTTCAAATTTTCAAGAATTCTCATTTCAAAAGTTCCATGTCTAGGAAAACTCAAAAGAGCCTCTGTTTCTGTGATCTTGACCAATTGCCGAAGCCAATGACATGACCATAACCCATGATCTATTGTAATTGTGTATGCAAGCGTACCCTCAGGCGGTGCCTCTTCTCCTTTCCATGCTGGAATAGTAACATCCCCTCCTACAAAACTGTTAAATTCACTAAAACAATTCATAATTGCGAGAAATTAGGATACAAAAACAGATTTTATTTAATGTTTGGATTTTACTCTGGATACGTCAAATTCTTTTTTACCCAATCCTGTGTTAGCTATTATTTTCCCAAATCCAGTCAACCAATCTCAAGACGTTATTCACTCGACTTTTGACAAACCTCAGCATAACACATATATATCACCAACCAATCTCAGCACAAAAGCACACCAACCGACCAATCACAGCGCAAACCATGTGACGTATGACTTTAAGCCTCGCAGAAATTCACCCTGCTTTAGAATTTCTCCGTACTGACATAAACTTCCAAAAACTTATAACTAACATAATAAACATCTCAATTCTTGTTTGCTCCACTATAGGAATAAGAGAATTTCAATCATTCAAGAAAACTATAAATGCAAATGAAATCTCGACAAGCGAAAAGTCATTCTAATCAATGCCACATCCCCTTTTTGTTCTGCCAACATCAATCAATGTTAAACAATCACAACAATCCTTAGTATGTCTATCTCTTTCTGTAGAAGTGATGGTACCTCACAGCCTACTTCAAATAACCTACAAACAAGAAAATCCTTTTATCTCAATTATGTATACCTTGGGATCTTAGACTACGACAAGTCTGAAACTTTTCTACTTCTTTACATTGAACAAAACATGAAAAAAAACACTCATACCTCATCACCAGACTACTAGCCAAAATACATTGATAGTAAACAACGCATGATCTAATAATACTCCCACCTCCAAACAGCAACTGCCTTCGAATACCGCCTTGTCAAATCCTCAATTTCTGGGCTTTGAATTTCATGATCCTGGTTTTTTAATCTAACTTGGGAAATTATTTGTGGTTCCATTCAAGGTGTGAACTGTATTCTGCTACCAGAAAATTGATAGAGCAGAGATAGTCCAAATTTAATTTCTCCAATACTGATTCAACCTTTTAACTTAAATAATTTATTTTGTCCAATATGGGCTCATACAGCATTTTCCCTCACTACTGTTCTGGCATTCCTAATTTTTTTTACATGGTGCGAATCCTGTCTGGCATACTTCTAAGAGGCTGATGTACCAAATTGTCCTTGAGTGAACATTACTTTGTATTAGACATGGGCGGAACTTACATTGCGTCAATGTAATTTGTATAATTTCAGTCATTTTGTATTACGCTTGTTATGCTGAAATTACACCATTATGCCATGTCCCATAAATACGCACAGTTTGGGACAAAATGTATGTATGTGTGTGTGTGTGTATTACACCGCCGCGGTCATCATCATTGTGCAGTTATATTCAAGTCAGAGTTTCCATAGAAAGATTGTTTTGCAAATAACTTTGCCACTATTTGTCAAAACTGCACAAATTGTTCCCTGAAAAAATAATCTACAATATGTTGTTACAGCCAATATAGAAAGCAGGACATGGCCCCTTCTTTCTAAAAATGGATGAAAAAAAACATAAGGGGTCAGTGTAAGCCTTCCAGGACACCCAGTGGCATGAGAGGCGGGGGCCTGAGGGGACTCCCTCTTGATTGGCTGGCCACAGCATGGACAATAGTTGTGGCAGCCAATGCATGACTTGGGGTGATGGTCCCCATTGAAATGGATGTTAGTGAAAGCTTGTTTTTAAGGGTCATAAAAAGGAACACACATGAAGCGTGATAACAGATTTTAGTCACAATGTAAATCACTTGATGATGTTACACTCATGTTAGGAATACTGGTGAGTTCTCAAGTGATTTTACCCTGTGAAAAATGCAGACTTTCTGCTGGGATTGGATTACCTGTTTTTGAGAGAAAACTGTTTTTTTTCTCATGATTTTCTTACACAGGTCCTGTAATTTAATATGTAATATTTAGTAGTGCATGTGTATAATAAAAGTACTTTTCCATCTAAAAAGAAAAAGCACTAACTGGACAATAATTTATCAAGTGTTCTTGCTGTGTATTAGCAATCGAGGGTAGCAGCCCACACCATCTCCCCTTAATAGGCTTTGGACTGTTCACTTGGTTTCCCTGAGAGAGTCAAGTGCTACAATGCAATACTTGTTTCCCAGTAAAAAGACAATTGTGGACCTATTACTTGTGAAGGACTCACATCCTTTTCAACTAATAAGCCACATTCTTACAATTCCTCAGTGTCCTAGTGCAGCTTCCCACTTCATTCTAATAAAAACTAGAGTGCTTACATTCTGTGCTTGTGAAAAATGTGTGGCACACCTAAACGCCATCTTTATGGAATGAAAGCTTTAAAAAAATTAAAGCATCTCCTTTACTAATTAACAAAATGAGGGGGGTCATTTTGTTTCAGAAATTATGGTCAGAGCTCTAGAAAGCTCAAATGAGGACATGTGTTCTCAAATATCTTCCTCATCCACGCCAGTAGAACATTCTGGCATGCCCATGAAACGTACTTCCAACACCTACAACATTCTGCCAGTTAACTCCCTAGTGATCAACTTCAGCTTCACCACATAGTTCTAATGAGCAATTAGAGCACTAACATTTTGTATTACAAATGTTTAGGAAACTATAATGCCATCTAGATTGTAATCAAGCTGGAAACCTAGAAGCATTTCCTTTTAAGGAGACTGCAGTAAAGGAGCAAAATGAGGGAACACTTTTTGTCATAAAAAATATAGTTAGTGCTCCAAAAATATAAAATGAGGACACTTTTTTTATGAGTGCTCAAATATCTTCCTCATCCATTTTAGTAAAACAATCTGCCATGCAGAGTGAAATATGCGCCAGTAGCAATCTGTTAGTTAACTCCCTACTGATCAACTGCAGTGTAACCATAGATTTCCAATCAACAACTAGACCACTAACATTGTATTCAAGAAAAAAGTGAGGCTCTACAGAACTCCACTCTGTTTCGAATAGGATCTGTTGAATTTAAAACCTATCCCGAAGAGCAGGTTGAAGCAAATGAGCAATGCAATGTTAATACAGACATGAAACTAGTGAGTTAAAAATGGGGGAGGCAGGAATGGGTTTTCAGTAATTTGAGGTCTAGTGTATTTTAAAAGGGCTGAAAAGATTAAAAGAGAGAGACATCAGCATAACTACAGAATTTCTGTCATGCACTGCTTATGACCTCACATATTACATCACTCATGACATGTTAAATGACACCACTGATTTCAGCTAATATTATATCATTGATGACATCACTTATTATATTATCCAATGACTGTAACAGTGTGCCATATGCTCTGAGGACTTGAAATAATTCAGTTACACCTGTGCACGATTTTCAATCACCAATCAAGTGATAATCGATAACACCTGCAAAGTTGTGCTGTAGAAGTACATCTGAAGTGTGAGTCCAGATGTAGTGGTTGCATTGCAATGATTTGCGTTGTAATGGCTTGCGTGTTAGTGACATACAACTAACTTATAAGCATTTTGTTATTATTACTGCAAGGTAAGGTTTGTTTCCTCTTTGAAAACTGACTTTGATCGTTCATATTCTGACATCACTGCTATAGTGGGACCTGTTCCTTATCTAGTTGGGGTGGCCTGACTCAGATAAGCCCATCCATGCCTCAACTGGTATATCCACTTGAATTTGATGAGGCCTTGAATAAAATTACACTAGCAATGCAACAGGCAATAGTACTCCACCCTAGCAGAGATAGGCTTCACAATAGGGAGTGTAAGAGCTGTAGATGAAATGACAAGAAGTCACGAATATTATTAGCAGTAAGATTGACTTGTGTGGCTGTACAATATATGGTTGCTGAGGCATTATATGATTTCATGAATTAATTAGATTGTTTAATTTCATTTATACTTTATTTCGATTTGAAAAGAGTAAATCACAAAAGTCAGCACAATATGAAACACAGGGTCTAAAAAATCATCAGAATACATTACATAGCACTATACCAATACACGTGGCTGTGAGACATTCCTATAATACAGCATTAAAACTAAAATATCAAAAAAATTAAAACCAGCCCTTGTGGTGGACCAGAACAGTTCATTAGATTGTAATATTTGTGATTTAGAAGTAAACTTAATAACCTACGGTTTACCTCTGGGGTACTCTATTTCCCTGACGTTTTGTTTGCATGTTTTCCTCATGACATTTATTTGAAGAATTTGCATGCTTTGTCACGCCATTTCCATAAATAATGTGCACGTTTTGCTCACGTCATTTACATAAAGCGTTAATTCCACCCAGTTGCTGCTTTGTTGAGGCAGGTCGGGGCAGTACTGCTGCTAATCATACCACTAGGGCTAGGCTGCTTCCTCCCTAATTGTGTTCCCCAAACAAAAATGGCTGCCTTCTGGAAGCTGTGAGCAACTGCCTAAAGGTAGGTCAGTGGGTCATTTCCCTCTTGTGAGGAAGGCTCCTAGTACTTGTCCTAGAGTTAAGAAGCTCGTCCTAGCTTCACACGCGGATGTTCATGAAATAATATAATGCTGCCCGAACCACCATCGTTAGAGCCCTGTCTGCTTTGAGTTAATTAGCTACAGGGCACCTCCTTAATACTGAATCAGAGGCCAAGCGACTGGAGGGGTGCATTAGCCCGGTGCAGTGTGCAGAGCTGGTCTTGGGTCGTGTAGAGCCCTGGGTCAAATCAAACGTGGTTCCCCCTCGCCCTCTCCCAGGTCGAAGTAGGATTTCTGCAGGCAGCTCCTGCACCACTGTAGAAGACGGCGCCCTGGGCATTGGCCCATCTCGCACATGCTGAAGGCCAGTCCTGTTAATGTGCCTCCCAAGCAATATTTTATTGTCATCTGCTCAATGGGAAAGCTTCAGTGTTATGCTACTGCAAATAACAGCTGACTGCATCACATTGTGTATTTAAAAAACCTTGGTCACAAGCCTTAGCATTCTTAATTCCAAGAAGATCATCACAGTACATGAATTGTCACCCAAGGCTGTAATTGAATTACTGCAGTAACAAGAGACACACATTACATCTTGGAGCTTGTGTATACAGTCCCTCTGCTGGTGTTGTGTTGAGTTGGCTCTCTCTTCTAAGTAAGTGTGTGGGTGTATGTGGCTGCTCGTTGTGCATGCAGTGCACTGTTTTCAATCCTGGGTGTCCATCTAATTATTCAGTGAGCAAAGTGTTGCCACTTGGTGTTTAGAAAGGCCATGAACTGAAACGACCTGCATTAGTGTTCCTTGGAAGATCACAGACTGAGAGATAATGTTACAACCTTGAATGTTGCCAGAAGATTGTAGGTCTGTTGGTAAAGGCAGCACTAATGCATGAATAGAACTTATTTAGTATCCCTTTTTTGGTGATCAGACCAACCAGGCTTCGCGCAATAACTCACTGTCCACAACTTATTTATTAGCAAGAAAGGCCACTTTATTAAGACAGGTGCAATGTAATTATTTTCTCCAAAACATCTTTCCATTTATCTGATAAAGTAAATCCCCAAACTTAAATTATCAAGCCTACAAAACCTAAACCCTCACAAAGTTAACCCAACCCTACCCAGAAGGAACTGACTCCTGTTGAGATCCCCTTCATTTCCTTTCACTGTACACCCCACCTCCCCCCTTTGAGGATGGACAAACCCGCTCCAGGTGGCCCACCCCCAGAAAATTCTGCCTACCAATTCTAACATCAAAGGTGATCTGTCTTATAGTGGCAAATAGTGTCAGACAGCTCTGGCAGTAACCAAGGCTGTCAACCTAACCTACCCGGGACCCGTAAGAAATATGAAAAAAGAGGGAAGTGTGGGTGTGACAAAAATGCAGCCTTCTGCCTCCCACCTCACTCAGACACAGTACCTTTCCCGCCCCGCCAGCCCGCTATTAATAACTTCCCTCGCCCCGCGTGCCCACAGCCTCTTTAAAAAACCTAATCACCCCACACCTGGTGGCCAGCTCCCTCGCACGAAACAACCCAGGGGGAGACCGGCTCGCGCCCAGCTCCCCCTGGGTCCCCATGTCTTGAAGGGACTTGCATACACATTTAGAGCCTGGAGGGCAACTCGCCAGCTATTTGTACTCCATTTTTTTATTTAAACTAATAGCAAATAATGTAATATTATTCACTATTAGTATAATAAACAATTCACAAAAAGTAAGGAGAGTGAAGCCCCCACTGACGTCCATAAGGACGAGCTGCTTCTGTTCCTGGCACTGTGATTACCACTGCTGAGCCCAGGGGTCGCAAAGGCAGTGCCAGGGGTCACAACGGGCATGCCAGGGGTCGCAGAAGTGACCCATGGCGACCCCTAAATGACATTCACTGCAACACAGCTGCAAGTCACACAGCTTTGCAAGCCCCACAATAGATTCCTGAAATCAAGCATTGCTTGTCTGTCTTGAAGATGATGTCTGATATTTTGTGAGATTTAAACTTTTTATGCAAAAAATGTCCTTCGAAGGGCCTCCTGCTTGGGGTTCCTTTCAAACAAAGCCTCACTCTCAATATGCTTTGTGTTAGTACAATATTTTGCAATAAACATACTCTTTTCCTCTTTCAGTGGCAGCCTCGGAGCACAGGGGACACAAATGGTCAACAGACAATGTGCTTATGAAAGAAAGATTGAAATAATTAGATTTTCATTTTTGGCTAGAGCTCACGAACATCTGTGTGCAATAAATTGAGTTCTGCAGGACTTGGAAACGTCCACATTAGTTTACTTAACTTCTTGATAATATCATGTTGTGTTTACAGTATGCTACAAAGGAAACCCAAAGGGTGCAGTGAACCAATCAGACATGTGTGAGGCCAGTGTTTGTTAGCTCACCAGTGAAGGGCCCTCTAAGCATCGATTTAGACTCTCTTAATACCATTTAATTTAGATACTAACTGCCAGATTCATCAAAGACCTGTTTTGCGAGTCTTATATAGCGATTCATAAGGAATCGCTATTATAGACTCGCAAAACGGGATTCATGTAGGAATCGCTAATTAAAATGCGATTCCTACACATTCTTATTTGCGATTAGCAAATTGCTAATCGCAAATAAGGAATAACTCCCCATTCATTCCTATGGGCCTACAGGCCCACTAAAAGTAACCAGGCTAGAGAAAGGCTCGAGGAGCTCTGTGACGTTACAAGAAGTTTACGTGAGGAAGTTTACGTGAGGTAGGCTCTGATCTAGGCACAGAAATGTTTTTTTTGGGGGGGGGGGCACATTTCTAACTTCATCACCATCCCCCTTGCACCCTTTTCCCCTCTACCTTACACCCTTCTCCCCCTCCACCTCACACCCTTCTCCCCTTCCCCCGGGTACCCTACTCCACCTCCGCCTTGCACCCTTTTCTACCTTGCACCATTCTCCCCTCTGCCTTGCACCCTTCTCCTCTCTGCCTTGCACCCTTCTCCCCTCTGCCTTGCACCCTTCTCCCCTCTGCCTTGCACCATTCTCCCCACTGCCTTGCACTCTTCTTTTCTCTGCCTTGCACCCTTCTCCTCTCTGACTTGCAACCTTCTCCCCTCTGCCTTGCAACCTTCTCCCCTCAGCCATGCACCCTTCTCCTCTCTGCCTTGCACCATTCTCCCCCCTGCCTTGCACCCTTCCTTTCTCTGCCTTGCACCCTTCTCCTCTCTGCCTTGCACCCTTCTCCCCTCTGCCTTGCACCCTTCTCCCCTCTGCTTGCACCCTTCTCCCCTCTGACTTGCACCCTTGTCCCCTCTGCCTTGCACCCTTCTCCTCTCTGCCTTTCACCCTTCTCCTCTCTGCCTTGCACCCTTCTCCTCTCTGCCTTGCACCCTTCTCCCCTCTGCCTTTCACCCTTCTCCCCTCTGCCTTGCACCCTTCTCCCCTCTGTCTTGCACCCTTCTCCCCTCTGCTTGCACCCTTCTCCCCTCTGCCTTGCACCCTTCTGCCCGCTGCCTTGCACCCTTCTGCCCTCTGCCTTGCACCCTTCTCCTCTCTGCCTTGCACCCTTCTCTACCTTGCACCCTTCTCCCCTCTGCCTTGCACCCTTCTCCTCTCTGCCTTGCACCCTTCTCTACCTTGCACCCTTCTCCCCTCTGTCTTGCACCCTTCTCCCCCTCCCATTGCACCCTTCTCCCCTCTGCCGTGCACCCTTCTCCCCTCCTCCTTGCACCCTTCTCTACCTTGCACCCATCTCCTCTCTGCCTTGCACCCTTCTCCTCTCTGCCTTGCACCCTTTTCCCCTCTGCCTTGCACCCTTCTCGGCCACCCCCTTGCATCCTTCCCACCCAATGGAGGGGGCTGCCACCTGGAACAATGGCACCATTTCAAAAGCATGATGGACTCCCCGTGCCTAACAATGAATGTGTCCGTCTGTAACGCTGCTGGTGGTAATGTAAAGCGTTCTGATGCCTTCGGGTGGAGTTTGCGCCATATAAAACTGCAAAAACATACTTGGTAGGGGGCCTTGTGCTGCTTTTGGGGAGCATTGAATCAGATGACATATTAAAATTACAAAGAGAACGACGCAAGAGGCTTTTCACATCACCATAAATTCATAAACAGCCTCTGAAGACGTATAACCAGTAGGCGCTTTATACAGCGCTATATATGAAGCTGTATGTGGTCCACGGTGCGCAGTGTGCCTACATAAAACAGTGGAGATTGGGAGGGATTTATGAGACCCGATTGAGGCCCTCGCCCAGGACCATATATGTAGGACGACGAGGCCACACAAGGGATTCACAGGAAGATTTCCTCCAGGGAGCAGAGCAGGAACACAAAACTGAAAGACAACGCACCACACTCTCCAACATGCAGCAGTCACGAGTGACGACCCCTCAATGAGGAGTGAGGCAAAGACAGAAGCTGGCAGAGTGCGGCTGCATCAGGGCATAAGGTGCCCACCCAATGCTCTCCACCAGTCCTCTGACCCTCTACCCACCCAACGCTCTCCACCAGGCCTCTGACCCTGCACCCACCCACCCAACGCTCCCCACCAGGCCTCTCACCCTGCACCCACCCACCCACGCTCTCCACCAGGCCCCTGACCCTGCACCCACCCACCCAATGCTCTCCACCAGGACCTGGCCCTGCACCCACCCACTCAATGCTCTCCACCAGGCCCCTGACCATGCACCCACCCAACGCTCTCCACCAGGCCCCTCACCCTGCACCCACCCACCCAATGCTCCCCACCAGGACCTGACCCTGCACCCATCCACTCAACGCTCTCCACCAGGCCCCTGACCCTGCACCCACCCACCCAAAGCTCTCCACCAGGACCTGACCCTGCACCCACCCACTCAACGCTCTCCACGAGGCCCCTGACCATGCACCCACCCAACACTCTCCACCAGGACCCTCACCCTGCACCCACCCACCCAATGCTCTCCACCAGGACCTGACCCTGCACCCACCCACGCAACGCTCTCCACCAGGCCCCCCGACCATGCACCCACCCTATACATCAAATACAATAGCAAGTCTCCAAAATAAATATCCAAAGAGATTAAGTTGACTGTACATAGCAGGAAAAAAAATGGAATACGTCCAATAATAACCTTACTAAACTTACTAGTCTCTTACTAGTTAGAGTCCAGTTTCAAACAAGTTGCCACACAGAGTTAATCAGATAACAAAGAAATAATAATTCTCAACTCAGAATCTGAAGTATGAATCTGTACTGTACGACGAAGCACCCAGGTCCCACATAGACATAATTGAATTGATGAGAATAACCATGAATTACCATGGAGTGGAGACTGACGCTATTGCAGCAACAATACGAAGGTAATACATTCTATTTTACTGCTTAACACATGGCCCCATGTTCCTCCTACTGCATTCTTTGAGCATAAGGCGTCAGGTTTAATTTTGCCTCATGTTCTGATGTGGCAAAAAAATAAAAAGTGCAGTGCTGTAATGAAAACACTTACGGCTATTTTGCCTAGCAATAAAATCAGGTAATATTGTGTATGGTTCCATGAACACTTACACCATTATTTACAATACCTGCAACGGTCCCAGACAATGTAGCAAATACGCACTGCTAGAGAAAACATTAGTGCTTGTTCTATTTAAGGAATGACATAAGCATACCAACAAAATTAGGTAAAAAGGAGTTTACAGAAAATGATTAACTATTATAGTGAAGTTGTACTCAGCAGGAGTTCTGAGCTGAAAATCTCAAGTCATTTGCAGAAAAGCTGACATTACTTTTTTTTATTTCCATGTTACTAGGAGACCCGAAGAGCACCAGTCACGTTACACAAGGATACATTCATTTATTCTATTTTGGTAGGCGCTGGGAGATTAAGTGATTTGCCCAGAATGACCCGGTTCCCCAGCTCCAAAATTGTCAGCTCGCAATTTCACTGCATTTTGAGAATAATTATATATTTTTTTTCTCAGACCCACATCCTGCACAGCGGCGCGGCGCCCCTGGCTTCCCTTCACGGCGCACCAGGGTGCCGCGGCACAAACTTTGGGAACCACAGCCTTATTCAATAGCCTAAAAGTCAAAGTACCAGCTAGCACAGTGTGGGTAAAGCTGAAGCTTCTGAGGGAGAGAGGTAATGGATCAGAACAGGTGAAACATCAGGCAGTACAAAACATCAAAAAACACAGCCCTTCCTATATATAACACCCTATTACTCCCTGACCATGTCAATGAGGTTTACAGCTTGTGAGGAAATGCCATATTGCTTGCCAAGGATGGATAGTGAATATATTCCAACGTTCTTCCGGGCCGTAAGCTCCGCCCTCAAGCCAGAAACTCCGCCTCCGGGCCGGAATTTATGGCCCGAGTGCGGACGTAAAGTTAGTAGTCTTAAATCTATTCTGTGAATACCGACAGTAGTGAATTCATTCTGTGAATCCCGAAAGTAGTAAGTTCACTTGGAGAATCCCGAAAGTAGTAAGTGCATTCTGTGAATACCAAATAGTAGTAAGTTTAGGATTTAGTCTTAAGTTCATTCTGTGAATCGGGCCCACAGTGGACACAATGGGTGGACAGCTCTGCCCTCTTAAACAGGAAAAGAAACACAAACCAGAAGCTCTGAAAAGAATAAAACTTATTACAGCACAAAACACCAACCAATCAAGAATTAAAAAAAAAAACATTCAGCCGTCTCAATGTAGAGGATGATAGAGTTTCCTCATTTACAAATGTATGGTAAACTAAAAAGTGTTAATATCAATGGTGAATAATGCACGCACAAATAATGCAACATTTGTAGTAGGTAATCATATTTAGGCATTAGTCAGGATTCAGACCTGGTCATAGCACTGAAACATCCATCCTGCATATAGTAGACGACGCCCTCTTAGCCCTTGACAGCAATGAAACCTGCCTATTAGTCCTGCTCGACCTCTCATCAGCCTTCGACACAGTCAATCATGACTAACTCCGAAGAAGAATAGAAAACAGGATGGGTTTATCTGGCACAGTCCTTCTATGGTTCGAATCCTTTCTGGAAAACAGAACGCAATCGTTCATGACAAACAAGATTCTTTCTCTCTCCTCACCTAACCTACTAGGAGTACCACAAGGCTCCACCCTATCCCCCACACTATTCAACTTATACGTCGAACCACTTCCTGATCTACTAAAGCAGGCAAACATCTCCTACCACATGTACGCAGATGACACTCAACTTTACATTAAGATCACCTCCATCGAAGAGATAAAGACAATTAATCTAGCTCTCGAAAAAACAGTCCAATGGTTAGCAACCAACTTTCTCAAGCTAAACTCACAAAAAACTGAATTTCTTCTAATCTCCCCCCCCCCAACAACTCCCGGGAAACAAAGGAATGGACCAAAATGATCACTGTTCTGAACTGTACACCAACATTGGTGGACTCTACAGTATCGCTTGGAGTCACATTGGATAAGAACCTTAACATACAAGCTCACATCAACCTGATGGCTAAAAGTGCTCGCTTTCACCTCAGAAAAATGAAGCCATTCAATCAAAATCCGGACCTCAATACTGCAGTCCAGTCCTTAGTCATATCAAGGCTGGAGTACGGATGTTCTACCCTCTCCGGGCTTCCCAAAATCTCAACCGTCCCTCTAAAAGCCTGCCTCAATGCCGCAGCAAGACTTATAACAGGATCTAGGAAATTTGACCACATATCGCCACACCTAAAGGCACTCAACTGGCTACCTTATGAAGCTCGCATTAACTTAAAGATGGCTTGCATCACTCACAGGGCATTACTCCACAACACCCCCCAATACCCAGCCCAGAAACGTACCTTATCTGGAGGAAACAGACACTCTAGGAGTGCAGACAATCTACTCCTGAAACCCTTGTGGTTCAACAAGACTAAAACCTCCAACAGATCATTTTCGGGAGTGGCGCCAAGAATCTGGAACTCGCTTCCGCCATCCATCAGAAAAATCGTCCGAATACCTCTCTTCAAAAAGGAAGCAAAACTATTCTTGATGAGCAAATTCCTCACTTAAATCTGCACAATCACCACACCAGCTCACAACCTCAAATCTTGACTACACTCGCCGTCTACTGATATTTAGAAGCTAAAACTCGCTCCGCCTCAAATTGACTTTTATCGCTCAGAATTACTTTCTTTTCTGCCTTTTGCCTGAACTAAGTTATGCTGTGTTGACCACCTTTATGATATGTTTTTTTTGTATGCCACTGTTTACTATATGTGCTATCAAATATTTTGTTCACTATGTAAAGCGCTCTGATACCCTACCTTGGGTCTGGTTCGCGCTATAGAAAACTCTAAAAATAAATAAATATAATAAATAAATTAACATAATGTATTGACTTAAGTTAGCCTGACTACTGATGCCATGTTAAATATCGACTGGGCACGTTAGGGTTAAAAGGTTTGTTTTTACATGTTTTTACATGAATCCTCAGGAAATCATGTTGACTGCAAACAAGGCAGTTTGTATGTTGGATGGGGAGACTCGCACAGAAAATCTTAAACATCTGAAATGGACCTCATGCTCCATCAACCTCATAGCTGAGGAGGCAGTTGCAAGCTTGCAGGACCTAGCCCTAACAGTCCCAAACCCAATAGTGGCACGGGAAACACTCTCCGATACCATGACCAAAAGCCAGAAAGAGAACAGCTGCAATTAAGGATGTTGACTTGCCTACTGTAAAACGACAACTATGCCTGCCCATGTTCGAAAAACAAGAATGAAAGTAGGCAAACTCGTCTCACAATTACGTCAAAACCCAGGGGATTTAGAATGACTGCAACAATTCTGCAACGAGAGACAACGCCAAAAAAAGAGCTAAACAGGAAACGTTATAAGCCCAGCTACTTCACTCCACCAAAGGAAATTATTCGAAAAGATTCTGGCGAATAATCAATAGAATAGAGAAAGGCCCTGCAGCTGCAAATAATGTGAACATTAGCGAGAGGGAATGAGTACAATACCTGGAAGTACATTTAAAAGAAGATTCAGTGGTTAACTCCGAAAAAGACAAAGTAGCTCCACTGAGAATGACATCGGCGTGGGTGAGTCTGTTATTAAAATATCTCGGGCTGATTGCGCCCCTGGCCCAAATGGGCTCCCCCAAGCACTGTTTAAGCACTTTATATTGCACTGGGCTGGGTTTCTTGCGTCAATGTTCAACTACATCCTGGAAAATGACATTAACCCTAATAGCTGGAGAGGTTCAATACTTCACCCCATTTTTAAAAAGGGTCAGGCAATTTCACCCAGCAACTACCGTCTAATCGCACTGATGGATGTTGAACTGACATATTTTTTCACGCTACTATTACATGATTTGGAATTTTTGTCATATGAAAAAGGAAAACTCCCCTTAAATCAAACTGGGGTCAAGGCACTCTAACCAACCTCATGGCCCTGAGACTAATCACAAAGAGCAAAGTCTACAGGAACCTCTCTCTACATGTGTTTTGTAGATTTTAAGGCAGCTTTTGATTGTGTGCCCCGGAACAAGCTATGGGCTAAACTTCAGCAATGGGCCATTCCAGCCAACATCCTTCGTGCAATCAGGCTAGTTTATTCGCATACATGAGTCAAGATAAAAATTGGTGACAGCATGCATGTATCAAGGAAAGTACAAACAATAACTGGCGTAAAACAGGGCTGCGTGCATGCCCCTTTCTTTTTAATTTGTATTTGGCGGATCTTTCAGCAGAACTGGATGGGCAGATAGCTCACGCTCCGAGCATTGCAGGACGATCAATGTCTCACATTTTATATGCTGATGATCTACTGCTGTTTAGCAATACTCGAATAGGCCTCCAAAGTCTGCTTAATTTCCTTGGTACTTATACAGTAAAGAATGGTCTGGAAGTAAACTACAAAAAAACTAGTGTGATAGCTTGCAATCGGGCCCCTACAAAAGTTGAAAATGGCCTCTTGATGGAAATAAAATGTATGAATTTGCCAACTATGTATATTTAGGGGTCAAAATAGATGCAAATGGCACCTTTGCATCTCAGAAGAAGGTGATTATGACAAAAGCCCAGGCCATCAATTATGGATTTTCAACACTGGCTAGATCCATAAAATTTTATGATCTGAAATCCATGGGAGCAGTTATGAAAAGCCAAATGTATGCCAACCCTTGCATATGGATCGGAGATACTGCTAGGTGATGAGTTAAGAGCCCATAAACAAACCTTTAGACTACCTACGTAGACTCGCCAGCTTAGCTCCGGTTCGAATTTTCACTTGAAAAACAGTCACTTGCCAGGCCTGTGGCATTTGTAAAGCTTTGTCATAAACTGCCTGCAGCGGCCGATAACACCTTGGCAAATCTAGTCTGGTCTGAGATGAATTTACAACAGGTAAATGGCACCCATAAAAACATCTTGATATTAGTATCAGGTCATTGGAGTTGGGCGACCTTTGGAAGTCTTAGATAACCAGTCAAACCTTTAAGAAAGTGGTAAATAAGGTGACCAGATTACAAAGCTGGACCGCAGATAAGGAAATGCTGTCCAAATGTTGTCATTGGTTGCTGGTGTTGAAATCTTATTCAGTCCCAAGTGAATCGCTTCTGCTGGCAGCACCTTACGACCGGAAAGTTAAACAGTAATTTCTGGCTCTCACATTTGGAGTGATACCCGCACTAGACCTCATGCTAAAATGGAGGATGGGTGGCCTATCCGAAGTCCGGACCTGTCGCTTGTATCACCAGAAAACGGTGACGTTGCTCCACATTATATGTATCTGTCCAATGCTGATTGACCAACGTAGAACCCTATTAAGGCAAGAATTTCTTGACCGGGAATCAGATCCTGTAGGACTGCACTTGTGGAGTCATTGGACCCAATCAATATAAAGCTGAACATTAGAGTAGTGCAGTTTTTGGCTATTTTTAAAAATCTCTGAACTTATCAATATCGAGTACTGAGTGAACTGGGTGGGGGGGGGGCTCCTGGAACCTGATTTTAGGCCATGACAACCCAGGCATTTTTTGGCAAATTTACGTGAGCAGGCAAACTGCAAGGTAGGGCTGATAGGGTCCCCCACAGTGGCTGTTCCCTATCCCGTCATGCTACGGTAATATTTTGCTTAATCTGGCACTTTCGTGTTGCACATGGCACTTTAATAAAGCACAGTCTTGTGTATAGGTACCATTAGCCACTTAGCATAATAGCTACTCCCGCTCATTGAACATGCACACAAGCACTTTACCACCTATAGAGGTGTATTTAGGAGAACGATATTTGGCAGTTCCGCAATTTTTTTTACCTATTTTAACTAGGGATATTGTTGGTGCTTGATCATCATCTCAAGACCTTTATCACCTGTATTTGGCATTATAGATAGGAAGGTTGATAGAAAATGTAAAGGTAATTAATATGATGTTTATGACTGAAGTAGATATATGACGTTTACTTTTCTTTCTGACTGCTTTATATTATGTATTGTGCTGAAGTTAATCGTTTAAATGACTAATAAACAATATGTCCCCAAACCCCGCAGAGGGTGAGACAGGGACAAGATGCTGAGACAACTGGAATCCAGGACCATCCTGGAATTAGACAGCAAAGTGCGCAACGGGTTAAACACAACGGAGGACATATATAATTTTTATAGACATATTCCGGTAGTTTGTGTGTTTTTTGTGCAGCATTAAGCTACAATCACTTAACTGACATAGCTGTTCATTAGTCGCCTCCCTAGCGATATATCCAAATTTTTATTTGCTATTTTTTTGCTTTTTTTCGTATTTTATTAATATGAATGTTTGTAAATATTCATGAACAAGAATCGATTTTACATAATTTCACTCAATTGTGGTTTTCAAATTATTATTCTTTGTCACATTAAATACTAGTGTAGCATTAAGGGTTGTAGTTTACATTCAGAGGTGCTGTCATTCAGCTTTATGTCCCAGATCTAATTCACGGCAATAGGTTCGACCTTTAACAGTCCAACAACATAGAATATAATTCGCAGAAAAATGAATAGCATTTCATTATGGCATGGCTTTATGATATAATATCTTAAAGTCTGCTCCTCGTCAGTGATTATAAATAGCTTAAATTGGATATGCAATTGCATTTGTAATTCGTACCGCTCTATGGATATATATTTTTATATTGGAAAAGTATTAATTATATAGAGTATTGGCGGAATTTGCACATATTATATGTTTACACTCAATTGCAGAAATTTGCATATACATTTTTTATGCAATTAGCAATTTGGCGCTACATCGGAAAACTCTTTGTAACTATAGAATCATCCATCATATGGAATATTAATGTATTATGAACATATTGAATGTTTACACCTATTAGCACAGATTTGCACAAGTACTCGTGTGGTAACTAATTATTACCAAAGAGGTTTCCCAATGTGGTATTTAACATTGAGCCAGGTAGAGAAATAATCACACGTAGCCACACTGTTCTTAGGACTGTTACTATATACACACCACTGGTCTTAATATTCATGCATCCAGAGCTGTGATGATATATTGTATTTATACGCAGCAATTGTTGTGCACATTTATGCCTGTATATAGTTTTTTGATATATCATGGTTTTAATCAGCGTATTTTTCATTGATCTGGAACATTTCAATCTATGAATTTATTCGTAGTATATGATTTATGATGTTCTCAATGACAGAAATATTGGACTGCCTCTGTTCAATGTATTAACTACCGATATACATGTAGTATTTCTTTCATGTTCATTGTCACATGGTGTTCACCTAAGCATGTATATTTAAAAAAATGGCATAAGCGTGCAGGACTATCTGTGAGCAAGGGCACCTGCCCGAAATGCGTCAGACCGTGAGCTCTGTCAACTTTGTTGAATAAATAACACCTTTGCCTGAACTTTGGGATTTGTAGTGGTCTCTGTTCGCCAAGCTGGCTGCTGGAAGTGCAGGGACTATTGAACTTGGAATTATATATATATATATATATATATATATATATATATACTGCTCCCAACATCCCCAGGCACACAACCTGAAAAGGAACGCAGCACTCGCGGGGGTGGTTTCCACTTCGATTTTCATAGGAAAACTCTCAACACATCAAGACGCGTTTCAGCATAGGCTTTCGTCAGTTGTTGTACAGAAACGCGCGGCAGCCATTAGTATTATATTCACAATGAGCATGGAACAAATCATCGACAATGACATAGGACTCGTATGCATTCAAGAGCAAAGTATAAAACCATATTGCAACATGCAAAATAAGGTGACAATCGATATTCAAAGTCTAGTTAAGCTATGTCTGCATGTCTACAATCACTGCCTATAAATGGCAAATGAAGATAACATACTAAATTAAATAGGTATCTTCAAAAATACCGCCCTGTATGGGCTATTGCAATGCACCTCGTCCTAGGTAATGCCTCAATGTTAAAAATCATGCCCTGTATGGGCCAAACCAATTTATGTTCTCCATGATTATAAATGCAATTACGATCTCAGATGCAGTATAACTTTCAATACTCCTCTCAGGAAAGTCCAATTCATATTCTATATACATACATATAATACAGTGGTTTCTCCATATCATTCGATGCATGGAGGATTAAATAAAGGAACATGTCTTATCCCAAATGTACAGCCAGTTCTTCATGGATATTAAGACCGTTCAGGGTTTTACTCTGCAAGTCTATAATGTATCGCGATTCTAGTCGCCTCAATTTCTGTAACCGGTCACCCCCTCTTATGCTTGCAGGGACACTGTCTAGGCAAAAATACGACAACAGATCCCTATTGCGATTATGCTCCTTCTCAAAGTGTCTAGCAATGGGGTAGGCTTCATCCACATTATTGATAGCTCTCATATGTTCCAGTATGCGTATCTTTGCTTGATGAGTGGTGCTTCCAATATATCTAAGCCCACACGGACACATCAAGCAGTATACTGCATATGGAGTCGAGCATGTCAAAAATTTCTGTATCCGTCTGGGAGTAACTAGTCCTGGTACTTTGTAAGTGAGTGTACACTTACTGTATTTACAAGCCTTACACCGGCCACAGGGATAAAACCATTCATTTGTTGCAAAGTAGGTTTCACAGAATGTCCCTCTTAATGGCTCCTCACAAGGTGGCCCTTAAGTGCCCTCGCTTTTCTAAAAGTGACTAGGGGGTTAGTAGGTAGATCTTTCTTTATAACTGTGTCAGTGAGTAGGATATTCCAGTTTTTACGTAATATCCTTTTCAAATGACCAGCATTCTCAGAAAATGTTGTGGTCATACGAAAAGTCTCGCTATTCTTTTTATCTTTCTTTTTCGTGATCAGTATCTCCTCTCTCTTGATATTATTCACTTTAGTCAAAGCTTGAGTGAGAATGCCCTCACTGTACCTTCTTTCTTGAACCGTTGAAGGCTCAATATAGCTGCCTTTTGAAACTCCCTGTCATTAGAGTTATTCCTTTTAAGTCGCAATAGTTCCCCATAAGGGATACTATCGACCAACTTTTTGGGGTGGCTACTTGTTGCATACAGAGTTTAATTACCTGCGGTCTTTTAACGAAAGAGTTTAGTTTGTATTTGCCCTCCTTCTATGTATACTGTGAGATCTAAGTAATTAACTTCGGTCTTGCTTATCTCACCTGAAAACTTCAGGTTAACATCATTCCTGTTAAGAACGTCTATATACGTGGCAGCTGATTCAATAGGGCTATCCATAATGATGAAAAGATCGTCTATATAACGATACCACCCTATGATCTTATCATTCCACTCCTGGTTAGTATAACCCCAGGCCACCTGCTCCTCCCACCAGCCCACGAAAAGGTTCGCGAAACTGGGGGCGGAGCAGTTGCCCATGGCCACACCAGACATCTGTTTAAATAGTTGTTTGCCAAACAGGAACATGTTGTTGTTCAAGCAAAACATAATGAACTCGGACAGCATCTTATTATGTTCATAATATCGGGCAGGTCGCTTTTGTAAGAAACTCTGTACTGCCTTTAGGCCATCACTATGTGCAATGCACGTGTATAGGCTAGTTATGTCTAGGACCATCATGCAATAACCATCATGCCATTCAATATCATTGTTACAATTAAGGAAATGTTTCGCATCCCTGAGATAAGATTTAACGTAGCAACATGTGGGAAGAGAAAAAAGTCAATATACATGGAGAGATGTTCAGTAAGACTTCCTTGTGAGGCGACAATGGGCCTCCCAGGTGGATTATTCCTGTCCTTATGCACCTTCGGGAGGTAATAAAAGGTCGGAGTGATGGGACATAAACATCTTAAAAACAGATACTCATCCGAATTTAACATATCAACATAGTACCATTTCAGGATCATATCTTGATAGTCATTGATACTTTGATTATATGTAGTATCCGTAATCTTTTGATAAGTGGTTGTGTCGCCTAATTGCCGCAATGCCTCAGTTTCATATTGTGCAAGTGTGAGCAACACAATGCTCCCCCCTTTATCTGAAGGTTTACATACCAAAGAGGAGTCATCACACAGTTTCTGCAATGCTTGTTTTTGTTTAATCGTGAAATTATTCTTTTTGTTAGTATACTTGTTCACATTTTTAAGGCGTACCAAGTCCCTTATTACTGCATCAGAGAACATGTCTATGGGGTCCATGCCCATAATCGGCATGAAACTGGAGGCAGGTTTAAAAGTACTCGCTCCTCCTTTTTGTTGAATGGTCATGTCCCTCAGTAATTGGGTATAGCTTATATCTCCATCAGTACCTTCCTCCACCTCCAATCTCAGTCCTTCCATCACTCTAGATCACTGCACATCAATCCTTCCTCATCCACAATACCCACAGCCGTGGGTCTCATCGGGGGTGGTTTCAATTTAAAGAATTTATGTAATTTGAGTTTGCGAGTGAACTTGTAGAGGTCTATTCTTGTTTGGGAAAACTCCAGGTTTTTTCTGGGACAAAAGGAAACGCCAAGTTTTAAAATGGACTCTTCATCCACGGTTAATATCTTAGATGTCAAGTTAATGATGGTTAAGTTGTCATCCTGAATCAATTTTTCTTTTTGTAGAAGTTCTTGCTGCGGGTTACCGGTGGTGAGCCTACAATGTTTTTGGCCCCCACCCCCTCGCCTCATCTTCCTCTTGTCGCTCTTCTTTCCGGAGGCTTGCCTCTGCCTCCCTCTAATTGTTGCTTCCTCATTACCTTGAACTCCTCGTAAAAAGGTGAAGGATTTGTTATGCCATCTTCGCTTGACAGTTCATCTCCAGTTACCTCTGACTCTGAGGTTTCTGGTACCGTGGGTGCCGGGCAGCTTACTTTCTTCCTTAGTTCTTTTCTCGGATTATCATATTTTTTAGCAAATGTCAGTACCCTGCCCATGCTATAATCCCGTTCGTCCCTCTCAAATTTCTCTTCCTTTCTCTGTTGGATTTTTTGTTCGTATTTCTTTAGTCGTTTTTTCATTTGTTCCTGTTTTTCCTCCAATTTGATCTGGTCCTCTTCCTTTGATAAGTCATTTTCCAAATCTTTTATCAACACTAAAGCCATTTCTCGGTCGCTCCAGGCAAAGCATACCAGTATTACCAGGCTTTCCTTACACGATTGGGCTGTGTATGCTGCCCATGCGTCCAGCAATAAAGGGTCAGGATTTTCATATGCCGGTATCGTGTAGATACGTAAGCCCCTTGGGACCCAGTCAACCTCAATATAGTTTTGTAATGAGGTTGCCTCCCACCATTTTCTAATTTCGCGTTCATATAAACGCTCCAATGTTGTAAGTTTGGAATTTAAATTCGGGGAACCACCACTGGTATTGCTAGTTCCTGCATTCTGAGCATCATTTTGTTTCTTTTTGTTTTTAAACATGCTTTGTTCCGCCTCACGCCGTTCTGATTCACAAAACATGGTTATTTCATTAAAAGCTGCGTCCGCAGCTATTCATATGATATCGTGCTATTCCCCCTCGTTCTGTGCAAATTGTGAATATATAGTCAATAAAGTCTGATGCCACAGGCAGCTTACCGGATCGAACTTGTGTTGTATATTACTTCATTTTCTTTCTCGTATACAACCAGTTCCGATAATCCAAGTTTATGGCTTCTTGTTTCACTTGCACGGTGCGGCTGGAAATAAATTTCGTCGCTCCAAAACACCAGCCTGCCGCACTCCAGAGCGGGTGCACACGTAACGGGGGATAACATACTAAATTAAATAGGTAGCTCATTGTGTATATAATACTAATGGCCGCCGTGCGTTTCTGTACAACAACTGACGAAAGCCTATGCTGAAACGCGTCTTGATGTGCTGAGAGTTTCCCTATTAAAATCGAAGTGGAAACCACCCCCGCGAGTGCTGCGTTCCTTTTCAGGTTGTGTGCCTGGGGATGTTGGGAGCAGTATATATTTAACAGGTTACACCCCCGTTACGTGTGCACCCGCTCTGGAGTGCGGCAGGCTGGTGTTTTGGAGCGACGCAATATATATATATATATTTATTTATTTTTCCCGTTTTTTTTGTTGCAGAATAAATACTTTAAATATACCCTCCTTGAGTGCGCCTCATCTATCATCCACGAAGCGGATTTAAGTATAATTCATATTTATATATATATATGGCGGAATTGCAGGCTCTAACTTTGGCACAAAATAAACTACACTAAGAAACTGCACTTATCTTGTGGTCTCACTTTCTTCGTTGTTCTGCGCGGAAGGCAGAGTGTACTACGACGACCTTTTGGACATATATATATATATATATATATATATATCCAGGAAAAACACCTCCGATTGGGGAGCCCCCGACCCTTCAGGGCGGCCTCTTCAAACCAGGTACGGAGAGACCCGGCAATTCCATGAAAGAAGCACCACACAAGAGGCCCACTTCAGTGCACAACAAGCCTTTAATCGAGCTTACAGCACAGCATTCCGTTCTGTCCCAACTAGTTTCGGCACCTTTTGGCCTTGATCACGGGCAGGAATCACATCAGTAGTCTCTGTGCCTACAAATTTATAACGGTCCAGGTCACCTGACTGATTATGGCATACAACTTCCAGAATGCACCTTTCCATTAGGGTAAGTGATGGCAAATACCTTGTAATGTCTGTCAGCAAAATACGCTGTTCAGCACCCTTGTGCATTCATGATGGTGAAAATCAATGACATCCCAGTGGTAATCAGGCAGGATTCCTTATCAAAAGCACAAATGCTGAATAAACACCTTGTTCGATTTCTTTGCTGCTGTGGGCTGAACGATTGGAAAGGGAATCATCCCCAACCAAATCCCTTCCAGCGCTGCCGTCATTTTTTACCAAATTGGTTTTTCCTTCGTAGGTCTGGCGGCAGCGTGTGGGTCATGCTCCCTCATTAACATCCAGGAAGTGGGCCTCTTGTGTGGTGCTTCTTTCATGGAATTGCCGGGTCTCTCCGTACCCGGTTTGAAGAGGCCGCCCTGAAGGGTCGGGGGCTCCCCAATCGGAGGTGTTTTTCCTGGATGTTAATGAGGGAGCATGACCCACACGCTGCCGCCAGACCTACGAAGGAAAAACCAATTTGGTAAAAAATGACAGCAGCGCTGGAAGGGATTTGGTTGGGGATGATTCCCTTTCCAATCGTTCAGCCCACAGCATCAAAGAAATCGAACAAGGTGTTTATTCAGCATTTGTGCTTTTGATAAGGAATCCTGCCTGATTACCACTGGGATGTCATTGATTTTCACCATCATGAATGCACAAGGGTGCTGAACAGCGTATTTTGCTGACAGACATTACAAGGTATTTGCCATCACTTACCCTAATGGAAAGGTGCCTTCTGGAAGCTGTATGCCATAATCAGTCTGGTGACCTGGACCGTTATAAATTTGTAGGCACAGAGACTACAGATGTGATTCCTGCCCGTGATCAAGGCCAAAAGGTGCCGAAACTAGTTGGGACAGAAAGGAATGCTGTGCTGTAAGCTCGATTAAAGGCTTGTTGTGCACTGAAGTGGGCTTCTTGTGTGGTGCTTCTTTCATATATATATATATATATATATATATATATATATATATATATATATATATATATATATATATATATATATATATATATACTAGCAGCCCGTCCCGACATTGTCCGGGTATGACTTGCTGCCGGCCAGTAGTATATTGTTTTGTAGGATTTCGTTTTGATTCTGCATTTGCAATCGCCCACAAATGTTCGAGAATACGCATCTTTATGCGATGTATGGTGCTACTGATATAACGGAGCCCACACGGACACATCAGGCAGTATACAGTACAAGGAGTGGTGTAAGTGAGAAACTTTGTTATTTTCTTAGGTGCCCTGCGCCCTGGAATGTTATATGATAAGACGTGTTTACTATTTTTACACACCTTACATTTACCACATGGATAAAACCCATTTAGGGGTTCAAATGGTAATTTGGGGTTTGCAGTATTTTGATAGCTATGGACCAAGGTATCACAAAGAGATCTAGCTTTCTTAAATGTGACCAAGGGATTGGAAGGCAAATACCCTCCTATTATGTTATCTGAAAGAAGAGTAGGCCAATTCTTTTTTAGGATGCGCTTTAGATGACCTGCATTCTCTGAAAATGTGGTGATCATCCTAAATTCGCCCTTGTTCTCATCACCCTTGGGCTAGTTCTGATCATTCAGAAGATCCCTTCTGTTTATACAATTGACTTTCTGTATGGCTTTTGTCAGTACCTCCTCGCTATAGCCCCTCTGTCTAAAGCGATGTATGCTTTCTTGGGCTTATGGTTCAAAGTCAAGATCTCTAGTATTGTCTCTCCTTATGCAGAGAAGTTCCCCATAAGGGATGCTGTCAATAGGTTTCTTCAGTGGCTGCTAGAGGCATGCAAAATAGCATTCCCTACAGTAGATTTGCGATACAGTTTCGTATGCAGCCCCCATCTGCTACGAATACATTAAGATCTAGATAGTGCACTGATTCCTTGCTCACTTCTCCTGTAAATTTAAGATTGGTGTTATTGGAGTTCAGGACTTCCATGTATTCACATGCTAACTCAAAAGAACACTTAAAAACAATAAAGAGATCATCAATATAGTGATGCCATGCCACAATCATATCTGTCCAAATCTTGTTCGGCCCGGCCCAGGCCACCTGCTTCTCCCACCAGCCCACAAAGAGATTTGCGTAGCTGGGAGCGAAGCAGGTGCCCATCGCCGTTGCAGACACCTGTCTATACAGTTGGGTCTGATAGATAAATGTGTTATGATTCAAACAAAAATGTATGAATTCAACAAGCATAGCATTGTGGTCAATGAAACATAATGGATGATTCGCTAGAAAAAAACTGACAGCTTTCACCCCATCTACATGAGCTATACAGGTATAGATACTGGCAATATCCAACACCATTAAGCAGAACCCCTCCTCCCACTTGATTTTGCCTATATGTACAAGAAACTATTTGGTGTCCTTAAGATACTATTTCAGTTGTATCACTTGTTGTAAGAGAAAATGATCTATATATATAGATAAATGTTCAGTCAGACTTCCCATGGATGCCACAATGGGCCTACCGGGAGAGTTTCTCATGTCTTTGTGAACCTTAGTAGGTAGTAAAAGGTGGGAATCACCTGATTAAGGCACCTAAGGAATAAGTGTTATTCCAATTCCAATATGTTCTTCTTGTACCATGAAGATATCATCAAATGGTAGTCGGTAATGCCCTTGTTATATACCTTTACGTTATTTTTTTCATAGTAGAGAATGTCAGTTAAATGTCGACAGACTTCCAAATGGTATTGTGCTTGGGTGAGTAGGACAATATTGCCCCCTTTGTCCGAGGGTTTGCAAATCAATGTATCGTCCTTGCTCAAATTCTCCAATGCCAGTTGTTACTTTTTAGAGACATTAGTAGTGTCTCTATGATATTTCTTCTCACAACGGAGTCGTATCAAATCCTTCATGTCAGATTCAGAGAAAACATCCACCGCATCCGTTGGCATCTGAGGAAGAAAGACAGACTTGGGTTTAAATGGACTAGGTCCACCAATCTGTGGAATGTCGAGATCTGCTAGCAGTTGCGTTTGGCCAATAGTTGTCTCTCCAGTGGATTTGGGTTTGCTTTTACTTACAATAGGTTTCAACTTGAAATACTTGTGTAATTTCAACTTGTGAGTACACTTGAACAAGTCTTTTCTCGTTTGTGTATATTCCATCTTCCTTAGAGGACAAAATGAAAGTCCCAATTTTATAACCGATTTTTCAGTCTCATTTAAGATTTTTGGTGTCAAATTGATAATTGTTAGACAGTTCTTATCGTCTACCTTCTCTTGTTGAAACTTTTCTTGCTGCGGGTTACCTTCACTTGATGATTCACCCCCTGTGATTTTGGACTCTGAAGTATCACAGGGTTCCGCTGATGGCTGTGTCTTCTTTTGTTGTAACTCCTTTCTGGAGTTATCATATTTCTGGGCAAAGGTCAGAACTCTCCCCAGGTTGTAATCCCGCTCATCATGGTCAAACTTCTCTTCCTTGTGTTTTTTGATCATTTGTTCAAGACACAGCCATCAGCGGAACCCTGTGATACTCCAGAGTCCAAAATCACAGGGGGTGAATCATCAGGTGAAGGTAACCCGCAGCAAGAAAAGTTTCAACAAGAGAAGGTAGATGATAAGAACTGTTTGCAGGCGATTGCAAAGGCAGACGAAGCTTATCCTGTTGCGCACATTTTAATCAATATCATAAACGCGACAAAGACCTTTTGGTGGAAGAGGTGAGGTGCAGCAGTCAGGGCGACTGACGCTCGAATCTGGGGATCACGGTTCGATCCCCAGCACCGGCGGCAAGTCAGCCTAGCACCATGTGACTCTGGGCATTAGCTCGCTTAATCTTCCCGAGGGCCCCCAGCACTGGGACACAACTTCGGAGATAGCTTTGTGCTTTACAAATACTGGTATTTCATTTCATTGACATACTTCTGTTTAGATCAGGTACCGATCAATTCAAGAGGAGGGGGACAGGATTCAAAGATCTACAGTGTAAAACTCTGTATGGTTTCAACAGTAGTGAGGAACTGGCTGTGCATCTGGGGGACTGATGATTTGTATTTCATGTATTTCAGGTTACCCTGCTTCCTGTGTATATAGTGGATTTATGATTGGACAGTTGTAATATGAATTGATTTCCTATTCTCTTATGAATTCGATCTATATGGAACTACTCCACGATCTTTATATAATGAAATGTTCTGGTATGTTAAATATGGCAATATATGAGGGGCTGCCTCTAGTCGTCAAATTATCATGGAATGGAATGGCAATGATAAAGTTGCGTGCTTTAGCTGTTATTATTTTAAGTGCAGTAGACCTTAGGGATGTCTGTTGACTTTGTGCTGTGAATTCTTTCCAGCTTTTGATAATTTTCATTACTTTAGTGTTAAAGCTTCATGCATATGCATTCATATTCTCTCACCAGAGCCCTTCATTAGGGTTTCTTAAACTAACACCTTACCTTGCTTCATGAAGAAAATGTCCTTTATGTTTAAAAACGCCATTAATTTGGATTTGGATAGGGATGTTCCCTTATGGAACAAACTTGCTGCACTTTCTCCATTCTTTTTATAATTCTTACTAATGTGATATCTTGTCTTGAAGTATTGACTAATAGACTATTTGAAATTCCAGAAAACATTACTAAATATAATATTTACTAAATGAATCAATAAATTTGACAACATTTCCTAATAAAACCCTTTAACACCCACCAAATGTCTTTACTGATTCTTGTGAAGGCCCTTTCGGACTTCACTATTCATGCTGTTGGCTATAAATGATTGCTGCTTATCATCTCTCCTTGGCAACTAACAAAGGTTCATATTGACCAATGGGGGAGGGGATTATTTAATGATTATACTCGACAACTGAGATACAAAAATTCCCATTCCGGCAAGGTGAAGAAAAATATACTCTTTCTCCATGGAAAAGTTATTCATAAAGTTTAGATATTTTGTTGCTTGTATATCTTATGGTCCCACGATCAAACTGGAAGAGAATCAACATATCCAATATTTTCCAAATGTGAATAAATGTAGAGTAGGTTAGACCTTCAATACAATAAGAGGCATCACTTTGCTGTATATTGGAAGACTCAAGAGATAAATACTTTCCTGTGCTGAAAATATAAAACTATTCCTGATTTCTTCCATATTTCCATTTTGTTTCTGCTTCATTTGACCATTTATGGTGTTAGGTCAAAGTCTGAACTGAGTAGGGCAACAACTAAAAAGTGACAAACAAACAAAACTTCAGAATCATCTAAGAACAGAGGTAGAAGAGCATTGAAATGTTTCAAAGCAGTATGTTCCCTACACATTACCCTCTAATCCCCAGAGCAGTCCTAACTTGTGTGAGAGAAGTATTTAACATTGTTTTAATTAGTAACCTAACATAAACAACTGCTTGAGAAATACTGTGTACAGTACAACAATACTTGTGCAACTATTATTGAAGGATTTTTATAATTAAGGTTGCGCTAATTATTATGGGGAGCAAAAGAAGGAAGAAACACTAATTTGAAAATACATGAACACAATAAAAATGTGTGCATGCTTCCCAAAATGTGTGTACTGTATTTATATTTAATAGAAAAATTTGCTTGGAGGGTGTATATTAGAATGTACTAGAATGAATATTGGTTTTCTTTTTACAGATATAAATATCTGGAGAAGAAGATTACAGCTCTTCCCCAAATTCGTCATCTCACTGTTGTCTATAAACATCTTTTTGGTCAATTGGGGAAACTTCCTTAAAATCTTTTACCTAGACTTAGGGAGAGATGTTACCGTAAGTGTGATGTCAGGTGTGAGCTATTTCTTTGGGAGATACTGAAGACTTGCAAAGACCACATCTTGCAATAAGAGTGCTAAATGAGTCTATTTAAGAACTGAGGATAATCTAGTACACATAGGTCTCCCTTCAGCAAGAACATTTCAGCATACCTTGCGGCAGTAAATCCTAAATCATACGATCTTATATAGCGCCTTTCACCGTAAGGTCTCAAGGCTCTTGCTTTGGGAACCCGTCCTGGCTTTTCCCTGTGAGATAACCCCTACTGGGTATCTCCAAGGTGAAAGCCAGGCATCCCATCGCGGTGGGGCCGTAGTGGAGATTAAGCAAGCTATTGCCCAGAGTTGCAGAGTGTGAACCCATGATTCGAGTAGGCACGAGGTGAGAATTATCGAGTCCGTGGACATTTTGAGCTCAAGACCCTGCCGCATTGTGGATTGAATCCTGGTCTGACCTCTGCGTCTGGGTCTGCCTCCTCTAACCGGTGAGCCATATGTATGGAATTAATATGTCTGTTGAAGGCCCTGTGCTAGTTTGGGGAACATGTGCCTAGCACATCTTTAATATTTGGCCAGCCCAAGTAGGAGGTCATTGTTAGAAGACTTTCACAAAGTATGTGTATGCTCTGTGTCTAGTCGCTGAAGGTGCTGGCCAGGTGCTGGTCTGAGGCTCGAGATGGCATCATCATACCATTCTGCAAAAGCCCACTTGTTTAGTTATCATTTCCCCCTGTAATGGTCATGTTCTTCAGCTAAACTTGTACTGTTTTTAAAACATGACCACACACATCTAACAGTTCTTAAATTGTTTCTTTATTGCAATTCCGAATTTTGGTAAACATGGTTCATCCATTCGGATCTTTAGTGAATCAGTCAAACTAAACAGTAAAAAGAAAGAAACAAAGAAAGAAAGTGACAAAATGAAAGGTGAACAAAATTAGTTTAAACTTGTATCTCAAAAGGTTAAACAAGTTACTTTCAGAAATGTAGGAGCATGTGCACTTTTTCAAATTCACTCACTGTAAACACAGCAGAAGGGCCGGAATGGAAGAACTTTAAAGAGGTATTTCTATGACTTAAAAGAACTTTGTCTTAAGAAGACCATAAGGTACCGGCTTACATTAACACTGAGCAAATTTTCCCACAGTATACATATGACTGAATTTGAAAGTCACTACAAGAGGGAGTATGAAAACTGGTCTGGCAATAGATAGAGCATCTTGGCACCACAAAAGGGGGCTCCCATTCTGAGCAGATGAGTAAAGATTGCAGTGGGTAAATCTAACTGATAACAGAAAATGAATGCCCAGGCTAAATTGTGTTTATCCTTTTGTGATGACCTCACATGTCCTAAGGTAAATTAGAAAGGTGGGTGTTATATTGGTTGGGGAAGATAGTAGGAAAGCCCAAATGGTGATGTCCTACATCATCATCTCTTGACAACTAGATCAGAATGAGCTTCAAGTTGGTTTGAATCATAAGTAGATTGCAGTGAATCTATCTTTTTGGTGTGCTCCTGTTTTAATTTGTAAACTCTGGATAACAGGTATTTTGACCTCAGAGCATTTGAGATCTGCTAAAGGGTATTCAAGTACATGTCTCGTCCTTTAAAAATTAAAAAAGATATCTCGCAATTTAATTTGCATATTTGATTCATTTGATAAATTTGTTGTAGTACATGCGTTGTGGTGCACAAAAGTCACATTCTAGATTTAAATCTACCGAGAAAGCTTTCTCCATTTACATTTTGGATCATCACAACAATGTCCGATGAAGCACAGCCATGTGTCAGTAAATGTGAGGCCTGTGTTTGAAAACGACAATGGCGTTTTGTGTTTTAAATCTCATCTTACACTGCAGCACAGGAGCTGAAAATGCGCTTTAGGACATCATGTGCTGCATCTTAGTGTGTAAATATGAAATTAATATGTGTTTTAACTACTTGCAAATATCGCATTAACATGGGCTTAGAACTCATGTGTCCACAACCAATTTTTGCTGACTCATGCGAGGAAAAAAGGATGCAAATCAATGAGCGGCCCTGTTGGATCTTTCTCTCTACTGTGCCAAAACGACTTTTGTAACGTTGTGACATAACCTGTTTCAAGGTTTAACCAGTCTGACAGGTCCCCTAATCATTTCACTCTAGCCGGGTCTTTTTTAGCTTGCAGGTAGTTTGTGTCTTTCATATTTTTAGTACAATGGCTTTCAGATTTTTTAAGCCAAGCTACATCTTCCAATCAGTAGGTTGCATCACACGTCTGGGCCTTACAGACTTAAATGAAGCCTTTATTGCCATGGGCCAGGTCAAAGGCTTCTAAGGGGGGTGGGGCTTTTGCTTGATCGTCTGGAGGCGGGGCTTGGGTGGAGTGTTGACAGAGAAAGACAATGCATCTATGCAAGGCTTAAAGCACTGTTTTAGAGATTAGCAATGGAAAGCGACAATACTGCTTTACAGTAAGGCGCCTTTGTGAGGCAGGAACAGGGTAACACTGTAGTATAACATGGGTGACAACTTGAGCTTGATTTACTCAGGGACCTTGGACAATCAAATTTGAGTTTACCCTTGTGAAAATTGCTAAAACCCCACTTTAGGGAGAGAACTGAAAAGAACAGAGGAGAAAAGAGACAGTATGCTTGCTGAGGAAATCTCACTTGATTTGTGACTGGGGGTGAGTGTCTGAAAAGTTTCAGCGCTATGTACATCATCTCTTTGTGTTTGCTTGTTCGCCCTAATTTGGCAGGGTATGCCCAGACGTGGGTCCCTTGCTCACTTTACCACTGGAATCAAGCTAGCCTGGCTGATGAAGGGTCTTACCCAGAAACCGGTTCCAAGATGCTTGTTTCCGGTTCAGTCAAGACCTGGCTTGGCAGTTCGGGCTGGATTGTTCCCATGGGGCACAGGGTCAGGACAGATTTGCATATAGCTGTGTCTAAACTGGGGTGATGATGTGAGCTAAAGAACGATGATGGATTCAACACAGATCTGTGACAGGGGTGAGTGTCTGAAAGGTTTCAGTGCTCCATCCATCATCTCCTGTGTTTGCTTTACAAGTGCAAGGGCTACAGAGAGTTTTCCAAGGGCTTCTCTGATAGAAAGCTAAATGTTCTCCCTACAGGCTATCTAAAATAAGGGAAGGACAGGAAGGTGAAATGGTGGTAGTGTTGTCCTCTGTGGTCATTACTCATCCTCCATCTTGCAAAAGTCATTCTTACATGCTGATAAATCTTTGCAGACATTTGGGGTAGCCCTGACTTATACATAACGGTATTGTTCACAAAGCCCTTTATCATGATTCTCAAGTGCTAGAGTGTGCGGCAAGTTGTGTCACCATTATATTGAATTAAAAAAGTGAACATCGAATGGGAACCATCTACTTGAGAGCCTGTCTGCATTTACCATAACATAACATATGTATCTATAAAGCACACGTTCACCCTTGGGTATCTTGGCACTGAATAACAGATGTTTATTGTTACCCAAATCAATGGTTCTCATTTTATCAACCTCAGTTGGTTGGAAGTATGAGTGGACCCATCAGGATTTGAACCTGTGACCATGAGGTCGAACACAGGCCTCTGCAGGGGACACATTAGTTCACTGAGCCACCAGACCCGGCTTTAACATGGGAAGGACACTAGGCAAGTCCCCTAGGTGCAGCTAGGTAGGTGCCCCCAAAACTATAACTAGATGCTACTTGACAGGATGACCTTAACAAAAGAGGGGGCTTTTAAAGGACAGAATAAAATGCCATATTGACAAGAAGATACTGGCATCCTAGTACAAAGAGATGCATCTGATACCGGATATCATTTCCTGTGTGCATCATGAGTAGAACATAGAAGACACAGGGACAAACACAGTATGGGAGGACAGGGATAGTAAGATAGGACACAAATTCCCCAGAAGTAAATAGTGCAGAACTGAACTTTCCCTTCCTTGGTTTTGGAATAAGTATCAATGTCCCTTTCAACTCTTCTCCTGATATGGAGTCCTCACCAAAAAGAGATATTTGAGTAGAGTGCCTGCGACAGACAGCTAGTGTTCACCTACCACCATCCTCACATTGGTCTTTTTAACCTGGGATTCTTTCCTAGAGCAATTTTACACCTGGTTCTGGGAATAAAACTCTCTGGCTCTTCCTCACACGCGCACTTAAGTCTGTGAGCTCCCCGTGTGGAGAGGGGCCCATCTGCAGGAGCAAGGCTACAAGGAGAATATTTACCATCATACTTATTCAACGTAAAACACTGTGATCCACAAGCATGCTGATGTGGCTTACTCTTGTAGTGCCCTTAATTCTAGGAGCAAGCCAGGAGTACCCTATTTACTACTAAAATCCACAAGGAGAAATAAGTAACAATAACTCATGCACCAATCTTTGTCAATCGGGTCCTAAACGTTAACTTTATGGCTAGTCTCGAGCAAACATCCTTCACAGAAGGGGGTTCAGCATAAAAAAGTTCAATGACCACTGGTTAGCCCTGGTTAAAACGGTTCTCCCTGTAAACCTCAATGTACGCTGACACAAAGTTGCAAGTGCAGCCTCTCTGTGAACTCACTGCACTGGTTTGTTTGGTGAAGTCGAATATTGAGTGAGGGGACGCAGAGCTGCTATAAGTCTTCTTATAGAATATTTACTCAAAGATCCTATTTGCGGTTTTGGGTGGATGTGCATTTCAAACTATTGACCCCTTTCAGAGGATCCAGGAGAACAGTAGACTGTGAAAATGTCTATTGTAATTCACTTATTTGCACAAGTCTTCGTTAACATTAGCATAGCACAGTGGCAGCCAGTGAGTTAAAGAAACAATGGCTCAACTTGTTCAGTCCACTGTGATGCAGGCACCGACCCAGGAACATCTGTGCGCAATAAATCAAGTTCTGGATTTATGAAAATGTTGTTATTGGACCTGCCCATATGTGGGACTCCCAGGTGATGTAATATCTGTTGGAATGATTCCAGCAGAGAACCTCCCCTCAGCTAATAGTACCGTAGGGGAAACTGAAGCCTGCTTTTGTTCCACTCCTTGAGGCCACCTCATTGAGAATGCCTTATAAATTCATAAACGAGTGAATGTGGATAGATATGTCCCGCTGCCAGATGAGGAGTGGATCTTATAAACGTTTTCTTGTAAACATATCACTGCATGTAATTTGAATATATCTGGAGGAACCACGTGTTAACCTTTGCATACCAACGCTTTTTAAAGAAACATTTGCAAGTCCAACAGGCCTGGTGTTAGCTGCAAACCTATTGGCCTTGACAATTTCTTTTTTGCAAAGGAAATATTTTTGTAAACCATTTATTCTAAAACGATTTACATATGTGTCCTCATAAGCACGGGTGTGCATGTACGGGTGGCCACCTGGGAATGGTTTTAAAGTCATTCTCTTAGATGGCAGAAGTGAAAAATACAGCTTGGGGTATTTTGTAAATTGAGCAAACTGGGCTATATTACTTATGCATTGTGAAAACTTAGCATATTGAGGACATTTTGAGTGAGATACCCTACAACCTGGTCAGGATATTACAATACATTGTGTAAACTGTTTAAGTGAAAGCATTAATTATTCAGTAGGGGGCCCGGACGAGCTAATCTTGTGGGGCAACACCCCCTGCCTCCTGCCACAGTCAGCAGTGACATTTCCATCCTAATTTGATTGGCAACTGGTCCATGATGGAGCTGTGCTGGAAGAGCCTGCATTGCCATCTCAATCAACATGGGGTTGGTGAACGACTACAATGAGAAAAGGCACATGGCCAACCATGAGATTCTCAGGAATTCTCACTGAGGTACATATGGAGCACTGCAGTGGGAAAATAGGAACCCAGGTTTCCATCCTCGCCTGAAGATTTAATTAGTGATTTTTTTTAGGTGACCAGCAACAATATCTATCAGGCAGACTTTGGGCCCCATAACGTTGGGTTCAGGCCATTTTTTTCCACGGAAAAGACTCATGTATATGTGTATTCTGCTCTAGGGAATTCCAAGGTCCCCTCAAAATCACAGGGGGTGGATATACCATGGTAAGCAATCATTTAGTTTAAAAATGTGGCAAGAGGTGGAGAGGACGACTCCCCACTTTCCACGGGTTAATGGGGTACAGGAAATGAATGGGAACCATCCCACTTCCTTCCTCCTTTCTTGGCCCCCATGGGCACTAATAAGTAGCAGGTTCTGGGCCCTGTTGTACATGTCCATGGTGCCAGAAGGTAGAGGAAGAGATTCTACCACTGGTTAAAAAAGATACCCAGAGACTCCCTTTGGCACAACCATTGGATAGTGTGTCAGTGAGGTGAGTGGTGGAAGTTTCGCTGTATGAGGTTCCAGCCTTCTCCACACTATTGATACTGGGAGCCTAATGTGTGTTCCTGTGCGCTATGTGAACTGGGAACCATGTCCCTTAATGTGTTCTGATATGGCTTTGCTTAATATTAACCCGGTAACCGCGGCGCCAATTCCGCTGCGGTGGGGGTCTTTTATTAGGTGGACGTGGCTGCGTCGGCCATTGGTCGTGCGCAGCACCAGGAAGGTAGTGCTTGCGAAGGCCATTGGCCGACACGAGCATGGAACGGGTTAAAAACTAGCATCAAAAGTGCTATTTGATGACTGTGTATCACTGAGCGGATTGATAGACCGTCATTTCGTTTAAATCTGTCCTTACGCCCAGACTGGGCACCACTGACTAATGTGTAGCTGAGTCATTTTCCATGCTATTTGAACTCGCCGATGCTGGAAGTGGTTTTGTTATTCTACCATCACTGCATACTGCAAGAAGTTTGGAGACTATAGTTCACACATTGAATTGAATCCTTAAATGTACTCTTTAAATTAAATTTCCCTCATAAACCTAAATGTAGAAGAACTCACAGTATAGCATCATGAGTGGCTTATCGCTCCTCTATCTCTATCTATAGTTTGTTATTTGTCATACTGTCACACGTTTAATGGTATGCAATAACACTTTCTTCACTGATATTATACTGTAAAATATGTAAAGTAATTGCAATGTGCTGTGTATGTTTCTGAATGTATTTACTCTTTCGAAGGGTCCACTTGCCAGTGAGGATTAAACATGTAAAAGAATGTAGATTAATTCTTTATATTAGAAACATACTATATTGAACTGAAATTTGGGAAGTACTATTAGATCAGTTACTACTCATTCTGCTAAAACCTCAAATTATTTCGGCCCACATGCATCAATATCGGCTTTTGCGATTTCTAAATTGCGAAAAATAGCGATTCGCAATTTAGAAATCGCAAAAGCCTATGCATGATTATTTTTTCCTTTTTTATGCAATTCGGTAAAAATCGCTATTTTTACCGAATCGCATAAAAAATGCGATTTTCACATTACGAATTCGCAATTCCCATTCATTCCTATGGGCCAAAATGCCCATAGGAATGAATGGGAATTGCGAATTCGCAATGTGAAAATCGCAATTCATCAATCCATTTCAAGGGTGGAGAGGGGGGTCTAAATGACCCCCCCATGCACCCCTGAAATGTATTTTTCGCATCATGTTGCACACACACATGGCCTAAGGACATGTGTGTCCGTAACATGAATGTTTTAAAAATGCATTTTCTGCGTTATTTACACTTTTTGCAAATTTACCGAGTGGTTCAACTACTCTGTAAATGTTTCCCTCTAATTGCGAATTCGCAATTTAAAAAGTAATCATGCATTGCTTTTAAGAAATCGCAAATTTGCGATTTCTTAAAAGCAATCGCAATTTTAGAAATCGCAAAAATGTTGCGATTTCTAAAATTGCTTGATGCATCCAAAAAAGCATTTTTGGAATCGCAAACGGCCGATTTTAAGGAATCGCACCGTTTGCGACTCCAAAAATGCTTGATGCATGTGGGCCTTCGTATCAGTGGTCATTAAATCGTTTGCAACTCCTATAAGGTAGTTTTGTGGTACTGACCAGTTCTCCAATAATATGATGCACTATTTCCATGGATACAGGGCAAGTTAGGGAAGTAGTTGGTCTATTTTAACAATCGATGGCCTGTATTGCGTTCTCTCAGTTGCAGAGTCCTTTCCTCTGGTAATTAGGAAGTTTTGGTACTCCAATATGTTATTGTACTGTCAAGGTGGAGAGAACGTGTCATATGTCTTTCTGAATTGGATGCAATAAGAAAACTTTATTTTTCGGTCTTAATGTTATATTACAAGAATCCATTAATAAGCACATTCCCATTGATTCTCATGTAATTTAATGCATAATCACTCAAAACATATACATCTAAGTTCATGTACTCTGTCAGAAAACCCATTTTCATATAGTTATATAGGCTTGGCATTCTCAGTCTAGGAGCCTCTGTTTTCTTATTTTGGCAGAAATTAGGTTGGGAGAAAGAGACCACTAACATCCTTGTAAACACAATCTGGTTGGGTCATAACACAGTTCTGACAGAAGCTCTACTCAGCCCCCGGTAGCCATGGCACAGGCATCAGACATTCATAAGAGACGTATTCACAAAGCAATTTAGTAAATTTGAGAAACCATTGAGTAAAATTATGCCAAATTCATTCAAGTAGGTTAAAGGCACCCAGGGATTATAAATTGCAAAGTTTTATAGCAAAAAGCAGCAAAAAAATGTAGGATGCCATTGAAAAACAACAATTCACAGTTGACCAGGACCTAATTTCCAGCTCAATCCATTGGAGCAGAGATTGGATACACCAAGCGGATCACCCCAGCCAAAGTTTTCACCTTTAAATGTAAGTCTCTGAAATTGAAGTAAAAGTCTTCCATCACGGTAAGGTCCAAGGTGGTGAGTGACCAGGGAAGGGCTCTCATCTTTGAATATGTTTTTGATCATCTCCCACGGAAGCAGTTGGTTTAGGGGCTAAAAGATTCAAGCGGGCCCATGCTGGATTTTGTGGTCACCGGGGGGTGCATCCCTGGTTGGAAAGATTTGCTGCTTTGTCACAGTGAAAGGTTTTACCTTTGGACTCAATTACTTTTTTGGGGTGAGAAAAGTCTTCAGCATGGTAAGGCTGGAAGCTGTAGCAGCAAATCGAGGTTGCATGCCTTCAAAGTGAGGTCAAGCTAAATCTGTTTTCACTACAACAAAAAGCTTGGGCAAGGGCAAATAAGGGTGTGACATTCCTAGGAAAACTTTAGCACCTTGTACTAGTCTCTGGAGGTTAAAAGAATTACTTAGGATCTGATTTAGAGTTCGGCGGGCAGGTTACTCCATCATCCATCTATCACCCATTGATGTCCTATCCGACGTATTACAAGTTCAATTGGATATAATTTGCTTGTAGTATGGCAGACGGAACATCTGTGTTGTTTGTTGCGGAGTAACCAGTCCCCCGAACTGTAAATCAGGCCCTTATTTTCACATTTCTCCAACAGCTGGGAATATTTCTTCTTGTCAGTGCTGCATCCATTAGCTCATCAAGGCAGGCTTCAAGGCAAAATATCTCCTCCACCCAGATCTCATGCAGGGCCCAGTCCTCTGCAGTAACTTGGACCTAATTGAAGCAAACCAGATAGCAACAATTTGGACAGTTTCAGTCATTGGATCCCAGCAAGATTAAGGAGTCTTTGAGTCATTGAATGTCTTTGTCTTCCAGGAGGTGTCATGAGCAGATCCTTCTTTAGGTGGAATTATGCCAGTTCCAGGAACATTGTAAGATGGTGGCGGTTGAAGTGCCAGATTTATTTTGTGCACTATCCAGTGATTGGAGAGTCTCGCCACCCCCTTCTAACGAATTTCTCACACTCTCTCACTTCTTTTTGCAGCACTTCTTCTTTGCCGTTCTGTAAAATTACTGAGAAGCTCCTGTTTCCATATGGAAGAACACTTTTGTCACTAGTCAGGTCTGCCTTCAACCACTTGAACACTCCCCTATTTAGACAATATCTCACCCCACCTGAGAGGGTTCAATTTGGCCCTCTCTCCTACTGAGTCTGGAGGCTTACTATCTATGAGGATCCTGGAAATCTACAGTAGAAGCACTCCTTGCCATCACTAAATCAAAGGAGGGAATACTTAGGCTACCCTCTGTTCTGCAAACGATTCCTGCGAACTTTCGGATAGGTTATCCTTGTTAAGTAGTCAGCAATTAACTCTACCACTTCCAGATAGCTAATCCCTGTTACATAGTCAGCAGCCAATACTACCATGTCCTTCCTTTGCTTGGAGGTGGGCCATTGCCTTCTGAGCCAGGGTTGTTAACTCTTCCAGCCAAGGGTTTCTTCCTGCTCTGGATGTGTGATGAATGACAGAAATGGTTATAAGTATATAGCACATTTTTCTAAAGCTACTTTTTCATTCAGGTTATCAAACATCTGATTACACCATTAAATCAGATTTTGAACAATAAGGTGGAAATAACTTTGAGGGACTATATTTGCATTTTCCCAGGCATAATTAAAATATTATAATCATACTTAGGCCTGCCCAATGTATAATGTAGCTGGTCCTACAAAGTGAAATAGCTTTTGTCTTCAGTGAACATGAATGCATACTTTTGAATATACAGTATGCCACTTTTATACATATATTAGGCACAATGACTTGTCAGACCATTTTTACGCCCTGCTTATGAGTCAGCATTAGCTGTCTTGCTGTACTGATGTTTAAAAAACTACATGCACAGAAGAGCTTTTGGTCATCAGGCTTCACTCATTTGTTTGTTAAACCATCATTCACATTTTACTTCAAACCATCACTCACAGCAACCAGCATGGAACAGTGGAGCACCCCACTATACCCACTGACTCCCTTCACTTTAAGTGACAGTACAAAGCTTGTGCACATTGTTTGCATCTGCTTAAAAATAGGTCCTTTCTCTGCAGTGACTCTGCGTACTTCTACAATTGTATTTTTGGATGCTGTGCGATATTTTTATGCAAGCATATGGCACCGAGAAGGGGGGGGGGGGGCGACTGCTACTAGTTGAGTGTGGCACCGAAAGACTGCAGCCCAAGGGAAAAGTGCCAAACCGGTTGCTGAAGCTATTATTCTGTATGATATAAGTATACCAGTCTGCACCTTGTAAACCCATTGACAGCATCTGAAAGTCTGGTTTTCTTTATTGCATGACACAAGTGATGCAAGCGATGGCCGTAACTGATCGGTGCCATGCCAATTGAATGTGTGTCATCATGCTCTGTGAGGATTGTAAAACTTTAAAATGAAATAAAATATAAATATATATAGTTTTTCGAAAATACAATAATTTGGTGAAACAGCTAAAGCAGTCTCAAAGCCCAGACCTATAAGTGGCTATTTTTACCTGCACTGATGGCGCCTGGTTAGACTGTGATCTACTTCGTGACTCTATTGTAATGTTGCTTTTATCAAGGGTATAAGCTATGTTGTATCTGTCTGCAGGTTGAGTGCTTAGTTGAGTGATGAATCCTTCTTGTCACATAAAAAATAATGGTAAAATGCCTGCCATAGCTGTAAGGAGTGTTTCTTAAAAACCCCATCTCTAGTGAAGCTACCACATTAGTGAATGCTTCTTAAATTTAATATTTTTATTGCACCCGTATGGTGGCCATATTTTAGTGGTAGTCTGTTTCCTTTTCTTTCTATTTCTCTGACATATGCTTGGGTAAAGAGCAACCACTGCACCAGCATGTCAAGGCCAGACCTATTGGTTTAGCCAATGCTTGTTCTGGCTTGCATTGGGAATCCTGGCACCCTGGACACATCACTGGTGATGACTTTTCTTCAAGGCTGTATATTCCTTTAAGTACTGCAATTTGTAGATTAGTGCTTGTTCTGCTCCACACAAATCAACTGTGGCACATTTCAATTATTATAACAGAGTTACCTGCATGGAATTAAGGGTTATGTGAAGTTTTGAAGTTTATTGCTTGCAAACGTCTAGTATATCTTGCAAAAACGATGATAAATTACTGACTTTTTGCAAGTATTTTCTATATAATTGTAACTGTGTTCAGTCACTCATGAGGCATGCACTCACATACAAAATGCTTACAAGTTACCAGCACAGCAAGGTTTAAAGCCCCCATGAGAGAAAGCAAAGCAAGGTATGCACTTGAGTACAAATTCCGGCGATGCTGTTCTTGAAAGGCTTCACCCTCCAGCAGGAGGGGGTATGTGGAGGGCAGAGAGATCGCTAGCCCCACCCAAGCTGAGAAGGAGGTATGTGGGGGGAGCCCGCTGGACCCCACACAAGCTGAGAAGGTCTGTGTGGAGGTGTGGGGGCCGGGGGGAGCTCGCTGGCCCCACCCAAGCTCTGATGGAGGTTTATGCAGAGGTCTGTGGATGACCAAGAACTCGCATGACCCCACCCAAGCTGGGAAGGTATGTGGGTGGGGGGAGGGGCGCTCTCTGGACCTTAACCAAGCTGAGAGACAGGTATGTGGGGGAGCTCGCCGGACCCCACCCAAGCTGAGAAGAGGTATGTGGGGGGAGGGGGAGCCAGCTGGACCGCACCCAAGCTCAGATTGAGGTTTATGCAGGGGCCTGTGGGGGTCTAAGAGCTCGCTGGACCCTACCCAAGCTCAGATGCAAGCCTGCAAGAGGCAGGGGCAGGTGAACACTGTCTCGTCCTTCATGGGGGTATCTTGTGGTTATTGCCCCCTAGTGACAGAGCCCTTACCTCACTAAAGTGAGGGTCACTCACAGCGACACACTCCTTTTCTGAGGCCGGCCTCCTTAAGTGCCCACCCATGCCTGTAAGGCACACAAAGTGCACCCTTATTTCAGAAAGCGCCTTCCTGGCTACTGCTAGTGCCATTGTAGTGAGGAGCTAGGCCTTCCTTGTGGGAACCTGTCTACTGTCCTCCTGGTGTAAACATACTGTCCAGTCTCCATTACCCGGGACCTTTACCTCCATCTGTCTGGGAACTAAGGTGACCAACAGGCATGGGTGCAAATTCAAGACGGTGAGTGTAAAAATTCAGGGCAAAACGTCAAAATTCAGGACAAAACTTTGGGACAAAAGGCAAGTTTTAAAGACACATCAGAGGAGAATGAATGAATGAATTAAATTGAATTTCTATAGCGCATAGCTACCCTGAGGCCTCCTAGCGCTTGTGGAGCGAACAGACAGTTATATCATACTAATGTGAAGTGCTGAAAAGATGGGTTTTGAGAAGTTTTCGGAAGGCCAGTATGTTTGGTTCCCCTCGAAGAGTAGGGGGAAGGGAATTTCAAAGATTGGAAGCATTCAGGGAGAAAGAGCGTCCACCCTACCTGGATCTTCGTACTTTTCTTGGGGTGGCAAGAAAAGCGGAGCTGGAACGAAGACTCCTGCGTGGTAGATCGGGGGTGACCAAGGACGGAATTATGGCTGGGCCTGATTTCCACATAGCTCTATGGGCCAGTCACATGGCCTTGAAGTGTATTCTGGACGGAATTGGTAGCCAGTGAAGATTCCTCAGGGCAGGTTTTGCTGATTGTCTTCGAGGAATCTGGAGCAGTTGGTGAGCCGCACAATTCTGCATAACTTGTAATCTCTGGATTGTGGACTGAGGGGCGCCCAGATACAACGCGTTCCCGTAGTCCAAGCGGGATAGTATGAGGGCTTGCACCATAATCCTCCTCACTTGGAAAGGGAGCAGGGGAAGGATCTTTCTTAACATTCTCATTATGCCGAAACAAGTGGCCGAGAGCTTAGTGGCTTGGTGATTAAAGCAAAGCAGAAGATTGTGCAATGATATATAAGTAAATAGACAACCAACATAATTGCAAGTCAAAATAAGTTTATATTAGGTATTAGGTAAATAAAAGTTTGAACTTGTACAAATGTGTGGCCGATTGTATATGCTTATTCTTTAAAGGAACTGGACAATGTTACTTCCATCTAATTTGTTACATTTTTTCCCCTTGCCTTCAGGCCCACCACATGCCTTAATGCCCAGACTGTCCCACTGGAATTCTATGTGCCACAATCAGCCAGCAGAAGGAAGGACAGTGGGTCCATCACAGTCTGTGAGGATGGGGAGGGGCTGCCCTTGAGCACAGAGAAGTGTGAGGCGGCCCCAGCAGGGAGCTCTCAGAAAATGGAAGCATTTCAAAGGTGAGCAGTGCAGGACGCTGTAACCCCCAAAATTACGAACAAAAGGCGCTCATAAAAGGGATCGTCACTGACAACGGACGGACGTGACATCCAATTAATGGACGGTCCGTGAAATTTACGGATAGTTGCTCACCCTATTGGGAACAGTGCTTAATTTGAGCCGGTGGTTTCGGTGCTCAGCAGCTGCAGTTAATTGTCAACACTGGCGCTTACGACACTCTGCCACATAGCAGAGCTGTCTGTCTAATTAAGAAATTAAGCGCAAAATCAGTTGTTAATTCAATGTACGTTAAAAATGACAAATACCTGCTACCAAAGCCATTCCTATAGCTTTGGGAGCCTGGAACCGTCTGAATTGTCACACTTGTAGGAGTTTGATAGTAGTTGTGTTGGTACTGTCACTGGTAGCGCTGGCAGGGGCAATGGATGGTGCAAGCTGCAGTGGCCTCCTGATTAGGCCTGGGCAGTGAACTTCTCTCCGTTCGCGGAGTTTGCAGAGTTTTCTGCTCTCCACACTCTGTGGAGCTCGCAGAGTGCAGAAAACTCCTTTTGTAATGTGCAGCTACTCACGATCGTGAATGGTAACTTTGCGAACGCAAATGGTAAGTTCGCAAGTGCGAGCTGCTGCTCGGGTAGAATTTCTACCCGAGCGGCAGGAATACCAGCACAAACTGCAGTTCGCACTGCACTCCGCCACTCGCAGAACTTCGCTGAGTTTTTTTGTAACTTCGCAGAGTTACGCGTAGCAAAACTCCATGAGCTACTCCCAGGCCTGCTCCTGATGAGTTCCCTGGCACTTATTTGTTTACAAATTAGGCACTGCTGGGACATATAAGTAGGGTGCCTATACATGTGTGCACACGTATGCGGGTGAGCGTGAGGCAGTATGTCTGGTGTGTAAATGGTATGGTCCACTGGACTCCACAAGTGTGTGCCATGTAATGGCTGCCCAGATTCCACACTAGGCCTGCAGGCTGTATGACTGCATTTCTTATTTTGTCTCTCCCTAGAAAGATGTTCCACTTGGACCAACCCGGGAGAGACGGCACTGTCTCACAGCCCCAGCATGAGGTTAATGGAGGGCCTACGGCCCCAAGGTGAGGTGATGCTCATGGCCACAGCGTGAGGTGAAAGCGCAGGGCTCAGGGCCCCAGCATGAGGGGATGCTCGCGGCCCCAGTGTGAGGTGACCATGCAGGGCTCACGGTACCATCGCAAGGTGACCGCGCAAGACTCTCGGCCCCAGCATGAGGGGACCGTGCAGTGCTTAGGGCCCAAGCGTGAGGTGACCGTGCTGGACTCACGACCCCAGTGTGAGGTGACTGTGCTGGACTCCCGACCCCAGCGTGAGGTGACCGCGCTGGGCTCACGGCCACAGGGTGAGGTGACTGTGCAGTGCTTAGGGCCCCAGCGTGAAGTGACCGCACAGGACTCACGGCCCCAGGGTGAGGTGACCGCACAGGACTTACGGCCCCAGCGTGAGGTGACCGTGCAGGGCTCACGGCCCCAGCGTGAGGTGAGCGCGCAGGGCTCATGCCCCAGCATGAGGTGACCATGTAGGGCTCACTGCCCCAGCGTGAGGTGACCTCGCAGGACGCACGGCCCCAATGTGAAGTGACGGTGTAGGGCTCACGGTTCACGCGTGAGGGGACTGTGCAGGGCTCACAGCCCCAGCGTGAGGTGACTGCTCACGACTCACGGCCCCAGCATGTGATGACCGCGCAGGATTCACAGCACCAGCGTGAGGTGACCGTGCATGACTCACGGCCCCAGCGTGAGATGACCGTGCATCACTCACAGCCCCAGCGTGAGGTGACCACGCAGGACTCACGGCCCCAGCGTGAGGTGACCACGCAGGCCTCACAGCCCCAGCGTGAGGTGACCGCGCAGGGTCCCTGGCCTCAGCATGAGGTGACCGCGCAGGATTCACAGCACCAGCGTGAGGTGACCGCGCATGACTCACAGCCCCAGCGTGAGGTGACAACTCAAGGCTCATGGCCCCAGCGTGAAATGACCGCACAGGGCTCACGGCCCCAGCATGAGTTGACCGGCAGTGCTTAGAGCCCAAGTCGAAGTGACCTCGCAGAACTCACGGCCCCAGCGTGAGGTGACTGCGCAGGATTCATGGCCCTAGCATGAGGTAACCGCGCATGACTCACAGCCCCAGCGTGAGTGGCCGCGCATGACTCAAGGCCCCAGTGTGAGGTGACCATGCAGTACTCACGGCCCCAGTGTGAGGTGACCACACATGCCTCATGGCCCCAGAGTGAGGTGACCATGCACTTCTCACGGGCCCAGCGTGAGGTGACCACGCAGGCCTCACCGCCCCAGCATGAGGTGACCGTGCAGGACTCATGGACCCAGCATGAGGTGACGGCTCAAGGCTCACAGCCCCAGCGTGACATGACGGCTCAAGGCCCCAGCATGAAGTGACCGCACGGGACTCACGGCCCCAGCGTGAGGTGACCGCTCAAGGCTTACAGCCCCAGCGTGAGGTGACCGCTCAAGGCTCAAGGTCCCAGCGTGAGGTGACCGCTCAAGGCTCATGGCCCCAGCATGAGGTGACCGTGCAGGGCTCAAGCCCCCAGCGTAAGGTGACTGTGCAGGACTCACAGCTCCAGCGTGAGTTGACCGCGCAGGACTCACGGCCCCAGCGTGAGGTGACCGCGCAGGTCTCACAGCCCCAGCGTGAGGTGACCGCGCAGGCCTTACAGCCCCAGCGTGTGGTGACCACTCAAGGCTCACGGCCCCAGTGTGAAATGACCGCACAGGGCTCACGGCCCCAGCGTGAGGTGACCACACAGGCCTCATAACCCTAGCGTGAGGTGACCACGCAGGGCTCACGGCCCCAGCGTGAGGTGACCACGCAGGCCTCACAGCCCCAGCGGATCACTGAAATAATATCGAGGGACAAAATATCGACTTGCCAAAATATCGTGGACAAAATATCGACAGTCAAAATATCGAGTTTGTATCTACAAACAGGTAAGTACAAAAATATCGAGTACAAAATATCGTTAACAATAATATAGATGTAAAAAATATCGACTTTATTAAAAACAGTGTTAAATTAAATTAATATTAAATTTTAATTACTAAAATATACTTAAAAATACTTAAATTAAATTATAATAATTAAATAATAAATGAAAATAATAAAAATAATTTTTTACAATCTTATTTGTTGACCCTGAACCCTAAAATATACCCCTTTACCCAAAAACCCCAAACTGACCCTGAACCCTAAAAATACCCCTTTAGCCAAAAACTAAAAACTGACCCTGAACCCTAAAAATGCCCCTTTACCCAAAAACTGAAAACTGACCCTGAACCCTAAAAATGCCCCTTTACCCAAAAACTAAAAACTGACACTGAACCCTAAAAATGCCCCTTTACCCAAAAACTGAAAACTGACCCTGAACCCTAAAAATGCCCCTTTACCCAAAAACTGAAAACTGACCCTGAACCCTAAAAATGTCCCTTTACCCAAAAACTGAAAACTGACCCTGAACCCTAAAAATGCCCCTTTACCCAAAAACTGAAAACTGACCATGAACCCTAAAAATGTCCCTTTACCCAAAAACTGAAAACTGACCCTGAACCCTAAAAATGCCCCTTTACCCAAAAACTGAAAACTGACCCTGAACCCTAAAAATGCCCCTTTACCCAAAAACTGAAAACTGACCCTGAACCCTAAAATGTCCCTTTACCCAAAAACTGAAAACTGACCCTGAACCCTAAAAGTGCCCCTTTACCCAAAAACTGAAAACTGACCCTGAACCCTAAAAATACTCCTTTACCCAAAATGTATCAATATTATTTAATTACCAAATAATTATTAATTAACAATAATAATAAAGTAAATATATTAGCACATTAGCTGTAATTATTTTAATAATTAATATTATTTTTTCCCAATTAATTACTTAACAATAACAAAAAATAATATATATTAAAATGTACTCTAATTAATGTAATTAACTAATTATAATTAATTAATTACCAATTAATTACTAATACAAAATATGTACAAAATTATATAAATTAATTAACTAATTATTATTAATTAATTATCAATTAATTATTAATTATACATATTTACAAACATATATTAATTAATTAATTATTATTAAATTACTTCCCACCCTATTCCCCTATAAACCTACAACCCGCTACAGAATTACATTACGCAATTATTAAAAAAACAAAATTCATTTAATAAAATATTTTATAACATTAATACACACTTTTCACACATATTATTACATTAAAATACACTATAAAATATTATATATTATAAAAAATTCGATATTTTTGCTATCTATATTTTACACAGTCGATATTACTTCACTTACCTGAAAAACGATATTTTTGTAGTCGATATTATGTCCAGTCGATATTTTGTCCAGTCTATATTTAAAACTTGATATTATGTCCAGTCGATATTTTGGAGTCGATATTTTGTCTGTGCACCAGCCCCAGCATGAGGTGACAGTGCGGGACTCACGGCCCCAGCGTGAGCTGACTGCTCAAGGGTTACAGACCCAGCGTGAGGTGACCACTCAAGGCTCAAGGCCCCAGCGTGAGGTGACCACTCTAGACTCACGGCCCCAGCATGAGGGTGACTGTGCAGGGTTCAAGGCCCCAGCGTGAGGTGACTGTGCAGGGCTCACGGCCCCAGCGTGAGGTGACTGCGCAGGACTCACGGCCCCAGCGTGAGGTGACCGTGCAGGTCTCACAGCCCCAGCATGAGATAACCGCGCAGGCCTTACGGCCCCAGCGTGAGGTGACTTTTCAAGGCTATCGGCCCCAGCATGAAATGACCGCACAGGGCTCACGGCCCCAGCGTGAGGTGACGTGCAATTCTTAGGGCCCAAGCGTGAAGTGACAGCGCAGGACTCACGGCCCCAGCGTGAAGTGACTGTGCAGGATTCACGGCCCCAGCGTGAGGTGACCGCGCATGACTCACGGCCCAAACGTGAGGTGATCACGCAGGACTCACGGTCCCCGCGTGAGGTAACCGCGCAGGCCTTACGGCCCCAGCGTGAGGTGACCGCTTAAGGCTCACGGCCCCAGCGTGAAATGACCACACAAGGCTCACGGCCCCAGGGTGTGGTGACCCTGCAGGAGTAGGCAGAAGAACTAAGTTCAAAAGGCGCCAACAGTTCGATTGGCCAGGGGTTGTTACAGGTCCTGGGTCCCTTGAGCAATAGTTTGTTCCATAGTGTAACATCAGTACTATCGATGAAACACACTTGTTCCAGGACAGGAAGTGACGTCATGCCTGCTCTTACAGAAGTCACCATCATCATAGCTGTTGTTTGTGGCTGCTATAACTATGAGCCTGCTTGGGTCCTAACACTTCTCCCTTCCCTGCAGGGGGGAACCTGTGTGTGAACCGTTGGCGCCCCCACCGGATGCTGTCAGCGTCACTTCCTGTCATGAGACTCAGAGTGGTACCCACAGGCAGGGGTGGATTGGCACTGCGGGCACTCAGGCATGGGCCGAAGGGCCGGTGTCTCAGTGCACTCTGTGGGCCGTTTTTTTTCCCCTTTACCAGTCCACAGAGAGCTGTGACCTCTCCTTGACCCCCTGCCTTGCCAAGCAATCATGCTGATGGTGGGCTTGGGAGGGGTGATTGTGTGCAAGAATCGGCCTCCCAGGGGGCCAGGTGTTGCTCAGGCCTATGAGCCATTTTCACCTCGGGCCCCCTGGGGCCCATGCAGCCCAGAAACAGTGCTTGCATTAGTCCTCGCTCACAGCCCTTCTCATTCAGGGCATAGTGGTCGAGGAAGAATGGGTCTCATATGGGGGCCAGGTGATGTGGGTAACTCGCACCGTCTTCACCTTAGCCTTCCCACCACCCCAATGGATGGCCTAGAAGCTGTGTTTTTGCTTTAGCCCCTCTCCTGCCAGCCCATTGCCTGAGGCAGTGAAGGGCTGTGGAGGGCTAAGTAATTTACAAATAGCTGGGGCCTCGCTGTTTTTCAGGTGCTCCTGCATAGGAGGGCTGGGGAATAATTTTTTTATAGAAATTGCCCTCGCTGTGTTTCAGGTTCTCCTGTGCAGGAGGGCTGGGGAATCATTTCTTAATAGAAATGGGCCTCGCTGTTTTCAGGTGCTCCTGCGCTGGAGGGCTGGGGAATATTTTTTAAGAGAAACAGGCCCCGCTGTTTTCAGGTGCTCCTGCGCTGGAGGGCTGGGGAATAATTTCTTAATAGAAATGGGCCTCGCTGTTTTCAGGTGCTCCTGCGCTGGAGGATTGGGGAATAATTTTTTAATAGAAGTGGGCCTTGCTGTTTTCAAATGCTCCTGCGCTGGAGGGCTGGGAAGAATTTGGTAATAGAAAGGGGCCTGGGTGTTTTTCAGGTGCTCAGTTTGTAGGACATTGTCACCTTGGCCCTGTGTCCTTCCCAAGACCAATATCCTCCCACTTACATTCCTTGTGTGTTTCATGAAAGGCACGCCCGCGAATGTGGGCCATGCCCCGCGAATGTGGACCACTTTTTTCGTCAGCGCCCGGGCCAAATTGTGATCCCAATCCGACCCTGGTACAAAATGCATGCAAGTTGCTGGTGCGGGTAGATTTAGAGTGCTCATGAGAAAAAGCTAAGCTATGAGGTACTCACGTACAAAATGCTTGCAAGTAACAGATATGGCAAAGTTTAGAGCTCTAATAAGGAAAAGCTAAGCAAGGAATGCACTCGCATACAAAATACTTATGAGTTACCAACACAACAAGATTTAGAAAAGTAAGAACAAACGGCTAAGCAAGGTGCACACTTGCATACAAAATGTTTGCGAGTTTCCGACACAACTAAGTTTATAGCATTCATGAGAGAAAGCTAAGCAAGGATGCACTTGCATACAAAATGGTTGCTAGTTGCCAGTGATGCAAGGTGTGGAGCACCCACGAGAAAAAGCTAAGGAAGCCACTTGCAGGAAAATGCTTGTATTACTAGAGTAACAGGGGTTCAGAGTTCTTGCAAGAAACATCCAAGTACTTGGATACAAAATTCATGTAACTCACTGGAGCGAACTAAGAGTAAGAATATTATGCAAGTGTGTTGGGGTAAGACAAGTGAGAAAGTCCTCAGGCAAATAATCGCGAACTTGGCCAGAATATGGTCAATGAACCTTTCACATCCTTACTTAAGTGTCAGAGTAGTCTTGGAAAGTGTTCTTTCTCAATACGGCTGCAAGATGGCTTCTCTAATCAAAACACTCTTTAATCAGCCACACAAAATGTACTCTACACAAACATCTATAGGTTTTACTACATATTCTAAGGGGATTCAAAGATTCAGCACTCTGTGACATACTGAATGCAAAAGGCCAACTTGCATTTTAGGACATAACCCCAGAACTAACTTATGTGTCTAAAAACGGCTGGCAATGATATGAATGTGTCTTAAACTTCAGATTTCCATCTGTTCCCCTGCAGGTTGTGACATGCTACATCTACCTGTGACTTAAGGCAGCGTGGAGGAGGCCCCAGGAGTGACAGCATCAGTTGTCTGCTTCTCTGGGTTCATTTGAGGTCAAAGGTTGCGCATTGCAACTCCATGCAGCTTAGATTGAACATTTATAATCCTCCAACACAATGGGTCATTTAACAGAGGAATTGTGTCTAAGTTTCCAAGGTCTCATTTTAGGCACATCCTTTGCATTTGTCTTGTCAAAACATCGCGAGAGCTTGATTAGAACGTTATCCCTGGATGCAGCTTGGCTTAACAGCCAACGAATTGTACCCTTGGGCAGTGGGCTCCAATGTACGTCAGTCACAAGGAAGCCTGGGTTTGGCCAGTATTGACCTTCGCTTGGGCAAACAACAGCTGACTCCAAGACGTCGATAGTGGCGAGTCGGATAAGCAGCTTCACCCCAGCTCGAGAGCCGGAGTGATTAGGAGAGGTCTCAGTGGGATTAGCATAGACGGGAAGAAAGCTCGTTATCAGCCTGCAATAACAATGTGGCATCACCCGCTTGCCTGCAATAACAAATGTGGCATCACCCGCTTTCCGTAGTCACTCTGTCCTTGCATTGGAATGTTTTCTTTGACTTGGTCAAACAAAGAGAACAAAAGGGCGCCCGATGATGGATGGCCTGAGCAGTCTACTTCTATACATTCATCCCTGCTTCCTATATCACATGGGTCTAAGAGCCCTTCTGATAACCATTAGGACAAACCCATCTCAGGGAAGATGGTAAACAGGCGGATACAACAGACTCTAGAATGGAGAACAAAAGATTGAAAACATAGTGTGAAGCAGGCATTTCATTGTATGGATTACAAACCATGGCACATTTATTACAGGTATTAAGTTAAAACAGAGGTCTGCACCGTCCTTGGTTCTTTTTACTAGGGTGTGCAAAATTCGCGTAATTTGTTTTCGTTTAATTATAAGAAATTTGGAGAAAATTACACAAAATTATGTGTAACTAGAAAAAATTAAAGCCAATCGTTTAGCACTATATTTTAGTGTTAGATGTGCCCTCGTGTACATTTTTGACATTAGGACCCATTTTTGGTAAAGAATAAAAAAAAGCACAAAAACAAAGGTGAGCAACTTCTGCCCGCATTCTGGCTCTTTTTGTCATTTCTGAGCACTGGCTGTAATATTCTGGTTCAATCGCCATGTAATTGCACAACATGATGTAAAGGCGTAATTTCAGGAATTTTGCGTGACATAAAATTCCCGAAAGTGCATGAATTACACTATTGTAATTAAAATGTCACCTGGGCCTAGTTATAACGTACTATTGACTTGCCCTGGGACTCTGTCTGTGCAGTTTTTTTCAATGCCCCTCACCCACTTTTTTGAAGATGAAGGATTGATTGTAGCGCTTGCTGTAACCGGTATTTTGTTAATTTAAACTGCACTTAGAGAAGTGAACTGTGGTAGCCAAGGCTAGCGTCTGTTTCCTGTGCCTTACTCTTTGGCTGCCCTTACACTGGCTTTGCTACCATAGCCTTAGGAATCATGAATGTTTCAACAAACTACAGTTTTAAATATATATGAAGCAAACCAGCTTGAAAGCAAGGGAGCACCTCTGACTCAAGGTCAAGGTTGTCACAGAGAGACAAATAGTGGGGCTCCTAGAATGTGTTCTTTGTAGAGGGGAATCTTCAGTTTCTTCTTGAATTGCTGGAGGGTATCGATTTGGAGGATAGACAAAGGCGGCTGTCTGAGCCATAAATACGTTCTTCATTTGTCCACACCACATCCTTCCCCTACTGCAGTGAATCATATAGTCTTAAAGAGGCTAAGGTAGGACAAGCTTTCAGCCCTCTGATGTCATTAAGAATCGAATAGCCTGTGATGTTTCTTCCACTGCCTCTGAAATTCTTCTGAATTGATGTCTGTACCAACACCCCTTCTTTGTTTCACTTTTGAATCCCTGGTGGCACAAACGTGCACCAGACTCTACCTAGCGACTTGAACAACAGGATCAAAATGTTCTACTTGTGTGCACAACAATGCACTCAAGCAGCAGTGGCTGGCATTTAGGAAGAGTGGGGGCGGGTAAAAGGGTGGTGGGTGGGTGCATGCAAGCAAGGGGGTGCATGCAAGCAAGGTGAGTGTAAATAAAAAGCCAAATAGCCACTTACTTTCATTGCTGCATGACTCTGACTTCCTCTTTGCTCCGTGTCCTGCTCCTTCTCATCAATTCCCTTAACCAATCCTGGCCCTGCTCTCATGCTGGTAACCAGCATGAGAGCAGTGCCAGGACTGGATGGAGTGGGCTGGCTGGATGCTCCTTCAGGCCTTGGAGGCCTGTGCTAGGTCTCCACCCACCTGTCTAAGACAGCTGGGTGGAGAGCTTCAAAGTGCGCATGTCTCTTTGGCAGGCACAAGACAGTCTGCCAAGTGACATGCACACTTTGGAGCATCCAGTCAGCCACTGTTGGCAGCAGAGGACACACCCCTCTGTCACTGGGCTCAGGGCAGGATGGCTGCCGCAGCTCGCACAATGGTAAAAAATAAAATGGCAATCAAATCTTTTCATTTCCATTTTATTTTTTCTGCGTGGCTCGCACCGGGCGGGGGAACTACGCTCCCGTGCCCTCATGCACACAATCACATTGCAAACAGTAGCTAGCGGGCTGGCCGGTACACATCAATAGGGCATTATTCCCACCTTAATAAACAAGCCTTCTCAGCTCCAAAGTCTCTCCCTACAGAGTGGTGTTCTGAACACCGACTTTACCAGCAAAAGTGTGGTTTGCCACGGGACCCTATGGCCTGGTGAGTGGAGTCCCAGAAAAAAATATATATTGTTTTTAACTCAAGGGCATTGGAAATACTAAATTTTAATTTGGGGAGGGGGTACATGGGCAGCCTTGGGGGTGGAGGAGAGCAAATCCGGGTTCTGGTTTGGCTCCAAAAGCCATAGCACAAGATGAGCGAACAAAAGGTGTAAATCAGGGAACATGAAAATATATGATAAAGACTTTATAATAAAAAGCAATATATTGTCAGTCCCAAGTACATACAATAATGTCCCTTGAATTGAGTGACATTTATTGAAAGTAATATCCGCTAGTGTGAGTTTCCAGAATCCTATTTGTTATTGCGAACTGAAAGAAACAAATAGGATTCTTTGTATAGATTGTATAGATTGTCTATATTAGAATTCATCATTATTGTATATATTGCTTCTGTCACGTGATCACTATTCACTATTGTCACTCGTTTGCACCTTTATTAATATATTGACAGTCATTGTATTGATTGTATAAACTGTTTTGAATGAATTGAATTTAGATAAACGTATAAAAAATACAACAAGTCATATACAGGTCTTCTTTTCATTCATTGTAAGAACCTGTTTTTCGTTTTGCTTTTGTCAGAGGGAGGTTCTTCTTTTCCTGTTGGTAAATTGCATGGAATAGCATTTGCAAATCATTTGTGTTGCTACCCGACAGAACCATTTTTATATTTAACCATTAAGTAAGAATGTGGCCATCATATGTTGCTTGACCACATGTTGTCAGCCACCCAATGTGTGATGGCAATGGTGACACTGGGGCATGTTAGTTGCCATGGTGCTGTGTTCAGGTGGCATTTACACTGCTGCAGTAAATTGATAAGTGAAAGTGACAAAATGGGATTAGTAGACAGAAATCAAGATGTGGACAAAAGGAGACAAGGAAGTCAAGGAAAAAGTGTGACAAGAGTACGGCAGAAGCTAGGTGACACTTGGTAAGGACACAAATATAAAATGAGAAGTGAATGGATGGTTGAAAGTAATCTGGCTCCGTACAGCTCGAAGGCTGAGCTGATAATCTTTTGAACAAAAGGCATAACTAGATGTTACAGGGGTTCTTCGATAAATCAGCTTAGCCAGATTATGAAAGGTAATCTTCTTTATTATATATTCTTCACAGCATCACATCCACACACCAGCCTAGATCAGAAGCTGGGCAACAACTGCCAAACTTCGAATCCCCTTAACAGAATTTCTCCAAACATTCTAAGTATCAAAGAGAAGCAAAAGAAGATAAACCTTCTATAATAAACGAACCATAGAATAGAACACATCTTCCCCTTTTCACACTGGAAAGTAAACAACACATCTTCATTGTACATAGTCTTTAAGATAATAGGGAGCATGAGTTACATGTTTGCTCTTCCTAGAAAAACTTGATACATCATTGGAAACAATATTGTCATTAGAACCAACACTGTTCTCCATTGGAATTGAAGATGTAGAATTTGAAGATGTAGAACTCTCTTGAGCATCACCACCACCAGAACATTGAGAAGAGTTACTTCATAAAGATAAATTGGAGTCTTGACAATCTGGAAGGAAAACATCTGAGCATTTGTAATTCAAATAAGGTTGAAAATTGTCTTGTAAAGTTTTCTTTACTAAAACAACATTCCTTTTACTCCACCATTTACCATTTTCAACTAAAACAGCATGTTTGGCAAATTTTACAATCCTTGTAATCGAATAAAATTTTGATTTATGACTTTTGTCCTTAAAAGGTCTTTTGACTTTTACAAAAACTCCAATTCTAAATTGAAGATCTTTTATTTTCATTTTAACATCATACATTGCTTTCATTTTACTTTGATTCTTTACAACATTGTTGCGAATCTGTTTGATATCAGGTAATTTTTCATCACATTTTGTTTGGTCTAACACACAATTAGAGCTAAGTTTAGACGATCCAAAACGTTTTTAAGGTAAGACAAAAGGTATGACACCAGTTGTGGAGTGTGGAGTGTTATGATAACTCCATAGTCTCTCTTGAACCGCTTTTTGAATAGAATAACCCTGAAAGGAAGCTAATTGGATAGTGTCTTTTGGCATTTTATTCACTCTCTCCACCATTCTATTTCCTTGAGGGCTGTATAAAGCCACTGCCATGTGTTTAATGTCAAGATTGGTTAAAAATTAACGCATGGCATGAGATTTGAATTGGACACCATTGTCTGAAGCAATAAACTTAGGAAAACCTTCTCTATAAAACAATTCATTCAACAAATCAATTACAGAATCAGTGGAAGGTTCAGAAAGAAATTTACACTCCACCCATTTTGAGAAATAGTCCACAAAGACTAAGGCAAATTTCATATTAGGCTTTAAATTATAGATAGGTCCAATGACGTCTATGTCTAATTTCTCCCAAGGTCTTTCCGGAAAATCAACTGGATGAAGAGGAGTATTACAAGGTTTCAAAGATTTATCAGCTTCAGAACAACTTATGCAACGCTCAACAAAATTCTCTACATCAGCATCCATCCCTGGCCACCAATAATACAATCTCAACTTCTTCTTGGTGCCAGTCATGCCAAGATGGCCTTGATGTGCCAGATTCAGTAAAAGCAATTTGAGTTTACTCAGAGGGATTAAAAAACTTCCTCTCATTACAAAATCATTTTCAACAGTGAGTTCATCCTTAACTTTGTAAAATTGGCTTAAACCCACATCTAAATTTCTTTCATCAGGCCAACCATTAATGATGTGTGATTTAACTAAGTTCTGGACACTGTCAATGTTTAACACAGTCTAGCCACTCTGAAGAGTTGATAGTACCTTCAGAAACAACTAAGCCATCAACTAAACCAACAACACATTCAGTGCCATCGTTGTAAAAAGTAGAATTATCTTCAACGAGTAAGGGACATCTAGACCAGGGGTCTCCAAACCGGTCCTGGAGGGCCGGATCCACGCCAGATTTGTTGGTTATCCCCATTGAGATACATGTAGTTATTTTAAAAATCTGGCCTGGATCCGGCCCTCCAGGACCGGTTTGGAGACCCCTGATCTAGACAGAAAATCTGCCTGTGTGTTTTTCCCACCAGGAATATGTTTAATACTGAAGTTAAACTCAAAAATCCTCAAAAGTAATCTTACGAATCTTGGACTCACTTTATCATGATCTTTATTTGATAACAAAAAGACTAATGGTTTGTGATCCGTTACTAAAATACATTTTCTGCCCCATAGAAAGGTTTCAAAATGTCCGGTGGCCCACAGACAGGCTAATGCCTCTATTTCAGTGCTGCTGTATCTTTGTTCTGTTAAGGATAGTGATCTTGATGCAAAACCGACGGTATGCTCAACACCACCTGCTAATTGTGTAAGTACCGCACCCAGTCCAACACCACTAGCATCAACTGTAACAATAGACTGAATATCATCTCTGAAGGAATGTAAAGCAAGTGCATTCACAATCATTTTTTTCAATTGTTGAAAGCTTTGTTTTCAGACCTCTCCCAAATAAATTGTTCACCTTTCCTGAGCAATTTTCTCAAAGGTTCAGTCTGAAGAGCGAAACAGTCAATAAATCTCGAGTAATACTCACATATCCCCAGAAAATAACTTCATTGGTCTTTATTCGAAGGACATGGACTATCTACAATGGCTTTAACAAGGTCTTGTTTGAGGAAATACCAGCCTCAGAAATGTGATGACCAAGATAATCAATATTATTCACCATAAACTTGCATTTTTCCTTTCTGACAGTGAAACCATTTGACTCAAGAATTTCTAAAACCTCAGATAATTTTGTGATATGTTCATCAGAGTTCTTTGAGTATATCAGGATGTCATCTTCATACGCAAGAACATTTGTGCAGTTACCAAATAATTTAAACATTAATTTCTGAAAAACAGTAGCGGCTGATGCAAGCCCAAAAGGCATCCTTAAAAACCTGTAAGCACCAAATGGAGTGTTGAATGAGGTTAATGAACAAGAATCTTCAGTGAGTTCCACCTGATGATAGGTGGACTTTAAATCAAGACATGAGAATATCTTGGCATCTCCTAATTGGGCTAACATATCTTGAATTTTGGGTAAGGGAAAACAGTCAATAGGAATATTTGTATTTAAGGATCTTAAATCAACAAATAGCCTTATGTCATTAGAACCCTTTATCTTCGTGACAAAAATTGGAGCGACCCATTCAGATGAATCAATAGGTTCTGTAACTTTATCCAAACAAAGTTTCTCTAAATGTTGTTTAGGTTGATCCCTAATGCAAAGTGGTACATTTCTTACTTTATGGATGATGGGAACAGCATATCTTTTTAACATGATTTTGTGTTCAAAATTGTGTACCAACCCTAATTTGTCATTAAACAAGGAATTATGCTTTTGAAAAAGTTGTTGCAAAGAGGGATTGGGGACTGGAATGTCTACTAATGGAATAGGGCATGAAGTACCAGGTCTCAAAACCATGCCAAATTTCCCTTGATCTTTCCATCCTAGAAAATTATATCCTTTCTGAGCTACATATATTTTAGTGGATATAGTTCTGTCTTTGAATTTAATATTGTCTTGAAAGAATCCTAACATGTCAATGTTGTGACCTTTAAAAGAAATAGTATGAATATCAGGAGGAAAAAGTTGAACAGAGTCCCAATGTTTGTCAAACAACGTGTCAGTTATAAAAGTGACTGGAGAACCAGAATCAACAGTTTCCTGAATATTCACATTTCCAATGGTGACATCACATAAAGGACCGCCATCATCTAAATCTGAATCAATGGAAAGTACAATTTTCTCTGAACTTTTAACTGTGCAAACATTGTTTTCAACGGAATCCTCCACATTTTCAATGGAATTAACTTTGATAGTGTTCCTATTGCACATGCGTGTAAAATGACCATACATTTTGCAATTAAGACAAAGCTTACCAAGGGCAGGACAATTCTTGGCATTAGCTAAGTGTGATGGAGAACCACATCTGAAACAAGCGTTTTGTTTTTTTGAATCCTTAAAATATTTTTGTTGAAATTAGTTTTGGGTTTAGTGCTCAAAGCATTAATTGTTTCGCAAGCATTGTCAGATTTATTTTTATTTAACACTTTTTGAGACACTGCTGATCTTTCAATACCTCTTACTAGTTCAAGAGTTTCTTTTAAAGAAGAGTCTCTACAACAAAGAAGTCTTTCCTGAACTTTTTTGTTATAACAATTGACAATTAATTGATCCCTAAGATAAGAGTCTATATTACCATCAAACTCACAAGTGGCAATTAAAACTCTTAATTCAGTCAAAAATGTATCTATAGTTTCAAATTCGTATTGACGTCTAGTGTAAAATTTGTGTCTTTCAACAACAACACTAGTCTCATCAATGAAGTAATTAGCAAGTCTAGATACGGCTTCTTTATAAACTTTCCATTCAGTTTCATTAGTTTGAGTGGCTGAAGGTAAGTGATCAAAAATACGTTGACCCTGAGCGCCCAAACTATTGTAAAGAAGCGCTAATTTCCTCACAGGATCACATTTTGTACCATCTAACGCTATAATATAACTAGCGAAAGCTGTGAACCATTGTTTCCATTTAGTTTTTGAAATGCCTGGATCTGGTAAAAAATGTGGGGGAGTAGCAATATTTTGCGTCATGGTAAAATAATTGCTTACTGTGAAACATAATTTAGATTGACTAATAGTACAAGCAATAAATTAATAATAGTATCAAAAACACTAATCATATGAAAAAACAATCAAAAATTACATAAAGTATGTTCCTTAAAGAATAGTACACAAAAGCTTTCAATTGAAATGGAATCATTAAGTAAACACAAAAGCCTTTAGAAGAAATAGTAGTTAGGGTGTGCACATCACCGAAGTATAAATAATGAAAAAATGTAAGAAAACATTTAAATGTCATTGAGTTTACACAAACCATGTGCACGTAGACCAATTAAAGATGAATACATCATAAACTTGACTTAGCAAATTAAGTTGAGTTCCATAGAATGGTCGAATAAAATGTTCAGATGAGATTAAGTTGCAATGACTTTGTATGCAGTGAAGAATAACGATGTGCACATCATCGGTAATGTAAATAATAAACGTGAGCAAATGAATTCAAGAGATCGTGTGCGCGATGATAAATAAAGATGTGCGTATCATCGATACCAAATACAGTGAATGCCCAAGCAGAGCGTCATGGACTTAGTGCCTGATTTAAAGATGGAGGCACGTTGCGCCGAAATACGTGATGCGTAATATGTGGATCACGTGAATAGGACGTATGACGTGGGCAGAGGCTGTGTACGAGAGGAGGATGGCCGTCGAACTTTGCAAAAGTAGGATTCTCTGCTGCGCGTGAAGGTAAGGATGAGCGCTCGCGGCAGGTGGCAGTTAGAGACGAAGGTCAGAATAATGAAGAAAATATACGACCTTTTTGGAAATCAACACCGTTCCGTTTCCGCACTCCCTTTAACCAAAATCGAAGTCTCAAATGCTTTAGCAGAATCCATCCAAGTTCCAACTTCGAGGATTAAAATCTCCCAGGGGTAGAAAAGATGAGAAAAGTGAAGAAAGATCCCGATCGTCGCCAAATGTTATAGGGGTTCTTCGATAAATCAGCTTAGACAGATTATGAAAAGGAATCTTCTTTATTATATATTCTTCACAGCATCAAATCCACACACCAGCCTAGACCAGAAGCTCAGCAACAACTGCCAAACTTCGAATCCCCTTAACAGAATTTCCCCAAACATTCTAAGTATCTAAGAGAAGCAAAAGAGGATAAACCTTCTACATTAAACGAACCATAGAATATAACACAACTTTCTGACTTATAACAAAGTTAAAAAAACATATTTGGCTTTCTCTTAAGCGAAGAAGCCTCCATGAATGCCCAGAGCTTTCTTATCCATCCATCTTCTATTCAAACCTAGACATTTCATGCAGTGACTCTCTGTGGAGCACAATGAATTGGTGGTTGACACTAACATAAAGTCCTTCCAGGGTTGTTGCAAGTTTTTGTATGCAGGACTCTCAGGGACTTATTTAAAAGCTCCTTGCGCTGCTGGTGCGTCACTTTTTGTGATGAACTGGCAGCACATTTTGCTGCCCCATATTTACAAGAACACAAATAGCCGCCCTGCGTGGCTTTACCTGTCCTTGTAAATACGGCCCCTTTACACACTGCACTTTGCGTGAAAGGGGTGTTCCATGGATGTTGCTGTGGGTGTTGCCACACAACACCGATGGAACCTGACACGTTTCCACATTTACGGAAAATCGTAAACCTGGAAATACGTCTGAATTCTATGGCTCCCCAGGGGAGGCATAGGAAGGCACAACAAGGAGAAATTTATGAATTTCTTGTTTTTTCCCTATTTCTATGCGTGCTGCATTCTGCAGCACACATAGAACGAGGAAATCACCTGTTATGATTGTTTATGTGCAGGAAGGTGACTCCCTTCATGCACATACACAAATATTTTAAAAAATGATGTTTTGCAAGTTCTATGTGTGCTAATGCAGCACATATATATGTTGAAAAATGCCATTTCAGGTTGTTTATGTGCAGGAAGGGACACCTTACTACACATAAACAATCATCCCTTGATGCAAGCATCCTTGCATCATGGCGCAAGAGTGACTGCCTTGGTGCATGGCAGCTAATTGTGCGCCAGCGCAGGAGACAGCAAAGGGATCCATCATATCTGGGAAACAACCATTACAAAGCAGTCATTACAGTGCACTACCGTTACAACGCAGCTGTTACAACATAACTGCCTTTACATAGCATGCCATTACAACGCATGCCATTACAACGCATGTCACGACAGCACATGCCATTACAACGCATATCATTACAATGCCTGCCATTACAACGCATTATAAGGTAAGTAATGGGGATTGTTTAGTTTTAGGGTGGGTATGGGTTTTGGGGTACATGGGGATAGTATTTTTTTCCGTACAATATCTATCACTTACCCTACTGTTGCACTCACTGGAGTGGGAATAGTAATTTTCACCCCTACACTATCCAACACTTATTTATTATTTATTTTATTTAAGAGGCTTTTAAAGCGCGCGGCTACCCCCCCAGCGGGGGTGTCCCGGCGCTATAGACTACAGGCTAGAGAGGAAGGAATACTTATGCAGAAGAGAATAGCCAGGTCTTCAGTCGGCTACGAAAAAGTGATTCAGACGGAATGAATCTGAGGTCTAGCGGGAGGTTGTTCCAGAGTTTGGCCGTCATAACTGTAAAGGCTCTACCACCCATTCTGGAGCGACGGAATCTAGGGACTATCATGAGCCGTAGGTTGTTAGATCGTAGGGATCTGACCGATTGGGAGAGGACAAGTCTCTTTCATAAGTATCCTGGTCCTGACCCATTCAGGGCCCGAAAGGCAAGAGTCAGCATCTTAAACTGGATGCGACTGGAAATGGGGAGCCAGTGTAGCTCTTTACGGTAAGATGCAACCGACTGACGGTAGGGGATATTGCCAATCAGCCTCGCCGCCGCGTTATGAACGATCTGTAGGCGTTCGATCTGATACAGTGGGGCCCCCACGTAGAGACTGTTGGCATAATCCAAGTGAGATGTTATTAGGGCGTGAGTAACCGTTCTGCGGGCATCCATGGGCAGATATGGAAAAATCTTACGCATCATGCGTAGTTTCCAAAAACAGGCTGCTGTAACCTTGTTTATTTGGGTTTTACACGAAAGGGCCTCGTCAAACTGAAAGCCCAAATGGCGAACCATTTGAACAGGAATGGGGGGGGATTGAGCACAGTAGGCCACCACAAAGTAGGCGGTATTGTGATTTTTTGATTAAAAAACAAGACCTCCGTCTTATCGGTGTTGAGCCTAAGATGGTTAGCAGTCATCCAGGAGCATATTTCGCCAGGGCAGTGGCGGAAGTTGGCGAAGCTGGAGTCAGAGTGATCTCTAAATGAAAACGCTAGCTGTGTGTCATCAGCATAAGAGATCACTCTGACCCCCCACGACTCCACCACCTTAGCCAACGGGGCCAAGTAAACATTAAAAAACAATGGGCTCAGCGCAGAGCCCTGGGGAACTCCACAGACAAGGGGCTTACTCTCAGATTGAAATGGTTTAAGGAGAACCCTCTGCATTCGTCCTTTAAGAAAGGAGCTGATCCACGACAGAGCGGGACCATCCAATCCAATCTGCTTTAAACAATCCAATAGTATCTTATGGAACACCGTATCGAAAGCAGCGGATAGGTCGAAGAGGACCAACATGGCCTCCTCGCCCCTATCCACACACTCTCGAATGGTCTAAGAGACCTCCAGGAGCTCCGTCTCAGTACTGAAATCAGTTCTGAAACCCGACTGGGAATCATGTAGCAGAAAATTGGTCTCCAAATAGTCCGCAAGTTGTAACTGTACGGCCTTTTCCAAGACCTACGCTGGTTTAGGGAGGAGGGAGATGGGGCGGTAGTTACAAAATTGTGCCGGGTCCGCATCCGCCTTCTTCAGGATGGGGACTAGCATAGCCTCTTTCCAAGCCGTTGGGAATTGGCCCAGATGTAGTGAGGAGTTCCAGATTGAAATAAGTGGTTCGATCAGGAGGGGAGCTAAGCTGCCCATGACCTTGGGGGGGACCGGGTCTAAAGGGGAACCAGATTTACACTGAGTGAGCAGTTTAAGTGCAGACTCAGTGGTGAGGTCCTTAAAAGCTACCAATGATGGTGAGGTATAATTCTTGTTCTTAGCAGTAGGAGGGGATAGTACAGGAGTTAAGGCAGATGGAAAAGAGGAAGTGATACTCTCAATTTTATCTTGGAAATAATCAGACAGACCATTGCATAGGGTCTGGATAGAGAGGTTCTGGGGAGTCATAGCGGGAGGCTTGACGAAGTCTTTTACAATATTAAAAAGAGTTTTTGCAGAATTCTCTGCATTTTTAATTTGTAAGGCAAAGAATTCTCTCATTGTGGACTTTTTTAGTTTGATAAATTTTTTTAGAGCAGATTTATCGATACTTTTTGCTTCTGGATCATAGAAGAGTCTCCAGCTGCGTTCTAACTTACCCCACTGTTGCCCCAAAAGTATTATACGTTGTAATGGTAAGCGTTGTAATGGTATGCGTTGTAATCGTCTGCATTGTAATGGTAGTTTCTAAAAATGCATTGAAATGGCATGTATTGTAAAATCATGCATTGTAATGGTAGTTGCGATGTAAAAACCATGTTGTAAAGGCATGCATTGTAATTGTTTTCGTTGTAACATCATATATCTTCATATCCTTGTAGATATGACGCATCCCTGTGCTTTGAAAGGGCTGCAGCCAAATCCCGAAAGTCCGAAGATCTAAGAATTCAGCTGTAGGACTCATTAAGGACTTTCCTAAAAGGGAACCAGTGTCTGTTGTATCAAGCAAGTTTACGGTTGCAACAGTCAAATTTGAGTCTTTGCATCCACAGCATGGCTTTTTTAAATATAGTTATGGAGCGCGGGACCACTAGCTCAATTTACCATACTCACCTGGACCCATAAACATTCACACTTTGTAGTCCTGTTTTTTACTATTTTATCAGCCTATCAGTACTTTGAGTCCTTTTAGGACTTATATCTGTAAACCATGAGTTACCAATCCTTTTCACCTTAGCTATAAGTCCTAGGGATCGAAAAAGGAGTTAGAATAAATAAGTACTATTAAACAATTTGACCTTTCCTGTAATAACCACATACTCGGGGGAAGTCTTAAATGCTTTATCTATGCAAGTTTAAGTGAGTCTTCATCCAAATTACAGAGACCATAAATTTCATAAGTAAGAAAATGATTAAGAAGATATAAACTTTGCAAGAAATCACAGTAACACCTTTAGACTTTGGTACCTGGGAAGGGTGAGAAAGGGAAATAGCACAAGGACATACCACATGGATTTTATTTACCAAGGATGGTGCAAGGACCAATCCTGGCCATGGGCTGGGCAAAGACAGGACTCCAGACTTATCAGGTGCCCACAGGATAGGACAGGTGCAAATCAGGACAGGGCGCCTCCGCTAAGTGCGACGCCAGCGTCATACCCCTCTCTAGCAAAATGTCGTACCCCGACTGAGTAATCGATAATTTCCTGCAGACACCTCAATTCTTCTGACAGAGTGCTCCGCCAGCACCTCTGCTCTCGATCTCCTATAGCATGCGTTGGGTCAGTGACAGGTCAGCTACTCAGACAAGTCGGACAATTTCTCTAACTAAACCTACCTTAGTAATACCATTTTTCTAGGGCAATGTACCACCCCTGAATGTTGCAAATCTATGTGTTCCCCTTCAGTGATTGGTTGGAAAGACAAGGAGAAGTCATCACACCATACTAAGATGAGGTAATTTCAATTGAATTATATTGATCAAGTTCCCGCCCATAATTTATTTTTCTCACAACTTTATTCCACCCAGCAATATTGGTATACAATTTGAATACATTGTATTTGATACAGTTTGTTTGCTTCCTCTCCTGAGGTGAAATGTGCAGGTTCCCAGAAACATCGTGGGTAAGATGGGTGTTAGTAGCCGTTCAATGACAGTGACTTCGGAAATTTCAGAGGTCGTCTGCGCAGAAACATATTAAAATACAAAAATAAATGAATGCACTGTATACCACTTATCTCTACTCTAACCACATTACTTTATTTATACTATAGCATTTATAGTTAAGCAGAACGAACAAGGTTTAGTACAAGCAGCAGCATATGCTTAAATGTGTGAGACATGAAGCGGCCATCTTGGCACTAGTGCGCAGAAGCAAGAATTTCCCACCAAAGCACAGATACATCACACCACGTAGATGTGGCGGACGCATGCGCAGAAAAGTTCCAGCGCTTTCGGCTGCCATCTTAGGACACTCGGGTTACTGTTAGTAAAAGCACATAGGTAAGCTTCCCCTAGATACTAAATATGTTGTGAAATGCAAATATTAGTGGACAAAACAGGTTGATTAAATAATTACAGGTTATTTCGAGAGGGTTGAGTCCAAGCAAGTTTCTGTATGCTTGAAACCTTGCTCCATCAATAGCAAACCCACAAAAAGGCTTTTTAAAATATACCAAACCCATATTGTGATTTGGTAACATTATCGAGTCGCAATTTGAGTTTTAGTATAAATACATAGGGCCCGATTCACAGAACTAACTTACAACAAAATCCTAAACTTACTACTTTAGGTATTCACAGAAGTAATTTCGTAGTCTTAAATTAGGATTTTGTCTTAAATTAGGATTTTTCCTAATTTAAGACAACATCCTAATTTAAGACAAAATCCTAATTTAGGACAAAATCCTAATTTAGGACAAAATCCTAATTTAAAACAAAATCCTAATCTAGGACAAAATACTAAATTAAGACAAAATCCTAATTTAAGACAAAATCCTAATTTAAGACTACTAAATGCCGTCTGTAAATACCAAAAGTAAGTAAGTTTAGGATTTTGTCGTAAGTTAGTTCTGTGAATCGGCCTCATATTCTGTATTTGGAAGAGGAGTGTAAAGGGTGTCCATTCCAAATACAGTTTTTTTCAGCTAATGTATTAATGTTTTGCAACCAAAATCCGGTCTCAAATCATAATTCTTTTTACCACTAAATCAAAAGTGATAGTAGGCAGTCACAAGTGGAAAGCGCCCCCAAGAGGCACCTTCCCCTTTGTGCATGTCAACAAATAATTTTTAATGAGTCGTTAGTGGTCCTTGAGATCTCTGCCTGTTTGTAAAACATGTTTAAAAAAGTATTCATTTTCTTTATTAAATACAGCCAATTACAACCTGTAAATTAAATGCTACTAATGGGCCTGCAGCACTCATTGTGCCACCCACTAAAGTAGTCTTTTAAAACTTGTCTCAGTCTACCACTGTACTGACGTTTAAAAGTGCCATTTCGACTTAGCAAAATGAACCTTTTGCCAGCCCAAACCTTCCTTTTTTAATACTTATAAGTTACCCCTAAGGTAGGTCCTAAAGGCTGATAGGGCTGGGTGCATTCTATTTACAATTAGGACATATGTACCTACATTTTGCATATCTTGGCAGTGAAAAACTCCTAAAGTCTTTTTTCACTGTGGAAAGGCTCCCACTAACCAACACTCAGTTAACTTATTACATTTAATTTATTGCTGCCTTTGGGTTGGGAAATGATAGACATATTACGCCTGATTCACAAAGGTAAACTGAGACAAAATGCTAACTTTACAACTTTTGGTATTCACAATGGGCATTTACGAGTAGTAAAATTAAACTTTTGTCTCAGTTTAACTTAAGCTTTGGTCTCAGTTAAACTTAAGACCAAAACTTAAGTTAAACGGCGATAAAAGTCTCACTTTACTACTTGTAAATGTCCTTTGTGAATACCAAAAGTCATAAAATTAGACTTTTGTCTCAGATTACCTTTGTGAATCGGGCCCAGACTGTTTACACAAATGGATTGTGAAGTAAAATTCTCTTTAATGGTAAAGTCAGATTTTAATTTAGAATTCTGAAAATGTCACTTTTAGAAAGTTGGCATTTTCTTTTCCCAACCATTTGTGCCTTCTGCCATTGTTCTGGGTCACATAAGTGTGAATGGCTCTGCTGTTAGGGTTTGTGTATTGCCTATTGACAGCAACACGAAGGGAGCTTACGTGTGGGCAGGAGAAGCCATCCTGGCCTGGCAGGATAACTGAAGAAGGCCTGTACCCAGCCCCACTCACACCTCAAAGGGCTTTGCCTATTGCACACACAAGGGATCTGACACCATGCCCGCACTGCCTTTTGTCTCCAGACAGTTTGGAGCTTTGGTAGGAGAAAAGGAAGAACATTTCAGAACCAGATGTGGGGGTGAGGACAGGGAGTCTCCGCACACAAAGGCTGTCACCAGGTATACATATTGGAAAGCCGGAGCCAGTCATCAGAACACTCCTGGAGCTGTGAAAGTTACAGAAGAAGGAGAGCCCTGCTGTCAAAAGAGCCCTGATGGCCTCTGTTGGAGTGAGTCCCTGATCCCAAAGAGGTGCCTCCCTAGGTCCAGGACCCTTGTCTGGCATCAAAGTCTACTTCTCTTGAAATAAAAGGGAAAATCCTGAAGTTTGGGCTTCTTGTGACTGCAAACAGTCCCATATGGGCCAAGACTTTATCACAAGTGAGTAATAGCCAATGCAAAGTTCTGGTACGACCTGCTCTGCACACTGATATCGACTGTTCTTTGCGACTCGCAATGTGGACCTGCACTTCATGTTACAGCACCAACCATCTGTAATGCCTGACCAGCTCTTCATGCTACAGTGACGACCGTTCACGATGCCACACCTGCTCTTTGTGCTACAGCGGTGACCGTAGAAATACTCAGCCTCCTCCTCGCAAAATGAACTCTTTGCACCAGACTTAAGGCCTCATCTACAAGAAAATTATGCAGTGCAGCAAGCCATTTAGCTGTGCATTCCTGCGTAATTTTCAAAGCACAGGGATGCATTGTATTAACAACAATATGATGCATCCCTGTGCTTTCCCCTGTGCTGGCCCACAATTGGCTGTCATGCACCAGTGCGGGTACTCTTGCCTCAGTCTGAATGGGTGCCTGCGCTGCAGGGATGATTGTTTCTGTGCAGAAAGGGATACCTTCCTGCACAAAAACAACCATTAATGGCATTTTCCAATTTCTATGCATTCTGCAGAGTACAGCACACATAGAAAGAGGAAAACATTAGGAGAAATAAAAGTATTTCTCCTTGTTGTGCCATTCCTAAGCATCCACCGGGCGGGCATAGGATTCTGATGCATTTCCAGTTTTACAAAATGTTATGCATCTGGGAATGCTTCAAGTTCCATGGATGTTGCGTGGGAACACCCACTGCAACATCCCTGGAAGGCCTTTTTAATGCAGAGTAATGCCTGAAAGGGGCCCATATTTACAAGGCCATGAAAAGTCACGCAGCGTGACTGTACGTGGCCTTGTAAATATGGGTAGCCCACTGCACTGAAGGTGCGTCAAAAACAGTGGCACACTTGCGGCACAAATAAGCCCCTTAGAAGGTAACTTTTCAGCAGGACTAACCATGTGCCTGTATCTGACCCAAGTTCCATTGTGGTTGGCCTGAACTTGTGACTTTCCCCCAGTGTAGCGCAACCAAATCACCACGATAGAGGCTTTGTTTTTTAGGTGCTATTTCCTCTTAAAACTTTAAAACTGAGAATCCACAGTTCTACTGATTGCATTAATGGTGGACTGGTATTATTTTATTTATTAAAATCTACTCTATTTTTCAATACTGGTTTGAGATTTTTCTTGTGTTGTGTTTTTACTGTATACTTGTTTGTGTGCTGCATAAATACTTTACACATTGGCACAGTTTAATTTAGAGACTTTTTGAGGTTTACCCTGAAAAGGATTGTGGTTGTTGCCTAAGTGGGGATTCCACCTTCCTCAACCATTAAACCCATTTCTTACACCTTTTCTGTGTTTTATATGGTTTGCTATTGCTTGGATAGGCTGCCTAACTTTTCCATAGCATTTCATAGGCAAATATGCCTCTATTGTCACTGAACAAGGCTCAAAACTCTATGATTAGTCTCTTTGGTGGCAGTAGAATGTTTGGGTGGGCAAGAGGAAGGAGATGTTCTTCTGGCTGCAACTTCCAGAAGTCCTTATATGATTTGGCAGGACAATGGAATTTGTGTGGATTCCAATATAACACAGGATCGTTGGTGCAAAGGGGCTGAAGCCGTACAGGAAGAGGAAGAGCAGTTCAATCTACTTCAAATGAGGGTAATTTTGAATACCCTTATTGGTTATTTCCAATGAAAGGTGGGAGGAGGATTGAGTCTGTTTGTGAACAATTGCAGAATAATACAGTGCGACTCCTGGGTGTCTTAATGAAGGGCTTTGTAATTCAATTTCTGTAAAATCCATGGTAGGAAGGGGGGGGGGGTGAGAATAATACTGTTTTCTCAAGAATGTTTCTTTGGTGGATGCAGAAGCGACTCAGATGTTGATCTAGAGAACGATTGTAAAGGTGACAAATAGTAAAAGACATTTTCTAAGTTCCCTTGTATGATTATTTCAAGTTGGAGGGCACCCATTTTTTGAGAGGTATCCTTCAAGAGGGAGATTGGTTAGTACAATTGGAACTTGAAAATGCTTATTTTATTATACCCATTGATTGTATGAGTCAGAACTGTCTCCAGTTCAGATGGGGTTGTCTTCTTTGCCAGATTCATTGTCTTCCAGTTGGCCTTGCTTCTATACCTTTGTATTTCATGAAGGTGACAAGATCAGTGGCTGCTTGGTTGAGTGAAAGAGGGGCGTATTTAAGGATGCATTTGGATGATTTTCTGATCATGTCTCAAGATTCAATGGAGTTGGTAAGACATTTCATAATATTTATACATTTTTTTGTCAGTTTAGGTTTTTTTCTAAATCAAGAGAAAACTGCATTGGTCTCAAGCAGCTGGAGTTTTAGGGGTTTTCAAATCAAAGCTCTAAAGGCACTGTTACGTTTTCCACAAGGGAAAGTGTAGTTGATAAATTCAGAGATTCATCATCTATTTCATGGGTACTCACAAACTTTCTCTCGGGGGCCAAATTAACAGTGTGGTTTGTGTCTGAGGGCTGCATCAGTGGGGGCGGGGTCAGTGGGGGAGGGGCGGTGCTAGAGCAACAAAAAAAACTGTGACCATAAGGTTGAACACAGTTCCCTGCAGCAGACACCTTCGTCCACTGAGCCACCAGACCCGACATACACATCTCTCTCTCTCTCTCTCTCTCCCTCTCTCTCCCTCTATATCCCTCTCTTTCTCTCTCTCAACCTCTCCTTCCCTCTCTCCCTCCATCTCTCCCTATTTCTCCCTCTGTCTCACTCAGACTGTCTCACTCCCTCTCACTCCCTCTCTCTCTCCCTGGCTCCCTCTGTCTCACTCACTCTGACTGTCTCACTCCCTCTCTCTCTCTCTGTTTCCCCCCTCTCTCTCTCTCTCTCTCTCTCTCTCTCTCTATCTCTCTCTCTCTGTCTCCCTCTCTCTCCTTCCCTCCCCCTCTCTGTCTCCCTCTCTCTCCTTCCCTCTCCCACTCTGTCGCCCTCCTCACTCTGTCGGCCTCGTCACTCTGTAGCCCTCCTCACTCTGTCGCCTTCCCCCTTCCTCCCTATGTCTGTCACCCTCCTCCCTCCCTCTGTCTGTCACCCTCCTCCCTCCCTCTTCCCTCCCTCTGTCGTCACCCTCGTCCCTCCCTCCTCCCTCTGTCTGTCACCCTCCCTCCTCCCTCCCTCCTCCCTCTGTCTGACACCATTCTCCCTCCCTTCCTCCCTCCCTCTGTCTGTCACCCTCTGTCTCCCTCCCTCTCCCTTTCTCTGTCTCCCTCCCTCTCCCTTTCTCTGTCTCCCTGCCTCTCCCTTTCTCTGTGTCTCTCCTTCTCCCTCTCTTTGTCTCCCTCCCTCTCCCTTTCTCTGTCTCTCTCCCTCTCCCTCTCTTTGTCTCCTTCTGTCTGTCTCCCTCTGTTTCCCTCCCTCTCCCTCTATTTGTCTCCCTCTGTCTGTCTCCCTCCCTCCCTCTCCCTCTCTTTGTCTCTCTCTGTCTGTCTCCCTTTCTTTGTCTCCCTCTCTTTGTCTCCCTCCCTCTGTCTCCCTCATCCCTCTGTCTCCCTCCTCCCTCTGTCTCCCCCCTCCCTCTGTCTCCCTCCTCCTTCTGTATCCCTCCTCCCTCTGTCGCCCTCCTCCCTCTGTCTGTCGCCCTCTCTCTGTCTCCATCTGTCTGTCTTTCTCCCTCTGTTTGTGTCACGATCGTCTCGACCCACGAACTACCCCGAGGTACGGAGCGGAGCCACGGGAACTACGATTACCAGCATGCATAGCGGGAGGCAGAGCGGAACGAACACGCCTACATAAGCCGGCAGACGCGAGGACGCTGCGTCGGATATTCATACTGTTGTTGGCGCCGCAGGATTTCCCTCCCTAGTGTCCAAGTAGGTATTCACCATAGGACGCCGAAACCAGATTGAGCGGACGCTCTCTGGTTTATCTTGATCTCGACTTATAGGTTGTGTCTTGGACGCACACCACGGAGGTGTTTTCCGCGTCTGAGACATCCTCGTCTCTGAGACGCACACCACGGAGGTGTTTTCAGCGTCTCAGTGTATCAGAACCAAAACCCCTTGTTCCGAAGTCAGGCAAGATCGAGCGGCTGCTCTCTGCCTGAGCTGTACTGTTTGGGCTTCCTGAGAAACAGTAGGATAGGGCTCTCGAAGTGGTACAGGTCGAGCGGCTGTTCCCTGCCATTACTCAAATGGAAGGTAGAAGGCCGTGCTGGGCATTTCCCTCGTTGGGTAATTTCATTCGAGCCCTTCCGAAGATCAGGACCTGGGCTCAGCCTATCGAACCCATCACAGCTGTCGAACAGCATTGTCGGCCGCTACTTAGCACAGTGTCCTTCGTTGACAGAACACTGGGACTGGTGTTCATGCGAAGGACGGTGAGATCCTCACGGAGCTGTGATTGGGTATCGTTGCCACTCTTTGATACTAACTATATTGTGTGTAACTATAATAAGCATTGCTCTTTACCTTTGAACATTAAATCGGTAAAGCTTTCATTGGTTGTCTGTTGTCAAAGTATTTACCGTCTGTCCCCGATCCCGGGAACCTCAGGGTGTTACAGTTTGTCTCCCTCTGGCTGTCTCCCTCTCCCCCTCTTTCTGTCTCCCTCCCTCTGTCTGTCTCCCTCCCTCTATTTGTCTCCCTCTGACTGACTCCCTCTCCCCCCTCTGTCTGTCTCCCTCCCTCTGTCTGTCTCCCTCCCTCTGTCTGTCTCCCTCCCTCTGTCTCCCTCTCCCTTTCTCTGTCTCACTTTCTCTGTCTCCCTCTCTCTGTCTTCCTTTCCCTCCCTCTTTCGCTCTCCCTCTGTCTGCCTCCCTTTCCTTCCCTCCCTCGCTCTCCCTCTGTCTGCCTCCCTTTCCCTCCCTCCTTTCCTTCCCTCCCTCGCTCTCCCTCTGTCTGCCTCCCTTTCCTTCCCTCCCTCTCTCTCCCTCTGTCTGACCCCTTTCCCTCCCTCGCTCCCCCTCCCCCTTCCTTCCCCTCCCTCACTCTCCCCCCCTCCCTTTCCCTCCCTCCCTCGCTCTCCCTCTGTCTGCCTCTCTTTCCTTCCCCCCTCCCTCTCCCTCCCTCTCGCTCCCTCCCTCTCTCTCCCCCTCCCTTTTCCTCCCTCCCTGTCTCCCTCCCTCCACCTCCCTCCCTCGCTCTACCTCTGTCTGCCTCCTTTTCCCTCCCTCCCTCTCCCTCTGTTTGCCTCCCTTTCCCTCCCTCCCTCGCTCTCCCTGTCTGCCTCCCTTTCCCTCCCTCCCTCCCTCCCTCCCTCCCTCTCCCTCCCTCTCCCTCCCTTTCCCTCCCTCCCTCTGTGGTAAATATTTGATTTACCGTCTTAATTTCTATGCAGGTAAGTACTTAACAAAAATAACTCAATCGGAAAGAAAGAGGCAGAGTCCGTGGTGTTAGAGTTCTTAGGGGTTTTATTCCTTAAAAAGGAATGGTCATGGTACCAGATCGGATATCTTGTTCCTGCCACCACTGGGGTGCAGGAAGGGATAGAGCCACATTTTATTGACAATACATAGCTTATATACTTAAATCATACAATAGAAACCAATACAGGAGGCGTAACAGCTGAGAGAAACAAGATAACAGCATACACGTGGTAGTGATACGTAATCAGAAGGCGTGAACTGGGCGTGAACATAGAGGTGTGTGCTAGAAACGTCATACGTAAGTGTCACAAGTAGGTGGGTACTTAGCAGAATTTGGCAATGTCAGCAGAAATCTGAGGCCTGAATGCGCGCGCAGCTGCATGACGCGTGAATGACGTGGAACTGGAGGGTGCAGGGGACTTGACATTTACACCAGCGGAAAGAGACAGAAGTCTGGCATGTCAGATCAACTCGTACCTATATCATATCTGATATCTAATGTTTGGGAACCATATTATCTAGAGGAAAACGTCTCTTGGGCAGAGGCTATTCTATACTGACTGTGAGTGCGTGTATAAGCGTCTAAGTGTCTGCATGAGATGTGAGGGGGCATGGGCCTACCATGGTAACGGAGCTATGAATTACTTGCACGGAGACAGTGAGGCCGGGCCCTTTGCTCTGCAGCTGGAAGATGTTTACTTGAACTAGTAGGCAGGAATGTATGTTTGAGGAGCGGAACAGATAATTCGAAGGTTGAATACAGTGTTGGCAGGCAGCAGGCTGAACTAAGCGCCGTTAGCCGCACAGGGAGTAAGGCAGAGGTCACGGGTACAGAGGCAGCCTGGGCTGAGGCTTTCAGAGTCAGAAGGCAGGAAAAGGCTCGATGGCAGAATTCAGGGCCTACTTCGCCAGAGCTGAAAAACGTGTAAAGTACACCACAAAAAGACGTTGGCATGGCATATTTAGGAACAGAATATTCAACCCATTCAGGGTGGATCTGAAAGAGGACATGTAAACGTTGGACGCAAATGTATTTGCGTCTTCATAGCTGGCACAGGAGGGAAGTTACATGCACTTTAAGCTGGTACATGGAGACGGTGGGGTACACGTTAGGGAACATTTCTCGACCATAAAATTTATATTTCCTCATTCCCTCCTTGTTCCCTACGGACCCTTCATGATATATCGATTCTCATAAATCGATCAGTCTGTTCTTGTAACATTATTTGCTCTTCTTTCTTCTTTTCGCGTTTTAAGTGAAAACTGGAATGTGCAATACATGAAGTGGCGCACAGACCACAAATCGCTGGCCCACACTGTAGGCACAGGCAGCAACTGAATACTATGACAAGGGCAATGCCTAGGAAGGATAGGATCTTCCATCCCCAAGCGGTCAACGTTGTCCAGAACCAACCGGACCAAGTCCAGGTGCCTGGATTCTGATGTATCAAACTTGCAATCTTATGAAGACGTGTAATAGCTTTGTATACTGTAGGCGCGTTTTCTGGAATGAAAACACAGCAACTTGACCCGATGACCTTACAAGCTCCGCCCCTATCTGCTAGGATGACGTCAATAACAAGACGATTCTGGAGAACAACAACCCGCATGGCGGACTGCTCCTCTGTTAAGTTACCTAGGGCGGAGGCCGTTTCATTCACTACTGCTTCGAGTGTTCTAGTTAATCTGCGTATTAGTTTACTATTTTGGACAGGACCTGTGAAGAAAAAGAATCCTTTATTGAAATCTGTGTATCGCTCCCATGCCGTTTCAGTATAGTCGACAATCGGGAGATCTCTTCTGAGTCTATTCTTTACTAGATTTGTATTTCTGTGATAATCAGGAGGGGCTAGAAAAACAGGTGGCAGAAGGAATGCAATGTAACAGGTACCATCCCAATCTAGAGGTAAGCGTATGTATGCGGTATGGCCACAAACAAAGTAGGAATGACGAGTAGCTCTAAAGGAAGATTTGCCTTGATCACTGAATTCGACCACAGTAGTACATTTGCTATGACCTAAGTGTACTGAACCCTTCTTTCTGACACATAAATCACCTTTGACTGGTAATACTGACATGGCAGGGAGAACTGGTGCAGCTTCGCATTCGACAGTAAGAATCATAAGGTTAATTGTATAATTACCTAATCCATATACTTCATTTTCTAGATCAGTTCCTATTCTAATGGGAAGTCCCTTTTTGTCAGGATAACAGGCGTTAAGTAGAACTAAGTTCAAGTTTCCCCAAACCCAGTTTCCTTTGAAAACAGCAATATCAGGATCTAAGGAATTAATTATTCTAAACCATGCTCCACAAGAGCCATTGTGTGTGAACGGGTACGGGAAGAGGGGCAGAACTCCCTTGTATTTCTGATAGGGAGGGAGTCGGCCACATATCCAACAATTTGTAGCATTATTAGTCTGATGGGAGTGATATAACATACTAATGAATGTGTTGTTGCGCAGCGCAAGTCTGTAAGATAATTCATGGGGGGGTAACTCGCTAAAAGAATGTTCGGCAGTGACATTGTAAGCAGATTGTTCACGCTTGAAGATAGGGTAATATACGGGAAGCAATATACTAGCAACAATAATCAGAAGACTTAGAAAAAACATAATCAGTAATGTCACTATACAGTGAATACGGAGTGATTTACAATATGCATGTTTCTTGAGTTGTCTCTCTCTCTCTCTATCTCGATCTAGGGGATACATGTCAGAAACTATTTAACCGATTCACCTAGGGGAGGACTTAAACAATTAAACTGTCTGACTTGCTAGATCGAAGCTTTGAACGATACTCCTCTTGGGGAGTTTTCTCTCTTTTTGGAACTTTGAAGTCTTTAGTATCGAGGCAGTCCTTTGAGGGGGTGGACGAGTCAGTTTCTGGCAACAGTTCATTACATTTTTTAATATGACTCGTGTGGATCCACCCCTTTCGGCCTTCCACCTTGATTGCGGTCCTCGTGGTAAGAAGGACGATCTTCGGCTCCTTCCAGTGGGGCTCCAGCGGGCTTTTCCTGTCGAAGTTACGAATTAGGACTGTATCCCCGGGACGGACATCGTGTGGCTTTACATCAGTGTTGTCGGGGACGGCTGCAGCAACCTGTGAACGACATGATTGGAGTGCAGACATCAAGGAGGCAAGGTAATCTGTCAGCATGTTACAATCAACATCGGTTATTTTCTTAGGCATGGGCGTCCCCCACATATTCGGTGGTCTGCCAAAGACCACTTCATACGGGGATAGTCCTGATCTCGAATGGGGGACCATTCTCATATAGAACAGTGCAACTGGCAGGGCGACTATCCAGTCGACCCCTTTCTCTTTACATATTTTTGCAAGGCGTGTTTTCAGTGTCTGGTTATGCCTCTCTACAAGGCCTAGGAAACAAAAAGGGTCTTGGCTCCTATACTCAGCAAGGCTGAGCCAATATAAACTTTGGAAAAACAAAACATTTGCCAGTGCTGCGAAATTAGTTTGCATACCCTCTTGGACTGGTGTACATGACAATAACATGGACACTTGCTTTACTGATTGCAACTTTTTTTAATTATTCTTTTTTGTATTGCATCTATTCAGTTATGCATCTTTTAGCATGGGAATACGAAACATTATATGTACATGTACTTACACACAAATATAACATACAAATGAACAAGTGATGCGGTATTTACAATTAGTGCGCAACTTACATACACCTCATTCGTGGCCGTCCATTCAAACAACACATTCAAAAATACACACTGGTCCCAGTGTCAAAAATAAACTTTTTTGACAATTCATGAATTGTTTGTTTTTGGCTTTCTCTAGCATTAGATGGTATACATTGTGAAAAAAGCAAAACAGTCTTTGTGTTAGTCCATCATGATTATAAGAACTCAATCAGGGGAATGACCCGAACCCTGTAGTTTGTAGGGTTCTCTTCAGGACCGAATTACAGCTATAACGAAAAAGGGAACAAACGTCACTAATGGAATCCTGAGAGCTCAACACCTCCTATGTCACCTAGCAACTACTCAGCCTACCTCAGATATTGGGTCGTGGCTCCAAAATGTAGTTGTATTCCCAACAGTATAAAAGGTGGTGTAAGGAGAGTGGAACTGAAATAAGTGAAAAGAAACAATAAATGTGCTGTGAAAAAAGACGTGCTCATCCTACACAATTTCACTCGTTCTGTGAGCGTCTGCGCTTACCTGCGCTGGTTAATGTGGGGGAGTTCTGGGGTTTGGAAATTCTGTTCTGTTTCTGCGGAAAATAATTAAAGAGCGTGTATTAACGCTTCATGTCCGGAATTATCCTGCCCTTTTAAATGTTTGCTCGTATGTGCGGATGGACTGCTCCTTACCGATTGTGGAGCTCCGCTTCCAATCTTCAATCTCAAACGTTGCTGGCGAGGAGGCGCCCTCCGTGTGCGCTGCTCTAAATCCAATTGTGGTTGTCTGCTGCTGCGCGGAAGAGAAAGCGTGTGTCAGCGCTAACCTTTCGACTTTGCATAACAAGCTCGCGGCCCGTGTCACACCCGTTCATACCTTTAGATGCGTTCCTTGGAAGTAATCAGAGAGTCCTGCTTCTAGCGCTGTTCGCTCCAGCCTTCTCGGTCTGTTGTGGCTAGGAGTGCAGGCTCCGTCTTACTGTTTGTGGGAGTGGTTGCAGTTGGGAGGATTGTGGGAGATGTAGTTCATACCACTGTGCATAGGCAAACTTACGTGGTGGGTTTGTAAATTTCCGACATTTCATTGAGTCCCGTTGTTGCAGTATTGAACTTCATTATAAGCATGGCTTCCCTTTGGTTTAGCCTTGACTCAATATTGCCTCCTCGTGGGTCGTTCTCAATTTTGGACAATACCGTCCACTTGAACTTTGTTTTTTCATGTTTCTTGCCTAGCCAATGATTAACTAGTGGTGCATTTTCCACTTCTCTCCGAAGTCGAGATTTGTGTTGGGTGATTCGCTGTCTGACTTCTTGGGTGGTTCTTCCTATGTACAACATCGGGCATGGACATATTATGCCATACACCACGTTTCTGGTTTTACAATTGGTAAAACTGTCATGTTTCCAGTTAATGTTGTTAAAGGAAAAGACTGACTCTTCTAACGTTTCATCACAGCAGACACATGTTCCGCATTTATGGTGGCCAGTCGTTGGAGGAAAACCAAATAGGCTTCTTATGTTTTTTTCAATGGGTAAAGCGGCTCTAACCACATGGTTGGCCACACTCTTGTCCTTTTTGTGTGCAAATAGAGGAGGTGTCTTGAAGTCCTCATGTAAGTCTTTTATTAAATGCCAGTTGGATAACATCAGTTTCTTCATTTGGGTAGTGGCTGGACAAAACGTGGATACACAAACTAGTCGTTTCTGTTCCACTTTGTGCTTTTGTTGTAAAAGGGTTTCCCGCGGTGTCCACCACGCCCTTTTCAATGAGGTCTTTAGTATTTTATTGGGGTATCCTCTTTGGAGGAGTCTTTCTTTGAGTTGGTTAGCCTGTTCAAAATAGTCCTCTTTCCGCGTACAAGGCCAGCGGCTTCGGGATGTCGGACGCAGTGGAATTTCCACTGATATCCTAGCAGAAGGGAAACCTGTTTCATGAGCTCGGATGAGAATGGCTGTCCGTTATCTGAGTACACGACACGAGGCAAGCCGTACCGTGGGTAGAATTCTCGAACCAGCTGCCTGGCAGTGGTCGGGGCAGTGTAATCTGGGACTGGATATGCTTCGGTCCAACGGGAAAGTGCACAAACAACTACGAGGACATACTTGAATCCTCGACAACGGTCCATCTGGATATAATCCATCTGGAGGACTTCAAAAGGGTGATCAGGAGGATGGAATCCACCTTGCTCTACAGGGACGCTTTTACCTGGATTGAACTGACAACAGATCATGCAAGTACGCACTTTCTGTTTTGCTGCTGCTCGTAAGTGTTTGTTGTACCAGAGATTCTGTAAACTGTCTAACATAGCTTTTTCTCCTAGATGTGCTGGACTATGTGCTGTATTTATTATGACTTGGACCATAGAGTCGGGGAGAAACCATGTAGAGTTTCCCTTCGTCATCCAACCTTGATCTGTCTGGATCCCTCCTAGTTCAGTCCATTTCTTAATTTCATCTGGAGTAGCATGTGTCTGAATATCGATTACATCTAGTGTGGGATCCCTAACTGTCATACAATGTGTCGGTACTATTGTCTTTGTCATATCAGTTGTCTGGGTGTGAGTCAATGCTGTATGTTTTGCTGTTTGGTCTGCCAGGTCGTTACCCTGGGAAATGGAATCTGTAACTTTAGTATGTGCTTTGCACTTCATGATGGATATGCCTGAAGGCAGATGTATTGCTTCTAACAGTGCTTGGATGAGAGGACCGTGTTGGATCTTGGCACCGTGAGAGGTCAGGAAACCTCGTTCTTGCCATAACACTCCGAAGTCGTGTACAACTCCGAAAGCATAACGTGAATCTGTGTATATGTTAACATTTCTGTTCTTGGCTAGTATACAGGCTCGGGTCAGAGCGATGAGCTCTGCTGCTTGAGCGGACAGTGTATCAATACGATATGTTTCTTTAACTTCAGTTTCAGTGGTCACTGCATAGGCGGCCACTAATTCTCCTGTGTTTGTTCTCATACATGAACCATCCACGTAAAGTGTCAGGTCTGGATTTGTCAGTGGAACATCAGTTAAGTCTCGTCGGGGCTTTGTTACTGTATTAATGATCTCTATACAATCATGCGGGCTGAATTAGTCATAATCGAAGGTAACAATGTTGCGGGATTCAGGATGTTACAGCGTCTGATTTCTATGTGTGGCTGGAATAGTGTCAGTTCATAACCTGTCAGTCGTGCTATAGTCAAGTGTTGAGTCTGGGTTCGATTTAAAAGAACCTCTACAGAATGTGGAACTTGTACTGTTAATTGATGTCCTAAAACAATTGAATCGCTCTGTCTGATTGCTAGGGCTGTCGCTGCGACTGACTTTAAGCACGCAGGGAGCGCCTGGGCTACTGAATCCAATGTACTTGAAAAATAAGCGCAAGGCTTATGTGAACCGGCTTGATCTTGAGTGAGGACAGACAACGCTGTACCATCACGTTCTGTAACAAAAAGTGTAAAAGGTTTGTTGTAACATGGTGTCGCTAAAACTGGTGCTTTACATAAAGCTTTCTTTAATTCCTCAAAGGCCTGTGTATGTTCCTGAGTCCAAGGAAGGGCAGTCGAAGTCGCTGCCTCCTGTGTTGTCAACTGAATGAGTGGTTTAGCTAGAAATGCATACTGGGGAATCCATTGTCTGCAGTACGAGGTGAGGCCTATAAAGGCCCGCACTTCCTTTTGTGTCTGGGGTTGTGGCATATTTACAATTAACTGAATGCGGTCAGGAGTGAGCTGTCTCCCCACTTTGGACAGCAAGTGACCCAAGTACACAACTTGCTGAACACAGAATTGTAGCTTCGAAGGAGACACCTTGTGTCCCTTGTCGGCCAGAAAATGTAGAACTGTCAGTGATGCTTGTTCACATTCGGGCTCACTTTGTGCGGTGATCAGCAGATCATCGACGTATTGCAGTAAAGCGGTGTTAACTGGCATTTGAATACAATCGAGTTGTCTTTTCAGTGCTTGACTATAGATGCTGGGGCTTTCTGTGAATCCTTGAGGTGCGCGTGAAAATTTGAAACTTCGTCCATTTAAACTGAATCCGAAGAGGTATTGGCTCTCTGGATCAATGGGCACACTGAAGAAGGCGTTCTTGAGGTCAATTACAGTAAAGAACGTTGCTTCTGAATCAATAGCAGTCAATAAGGATGAGATGTCGGGAACCACAGGGTACTGTGGAACAATGCATTTATTCAGTTCTCGTAAATCAATCACCAACCGATATACTGGTGGTGCATTGGAATCAGTACGTTTAAGAATCGGAATGATAGGGGAATTACAGATATTGGAGTCGGTCTCTACGACCACTCCTTGGGCAATGAGCTCTTCAATGATTTCCAGTAAAGCCACTACAGCATCGGGTGGTAACTTGTATTGTCTGATTCTTGGTAAAACAACTCCTTGTTTGAGTGTAACACGGTATGGTGTGATGTGCATGCAACCTACATCGGTCGGGCCTTGTGCCCACAGGTGCTTCGGTACATTTTTCAATCTGACATCAAACTCTCGTAATACATAGTGACCCTTAAGGTCACGTAGGAAAAGTCTAACTCCTTCCGGAGAACAACATATCACAGCTCCCAGAGCCTTCAATGTTTTGATACCTAACAGATTTTCGGGACATGATTTCGTAAGTAATAAGTCTGTAACACGTGATAATGGACCCACAGCCAGGGGGACTGGTTTTGATACCTCATTTACAATAGGCTGTCCTGAAAGACCAATGGAAACATTCTGTGAGCCTGAGAGGGGTGCCCCTGGGACTTCATTATGGCTGATTGTTGTGCGGCTTGCCCCTGTGTCAATTAAAAACTTTCTATCTTTTCCCAATACTCGACTGTGTACGTAAGGACCCTCTTGATCTACAGGAATCTCAATAAGAGGCAAGCCAACCTCCCTCTCTAGGCTGTTTCATGTGTATCGTTGATAATCGGGATAATCAGATTGGGCATACTGGCACATCTGTCGTGAAACTTGCTGCGTTGCGGCTATGGGCTGTGACTGTGGCTGTGATACCGCTGCTGTCTGTGCTGTATGTGGTGGAGCATGCATAGGTTGTGAATTCTGTGAAGTCTGTTGCTGACCCTGATCTTGTCTAGGCGGATGCGGTCTTTCTTCAGTTTTACCTGTTGCTATATTGTGCTTCAGGACTGGACATTCATGTACGTAGTGACCTGGCTGCTTGCAGTAATTGCATGTCCCTTTAACAGGAGCTGCGGCATTACCTGTCTGGGTCGTACCCTTTCTCTGGCCGTCGGCTGGAACCGACTGGGCCACTAACATTTTCATTTTCGTGTCTTTCATACGTCTCTGTTCGTGATCCTGCTCTTCTCTAATTCTGTTCTGATGGTATTGTAACATTTGTAACATCTGGGATGGCGTATTTGCTTGCCATGTACTTTCAACTTTATATACACGGTTTTTGACTGCTGTCAGGGAATTCTCGACTAACTTTGATACAAAAAGATGTGGGTACGACTCGCTACCTGGTTTTAGGCCACTATTAATAATGAAACATTTCTCGAATCTTGAGTAGAAGTCACTGGTATCTTCATCGTGTTTCTGTTTACAGGCTGAGATTGCGTCCCAGTCTTCCTTTTTGGTGGTCAGTAATCTTGGCAGAACCTGTACTATCAAACCTGGTAATGCTTTAGTTTTCTCCCCAAGGCCTAGCCCTGGAGTACGAAGTTTCTCCTCGTCTTCTATTTCTGTCCATATAATCTTTTTGTCTCCCACCTCCCACTCTCTTTCCTTGAGTTTCTCGTAGATGCCCGTGGGCAGCAGTACCTTTAACATTTTCATGATATCTGCATATGTGTAATCTCCCATCAGTAACATGTCTTTAAGTTCTCTGTGAAAACCTGCAGGGTCTTTATCGTGACAGGGTACTAGTTTCTTCATTTCCAATAGTTCTAACTTGGTCAGAGGTGTGTGTACATACACACGTTTCAAGGTATTATCGGTACCCATAACTGGATGTACTTCTCGTAAAGGGTTCTGTCTTTCTAAACGTTCCATATGATACATTTTTCTTTCTGGGGGCGGAGCGGGAACATATTGTGGGCCTAAGAAAGTGTTATATCTGTGCCGTTGTTCTAGAATTATTTGAATTAACTTGGTACTTAGGCCTCTCCATCTATCCATGAGTAGTGCTTCTAATGCATCGTGTAAGGGACCTGGATCAGAATGTTGATTTCTGTATAACCTGAGGAGGTGCTGAATCATATATGTACCTGCTAATTTCTGCTCGTCTGGTGATAGGTTCAGAAATGTCTGCGCTACTGTGTCATCATTGTATATGTTAGTATTGTCAGCCCATAGTACTGCTGACCGGGCTAGTTCTTGTTCATCCATAGAATTGAGTACATGGTACCCCATTCGTTCTCGAAGCATTTTATCAGTGTCTTGGAACTGATGTTCAGGAGAATTCGGTTTTGATATGCCAGAGAGAAAAACTCTCTTGCTTTCTGGACGAATGCCTTTCCTAAGGTAAGTTCCCTTACCTATATACGCTATCGTATCGGTAGTTATTTCTTGTTCTTCAGGTCCTTCCTCCTCTTCGGAGGAAGCATTCTCTTTTTCTTTCTCGTGTATTTCTATTACTGCTTTTCTTATTTTCTTGTACATGCTTGATATACAGTTCACTTTATCATGCTTTCCATCGGCTATATTTTGACCCCACTTGTTTAGTGCGTCCATTTCATCCTGGTCTGTCCCAGGCCTGTCTCGTTCTCTTATTAAGCAATTTATGAAAAAACGTAATATATATGCTTGAGTGTCAACTTTCTACTTTCTGATGTGCCAGGGCCTCCTTAATACTTTCAGGATTTTCCCCAGTCTGGACAAAATGATATATTCTATCTAGGTGATCAGTCATCCCTGAGAATAACACTAGGTAATCTGTAGCTTGTCGCAAACGTAATGATGCTATCAACATTCTATCGTCTTTGCCGGGTACTGGATCGTATCTGCAAAAGTTGTTCTTTGAGTATGTCGAGACGGGGTGACTGGAGTGTAGGGTGCTTCTGCATGTCTCTAAGGTGTAATCTGTGTGTTGCTGGCGGGGTCTGGTAACCCCCGGTTGCACCTCCTGAGGCGGAGGCTTGGGCATTATCCCTCTGTAGAGTCTGTATGTGTACTTGAACTTGTCTCTTAATAGGATCAGGCAAAAACGGATTTGGTATCTTAACCTTAGGTGAGGGAAGTGGTGGAGGTGGAGGAACGACAGGCTGTCGGACGGGGGAACTTTGTTGCGGTAATGGCCGGATATGGTCTGTAGGCTGGTTGCCACCTCCGTCCCCGTCACCGTCAGTAGGCGGGGCGTGTGAATTGGTGTAAGCGGGTGCTACATCGTCTAGATAGGAATTCAGAAATATGTCTTTAGTAGTCCTGTGATTTACTTTAGTTGGAACCAATGGTGGCGGCAGATTTTTCGGTATTTCTGAAGTGGTTTCAGGCGAACCCTCGGCCACAAGATACATGCCATTTACAAGATTGTTTCGTGCGCCGTCTACTTGTTCTGCTTTTACTCTGATTCCTTCATTAACTAATTTGTTCTCTCGGGCTTTATCTGACTCTTCTCTATGTCTGTCTTCTCTACGGAGTGCTTTTTCAGCACGTTTATGTGATTCTTTACGCCAAAATTCTATGGCGTCCTTCTGAGATTGTCTGGCTTTCTTTTTCCATAGTGCTTCTTCTACCTTCATGATGCACTCGGCATCCCATGTTCCGGTAACAGGCCATCTGTGTCTCTCGTCTAGATGCTTAGTATAATCGGCCCATAAATCTAGATACAATATGGCATCTAAGCCATGCTTATGATACATGAAATTTCCAGGAGTGTCCCTAGGGGGGATAGGAATTTCTTCCTCTAGTATCCCTTTCCTAGTTCCTATCTGCTTTAACTTATTGAAAAACGGCATCTTGTTTACTTAGTACTGAATGCTCAATCCTTGCTACTTAACTCTGAACACAGCTAGTTACACAAGAACACAATAATGCACATTAAAAACAGTCACTCATACCACGACATTAATCACATGAAAGACATTTGAGACATATATGACTACCCCCCTATACTGGATGTACTGCTAAACAGCACAGATACACTGCTCAGAACAGTGCAAGAACTGGAATAACGGATATACTGCTAAACAGTACAGATACACTGTCTAAAACAGTGCAGACCGCGTTTGTGTACCCAAACCCGTCTTTACCGGATACATAATAATGCACCCGTCTAGATACGTCCCAGCAATGGTACTCACCGGGAAGCACGGAATCGGAAGGCCTCGGAAAACTCGACTGGACTGGACCGGACTGGACTCGACTCGACTCGACACGTGGATACTTCGGAAACTGGTGGGCCTCTTGACACCTCGGACCTTGCTTCTTTCGGCTAGGCTCTGGTCGTGATCCTCCGCACTCCTCACCGCCTCGTCTGGGTGCTGATCGCAGTCTTCGTCACCTCCGTGGGCCAGAGGGAGATACAGGAAATCCTGCCAGTACGCGTAGTTCCATCTAACTGATGGCAGGGGACAGAGCTTGCAACGCACCAACCGGCGCGTGGGGTGGGGGAGGGGTCCCTGTTCGGGCGCCAAAATAATGTGGTAAATATTTGATTTACCGTCTTAATTTCTATGCAGGTAAGTACTTAACAAAAATAACTCAATCGGAAAGAAAGAGGCAGAGTCCGTGGTGTTAGAGTTCTTAGGGGTTTTATTCCTTAAAAAGGAATGGTCATGGTACCAGATCGGATATCTTGTTCCTGCCACCACTGGGGTGCAGGAAGGGATAGAGCCATATTTTATTGACAATACATAGCTTATATACTTAAATCATACAATAGAAACCAATACAGGAGGCGTAACAGCTGAGAGAAACAAGATAACAGCATACACGTGGTAGTGATACGTAATCAGAAGGCGTGAACTGGGCGTGAACATAGAGGTGTGTGTTAGAAACGTCATACGTAAGTGTCACAAGTAGGTGGGTACTTAGCAGAATTTGGCAATGTCAGCAGAAATCTGAGGCCTGAATGCGCGCGCAGCTGCATGACGCGTGAATGACGTGGAACTGGAGGGTGCAGGGGACTTGACATTTACACCAGCGGAAAGAGACAGAAGTCTGGCATGTCAGATCAACTCGTACCTATATCATATCTGATATCTAATGTTTGGGAACCATATTATCTAGAGGAAAAGGTCTCTTGGGCAGAGGCTATTCTATACTGACTGTGAGTGCGTGTATAAGCGTCTAAGTGTCTGCATGAGATGTGAGGGGGCATGGGCCTACCATGGTAACGGAGCTATGAATTACTTGCACGGAGACAGTGAGGCCGGGCCCTTTGCTCTGCAGCTGGAAGATGTTTACTTGAACTAGTAGGCAGGAATGTATGTTTGAGGAGCGGAACAGATAATTCGAAGGTTGAATACAGTGTTGGCAGGCAGCAGGCTGAACTAAGCGCCGTTAGCCGCACAGGGAGTAAGGCAGAGGTCACGGGTACAGAGTGTCAGGTCCCAATGTCCTCAGGATGGTACGATGCCAAAAAGGGTTCCACCTCTCGATAACCTCTGGGTCTGACAATAACAGACTCACAGTGGGGATCAAGCGAGGGATAACAGGAACTGCAGGACAGGAACGGGAGGGCGGAGAAGCTGAAATGAGAACAAGATGCAAACAATCACAACCTGTCTTGCAACCTATATAGCCTAACTTCTTGAACTTCTCTAATCTGTACCGTCCTGTGACTAAACTCTAGTTACCTGGAGGGTAGGATAGGGTTGGCTTTGCCTGGCCATCAAAATGTAGAATACAACAGCACAATCCTAAAAATACAAGACAATGCGTATTAAACAAATGCACGGTAATACAGTAATATCTCCCTATGGTAAATTTCACATACCAGTGTTGATTAAAGTAGGGGCTTCAACAGAGGGCAGAATGGAAAACAGCCAGCCAGGCGAAGCTCATTATACCCCTGTTGTGTAAAGAAAAGTAAACAGCAAATAATAGGCTTTTGCTTCCTTAGAACACGAATAGAAAAGACTTCTGGGTTACGTCACCCGAAGCCTTAAAGTAGTTATACCCGGCTGATTAGGTCCTGAACCAGCGAGCATACATTTATATGAAATTGTCCCACAAAGAAATGCAGTCTTCCAGTTCGTAAAAATAAAGGTTCTTTCAATCACCCCCAACAGATACACTATCTCTGCCGATGGTGACCACAATAATAACACGAGTAGCACCACTGCCCGTGTTAACTCAACCAAATGTCAAACGTAAGGCAGCAGCCTGTAACCTCCCAGTAACAAAGAGTACCACCAGGAGCCATACATAGTCAATGAAACATCCGAAAACAAGAACAACGGGTCCCCGATCACGAAGCCACTGGAAAGGCTCCGTTACCCGCCAAGAGGAAACTTCCCCTGAGCGGAACCCGCTACTGCAGAACACCAGCAAGAAACACGAAGGAAATAAACAGTGGGAACAGAAAAGGATACGCAGCCACAATCCGGGACGTGGTATCCTACCGTAACAGCAATCCGGAATCAGAATAAACGGCGAGGCGATGCGGGATTCACTCCGTCTTGAGACTTCCTGGAACCTACGTCATAGCCAGACGCGTCGCTCTCCCCCGGGAATCATGGGAAGTGTAGTCTTTTCCGGAAAACATGGCTCTAGGCAGTGTTCACAATGTTCCACCTCCGTGGGTCGTAGCAGTACATCCCTCCCCAGAAGAACACTGACAGAGACATGGCTTGTGGGGGAAACGTTTGTGGAACAGCCTCACATACTTGGGAGCGTGAACACCTGATGCAGGCTCCCACGAATTCTCTTCATTTCCGTACCCCTTCCAAGCCACTAAATACCACAATCTGGTGCGATATATTTTGGAATCCACAATACCCCTCACTTCATGCTCTTCCTCACCATTGACCTCAACAGGAGAAGGCCTGATCTTCTTACCCCCCCTCGTGGGTTTGACTAGCGATACATGAAATGCTGGATGTATGCGCAAGGATGAAGGCAAAGCCAACTTCACCACCACAGGATTCACCAGTTTAAGAACCTTGTAAGGACCTATGTATTTAGGATTGAATATACTGTACCTCCTGAATCTTATGTTCTTTGTGGATAACCATACATAGTCACCTTTTTTATACACTGGACCGATCTGCCTGTGCTTGTCTACATAGGTTTTGTACTTAGCCTTGGCTTGTGCTAGGTGCCCCTTAACCTTCAGCCAGATCTCCTGGAGATTCTGCACCCTTTCCTGAACCTCGGGGACAGGGGACGCGGAAGCTGGGTGATGGAACGGAGTGAAATTAGGATGAAAGCCATATGTGCAGTAGAAAGGGGCATGTTTTGTGGACCCATGAACAGCGCTGTTATAAGCTATTTCTGCCAACCATAACTGTCCCACCCAAACCTCATTAGTGACATCCACATAGCATCTCAAATATTGTTTCAAGGTTTGATTTGCCCTTTCTGTCTGCCCATCTGTTTGAGGATGGAAGCTCGTGGATGTACTGGATGTTATACCTAGAGCCTTACACCACGTTTTCCAGAATCTGGCTGTAAACTGACTGCCCCTGTCAGATATAATCACTCTGGGCAACCCATGTAACCGCACTATGTTTTGGAGGATTAGAAGCGCCAACACACTAGCAGACGGTACTTTCTTGCAAGCAATAAAATGCGCCATTTTGGTCAGATAATCCACTACCACTAGGATGGCGGTACACCCCTGATCTACTGGCATGCCTACCACAAAGTCCATAGAGATGCATTCCCATGGAACATCAGGCGTGGGGAGCGGCTGCAATAACCCTGACTGTTTTGTATGCAACGTTTTCATCTGGCTGCAAACCGGACACTCCGCCACCCAATTCGTCACATCTTTTTTGATGTTTGGCCACCAGAATTGTCTTTGTATCCGCTCAAGCGTCTTGCTGTAGCCGTTATGTCCTGCACAAGGCGCATTGTGACACCACTGAAACACTTGCTTCCGTAGGGCCTGGAGGGGTAATAGCAACTGTTTCTTTCGCATGGGGAGACCCTGCACCATTGTCCACTCTTTATGTGCTTGTAACCATTTCTTCCATTCCTCTCTCTGTACATTTCTAATAACACTGCGTAGAAACATCTGGGTACAAGTGACTCCTATAACCTTCTCAGGGTTGATGATGGCCTCTTCCTTTCTGTCTGCAGAGTCCATTTTAGTATACTGTCGCGATAATGCATCTGCCTTTCGATTATCCTTTCCCGGCCTGTAGGTCACGATGAAATCGTATTCTGCGAAATGCATCATCCATCGCATCTGTCTAGGCGTCAAGTGGCGTGCTGCAGCCATGTACTGTAAGTTGCGATGGTCCGTATAAACAGTTACCGCATGTCTCGCACCCATGAGATGATGCCTCCATTCCAAAAAGGCTGTTCTTATCGCCAATAGTTCCTTCTCGGCTATTACATAGTTTCGTTCAGCCTGATTTAGCGTACGAGATAAATATGCCACTGGATGCAACTGGCCTGTGTCAGAATGACGTTGCGATAACACCGCTCCTACAGCTACATCCGAAGCATCTGCTTCCACTATAAAAGGCTTGCTAGGGTCTGCATGCATCAGTACCGGTGCCGAAACAAAGGCTTTCTTCAGCTCATCGAAACTTCGTTGGGCTTCCTCTGTCCAAACAAAGGCCACTTTCTTCTTCAATAGTCTCGTCATAGGGCAGGCCATAGCAGAGAAGTTTTCGATGAACCTGCGATAGAAATTCGCAAACCCAATGAAGCACTGGATGTCTCTTACGGTTTTGGGTGTAGGCCACTCTTTGACTGCCAATATCTTCCTTTCGGACATCTCCTGGCCCTGTGGTGTGAGCATGACCCCTAAGAATTCCACTGAGGTAGCGTTAAACTCACACTTACTGAGCTTACAGTATAGTCGATGCTCCAATAAAGTACGTAATACTGCCTTCACATGACCCGTATGTTGTTTGGTGGTGGAGGAGTAAATCAAGATGTCGTCTATATATACGATGACGAAGCGATCCAAGTACTCCTTCAGAACGTCATCCAAAAAGAACTGGAAGGCTGCCGGAGCGTTACACAGCCCAAAGGGCATCACTAAATATTCGTATAGCCCAAAACGTGTCTTTATGGCTGTCTTCCACTCATCCCCGGTCCTCATTCGGACTAAGTGGTAAGCTCCCTTTAGGTCTAGCCGTGTGAATATCACTGCATCCTTCACCTGCTCCAATAATACAGTGATTAAGGGAAGTGGATATTTATTCTTCACCGTAATGGCGTTCAATGCTCTGTAGTCTGCACAGGCTCTAAGATCACCGTTGGCCTTCGGGATGAAGAATAACGGAGAGGCGGCCGGGGACTTAGATTCCCTGATGAATCCGAGCTCTAACAGTTTATCCAAATATGACCAGAGATGCAGAGTCTCTGGTTCCGTCAGAGCATACACCCGTCCTGCTGGTATTTTAGCCCCAGGAAACAAATCTATTTGGCAATCATACGGTCTGTGGGGTGGTAGAGTTTCCGCTTTTGTCTCACTAAAGACCTCTGCCAAATCTTGATATACAGCCGGGAGTTCCACATCCTGTTCAACTGCCGTGGCTATATGATGGATGCTAGCCAAACCTATAGCTGGACTTAGAGTTATCGGATAGCAATTCCTCTGGCAGAACTCCGATGAAAATGTAGAACCTGATTTTCCCAATCTATTTCGGGATTGTGTTTTCTCAGCCATGGGAGTCCAAGAATCACCCCATACTGCGGTGCGTGAATAATGTTGAAGAACAACCTCTCCTGATGTTCTACACCCATGGTCATACAGAGATCCTTGGTTTGTAACCGAATAGGTCCGGAATTCAACTTCCGACCATCTACCGCAAACACTGCTTCAGGGGTTTCTTTCTCTTGCAGTTCCAGACCTAGACTACTGGCTGTGGCCTGGTCCATAAAACAACCAGTCGCCCCCGAGTCTAACATTGCTTTGATCCATATCCTTTTCTCCCGTATGTCCACTCCTATATCCACATAGAAATGTATAGCTTCTTTTGTGCTGTGTCTATCCAAAGAAGGGATATACAACTTACTTGAAGGGCACCCCTCACTCCTCTTCAAGCCTTCTCGTTTCCCGCCTCCTGTTCAGAAGACAAAACAGACACCTTCCGATTTTCATACCGGTTTTTTGTCCTTGTTGGGCATTCTCGTATGAAGTGCCCCTTCCTGCCACAATATAAACACAATCCCCTCTTTCTTCGATATTCTCTTTCCTCCACCGTCAGAGGGGATCTAACGGCTCCTATTTCCATGGGCTCGGGTTTTGCAGTGGACGTTGCTTCTGCTGTTCTGGAGTACTCATAACTAGACCTGGTCTTGTCCTTTCGCCGAGTTTCTCCCCTTCTATCACTGAGGCGATGATCCAACCTCAGCACCAAGCTAATCATATCCTCGCAAGTACTGGGTTGGGGGTCTATTGGAGCCAAGGCGTCTTTCATCTCGCCAGTCAATCCATTGTAAAAGATGGCTAAGCGCTTACTTTCAGGCCAGTCCGTTTCAGTAATTAACCTCCGAAAATCATTAAGGTATGTTATCAGATCCCTATTTCCTTGTCTTAACCCCAGCAGGTCCCTATCTGCAGACAAGGTGGCCGACCTGCGGTTAAAAGTTTTCTCGAAATCTGATTTAAAGGCCTCCCAATCCCTTAACAAAGGATCGTCTCTCTTAACTAGTGGTACCGCCCATTGAGCCGCATCCCCACCCAAATAAGATATGAGAAAGGCCACCCTTGCATGGTTAGTGTTAAAGACCTTAGGTTTGCATGAAAAGTGTAAAAGGACTTGAGTGAGAAAAACCTGCACCTTATCACTATCCCCATGGAATCGTTCTGGAGCGGCCAATGGTATCGGGGCGGGGACTTCCACTACCACAGAGGAAGTGGGCTGGGTGCCTGCATTGAAAGGGTTTCTACTCATCCTATCAACCTGTGCTTGCAATGTTGCAGTTTCCGTCCTGGAAGCCTGCAACTCAGTCTGCACTAGGGCCAATGCGGCCATTATGTCTTCGAGGGTGGTCATGATATCGTACCACCGGGAGGACTAAATTCTTGGGCCGTTTATTCTGTCAGGTCCCAATGTCCTCAGGATGGTACGATGCCAAAAAGGGTTCCACCTCTCGATAACCTCTGGGTCTGACAATAACAGACTCACAGTGGGGATCAAGCGAGGGATAACAGGAACTGCAGGACAGGAACGGGAGGGCGGAGAGGCTGAAATGAGAACAAGATGCAAACAATCACAACCTGTCTTGCAACCTATATAGCCTAACTTCTTGAACTTCTCTAATCTGTACCGTCCTGTGACTAAACTCTAGTTACCTGGAGGGTAGGATAGGGTTGGCTTTGCCTGGCCATCAAAATGTAGAATACAACAGCACAATCCTAAAAATACAAGACAATGCGTATTAAACAAATGCACGGTAATACAGTAATATCTCCCTATGGTAAATTTCACATACCAGTGTTGATTAAAGTAGGGGCTTCAACAGAGGGCAGAATGGAAAACAGCCAGCCAGGCGAAGCTCATTATACCCCTGTTGTGTAAAGAAAAGTAAACAGCAAATAATAGGCTTTTGCTTCCTTAGAACACGAATAGAAAAGACTTCTGGGTTACGTCACCCGAAGCCTTAAAGTAGTTATACCCGGCTGATTAGGTCCTGAACCAGCGAGCATACATTTATATGAAATTGTCCCACAAAGAAATGCAGTCTTCCAGTTCGTAAAAATAAAGGTTCTTTCAATCACCCCCAACAGATACACTATCTCTGCCGATGGTGACCACAATAATAACACGAGTAGCACCACTGCCCGTGTTAACTCAACCAAATGTCAAACGTAAGGCAGCAGCCTGTAACCTCCCAGTAACAAAGAGTACCACCAGGAGCCATACATAGTCAATGAAACATCCGAAAACAAGAACAACGGGTCCCCGATCACGAAGCCACTGGAAAGGCTCCGTTACCCGCCAAGAGGAAACTTCCCCTGAGCGGAACCCGCTACTGCAGAACACCAGCAAGAAACACGAAGGAAATAAACAGTGGGAACAGAAAAGGATACGCAGCCACAATCCGGGACGTGGTATCCTACCGTAACAGCAATCCGGAATCAGAATAAACGGCGAGGCGATGCGGGATTCACTCCGTCTTGAGACTTCCTGGAACCTACGTCATAGCCAGACGCGTCGCTCTCCCCCGGGAATCATGGGAAGTGTAGTCTTTTCCGGAAAACATGGCTCTAGGCAGTGTTCACAATGTTCCACCTCCGTGGGTCGTAGCAGTACATCCCTCCCCAGAAGAACACTGACAGAGACATGGCTTGTGGGGGAAACGTTTGTGGAACAGCCTCACATACTTGGGAGCGTGAACACCTGATGCAGGCTCCCACGAATTCTCTTCATTTCCGTACCCCTTCCAAGCCACTAAATACCACAATCTGGTGCGATATATTTTGGAATCCACAATACCCCTCACTTCATGCTCTTCCTCACCATTGACCTCAACAGGAGAAGGCCTGATCTTCTTACCCCCCCTCGTGGGTTTGACTAGCGATACATGAAATGCTGGATGTATGCGCAAGGATGAAGGCAAAGCCAACTTCACCACCACAGGATTCACCAGTTTAAGAACCTTGTAAGGACCTATGTATTTAGGATTGAATATACTGTACCTCCTGAATCTTATGTTCTTTGTGGATAACCATACATAGTCACCTTTTTTATACACTGGACCGATCTGCCTGTGCTTGTCTACATAGGTTTTGTACTTAGCCTTGGCTTGTGCTAGGTGCCCCTTAACCTTCAGCCAGATCTCCTGGAGATTCTGCACCCTTTCCTGAACCTCGGGGACAGGGGACGCGGAAGCTGGGTGATGGAACGGAGTGAAATTAGGATGAAAGCCATATGTGCAGTAGAAAGGGGCATGTTTTGTGGACCCATGAACAGCGCTGTTATAAGCTATTTCTGCCAACCATAACTGTCCCACCCAAACCTCATTAGTGACATCCACATAGCATCTCAAATATTGTTTCAAGGTTTGATTTGCCCTTTCTGTCTGCCCATCTGTTTGAGGATGAAAGCTCGTGGATGTACTGGATGTTATACCTAGAGCCTTACACCACGTTTTCCAGAATCTGGCTGTAAACTGACTGCCCCTGTCAGATATAATCACTCTGGGCAACCCATGTAACCGCACTATGTTTTGGAGGATTAGAAGCGCCAACACACTAGCAGACGGTACTTTCTTGCAAGCAATAAAATGCGCCATTTTGGTCAGATAATCCACTACCACTAGGATGGCGGTACACCCCTGATCTACTGGCATGCCTACCACAAAGTCCATAGAGATGCATTCCCATGGAACATCAGGCGTGGGGAGCGGCTGCAATAACCCTGACTGTTTTGTATGCAACGTTTTCATCTGGCTGCAAACCGGACACTCCGCCACCCAATTCGTCACATCTTTTTTGATGTTTGGCCACCAGAATTGTCTTTGTATCCGCTCAAGCGTCTTGCTGTAGCCGTTATGTCCTGCACAAGGCGCATTGTGACACCACTGAAACACTTGCTTCCGTAGGGCCTGGAGGGGTAATAGCAACTGTTTCTTTCGCATGGGGAGACCCTGCACCATTGTCCACTCTTTATGTGCTTGTAACCATTTCTTCCATTCCTCTCTCTGTACATTTCTAATAACACTGCGTAGAAACATCTGGGTACAAGTGACTCCTATAACCTTCTCAGGGTTGATGATGGCCTCTTCCTTTCTGTCTGCAGAGTCCATTTTAGTATACTGTCGCGATAATGCATCTGCCTTTCGATTATCCTTTCCCGGCCTGTAGGTCACGATGAAATCGTATTCTGCGAAATGCATCATCCATCGCATCTGTCTAGGCGTCAAGTGGCGTGCTGCAGCCATGTACTGTAAGTTGCGATGGTCCGTATAAACAGTTACCGCATGTCTCGCACCCATGAGATGATGCCTCCATTCCAAAAAGGCTGTTCTTATCGCCAATAGTTCCTTCTCGGCTATTACATAGTTTCGTTCAGCCTGATTTAGCGTACGAGATAAATATGCCACTGGATGCAACTGGCCTGTGTCAGAATGACGTTGCGATAACACCGCTCCTACAGCTACATCCGAAGCATCTGCTTCCACTATAAAAGGCTTGCTAGGGTCTGCATGCATCAGTACCGGTGCCGAAACAAAGGCTTTCTTCAGCTCATCGAAACTTCGTTGGGCTTCCTCTGTCCAAACAAAGGCCACTTTCTTCTTCAATAGTCTCGTCATAGGGCAGGCCATAGCAGAGAAGTTTTCGATGAACCTGCGATAGAAATTCGCAAACCCAATGAAGCACTGGATGTCTCTTACGGTTTTGGGTGTAGGCCACTCTTTGACTGCCAATATCTTCCTTTCGGACATCTCCTGGCCCTGTGGTGTGAGCATGACCCCTAAGAATTCCACTGAGGTAGCGTTAAACTCACACTTACTGAGCTTACAGTATAGTCGATGCTCCAATAAAGTACGTAATACTGCCTTCACATGACCCGTATGTTGTTTGGTGGTGGAGGAGTAAATCAAGATGTCGTCTATATATACGATGACGAAGCGATCCAAGTACTCCTTCAGAACGTCATCCAAAAAGAACTGGAAGGCTGCCGGAGCGTTACACAGCCCAAAGGGCATCACTAAATATTCGTATAGCCCAAAACGTGTCTTTATGGCTGTCTTCCACTCATCCCCGGTCCTCATTCGGACTAAGTGGTAAGCTCCCTTTAGGTCTAGCCGTGTGAATATCACTGCATCCTTCACCTGCTCCAATAATACAGTGATTAAGGGAAGTGGATATTTATTCTTCACCGTAATGGCGTTCAATGCTCTGTAGTCTGCACAGGCTCTAAGATCACCGTTGGCCTTCGGGATGAAGAATAACGGAGAGGCGGCCGGGGACTTAGATTCCCTGATGAATCCGAGCTCTAACAGTTTATCCAAATATGACCAGAGATGCAGAGTCTCTGGTTCCGTCAGAGCATACACCCGTCCTGCTGGTATTTTAGCCCCAGGAACCAAATCTATTTGGCAATCATACGGTCTGTGGGGTGGTAGAGTTTCCGCTTTTGTCTCACTAAAGACCTCTGCCAAATCTTGATATACAGCCGGGAGTTCCACATCCTGTTCAACTGCCGTGGCTATATGATGGATGCTAGCCAAACCTATAGCTGGACTTAGAGTTATCGGATAGCAATTCCTCTGGCAGAACTCCGATGAAAATGTAGAACCTGATTTTCCCAATCTATTTCGGGATTGTGTTTTCTCAGCCATGGGAGTCCAAGAATCACCCCATACTGCGGTGCGTGAATAATGTTGAAGAACAACCTCTCCTGATGTTCTACACCCATGGTCATACAGAGATCCTTGGTTTGTAACCGAATAGGTCCGGAATTCAACTTCCGACCATCTACCGCAAACACTGCTTCAGGGGTTTCTTTCTCTTGCAGTTCCAGACCTAGACTACTGGCTGTGGCCTGGTCCATAAAACAACCAGTCGCCCCCGAGTCTAACATTGCTTTGATCCATATCCTTTTCTCCCGTATGTCCACTCCTATATCCACATAGAAATGTATAGCTTCTTTTGTGCTGTGTCTATCCAAAGAAGGGATATACAACTTACTTGAAGGGCACCCCTCACTCCTCTTCAAGCCTTCTCGTTTCCCACCTCCTGTTCAGAAGACAAAACAGACACCTTCCGATTTTCATACCGGTTTTTTGTCCTCGTTGGGCATTCTCGTATGAAGTGCCCCTTCCTGCCACAATATAAACACAATCCCCTCTTTCTTCGATATTCTCTTTCCTCCACCGTCAGAGGGGATCTAACGGCTCCTATTTCCATGGGCTCGGGTTTTGCAGTGGACGTTGCTTCTGCTGTTCTGGAGTACTCATAACTAGACCTGGTCTTGTCCTTTCGCCGAGTTTCTCCCCTTCTATCACTGAGGCGATGATCCAACCTCAGCACCAAGCTAATCATATCCTCGCAAGTACTGGGTTGGGGGTCTATTGGAGCCAAGGCGTCTTTCATCTCGCCAGTCAATCCATTGTAAAAGATGGCTAAGCGCTTACTTTCAGGCCAGTCCGTTTCAGTAATTAACCTCCGAAAATCATTAAGGTATGTTATCAGATCCCTATTTCCTTGTCTTAACCCCAGCAGGTCCCTATCTGCAGACAAGGTGGCCGACCTGCGGTTAAAAGTTTTCTCGAAATCTGATTTAAAGGCCTCCCAATCCCTTAACAAAGGATCGTCTCTCTTAACTAGTGGTACCGCCCATTGAGCCGCATCCCCACCCAAATAAGATATGAGAAAGGCCACCCTTGCATGGTTAGTGTTAAAGACCTTAGGTTTGCATGAAAAGTGTAAAAGGACTTGAGTGAGAAAAACCTGCACCTTATCACTATCCCCATGGAATCGTTCTGGAGCGGCCAATGGTATCGGGGCGGGGACTTCCACTACCACAGAGGAAGTGGGCTGGGTGCCTGCATTGAAAGGGTTTCTACTCATCCTATCAACCTGTGCTTGCAATGTTGCAGTTTCCGTCCTGGAAGCCTGCAACTCAGTCTGCACTAGGGCCAATGCGGCCATTATGTCTTCGAGGGTGGTCATGATATCGTACCACCGGGAGGACTAAATTCTTGGGCCGTTTATTCTGTCAGGTCCCAATGTCCTCAGGATGGTACGATGCCAAAAAGGGTTCCACCTCTCGATAACCTCTGGGTCTGACAATAACAGACTCACAGTGGGGATCAAGCGAGGGATAACAGGAACTACAGGACAGGAACGGGAGGGCGGAGAAGCTGAAATGAGAACAAGATGCAAACAATCACAACCTGTCTTGCAACCTATATAGCCTAACTTCTTGAACTTCTCTAATCTGTACCGTCCTGTGACTAAACTCTAGTTACCTGGAGGGTAGGATAGGGTTGGCTTTGCCTGGCCATCAAAATGTAGAATACAACAGCACAATCCTAAAAATACAAGACAATGCGTATTAAACAAATGCACGGTAATACAGTAATATCTCCCTATGGTAAATTTCACATACCAGTGTTGATTAAAGTAGGGGCTTCAACAGAGGGCAGAATGGAAAACAGCCAGCCAGGCGAAGCTCATTATACCCCTGTTGTGTAAAGAAAAGTAAACAGCAAATAATAGGCTTTTGCTTCCTTAGAACACGAATAGAAAAGACTTCTGGGTTACGTCACCCGAAGCCTTAAAGTAGTTATACCCGGCTGATTAGGTCCTGAACCAGCGAGCATACATTTATATGAAATTGTCCCACAAAGAAATGCAGTCTTCCAGTTCGTAAAAATAAAGGTTCTTTCAATCACCCCCAACAGATACACTATCTCTGCCGATGGTGACCACAATAATAACACGAGTAGCACCACTGCCCGTGTTAACTCAACCAAATGTCAAACGTAAGGCAGCAGCCTGTAACCTCCCAGTAACAAAGAGTACCACCAGGAGCCATACATAGTCAATGAAACATCCGAAAACAAGAACAACGGGTCCCCGATCACGAAGCCACTGGAAAGGCTCTGTTACCCGCCAAGAGGAAACTTCCCCTGAGCGGAACCCGCTACTGCAGAACACCAGCAAGAAACACGAAGGAAATAAACAGTGGGAACAGAAAAGGATACGCAGCCACAATCCGGGACGTGGTATCCTACCGTAACAGCAATCCGGAATCAGAATAAACGGCGAGGCGATGCTGGATTCACTCCGTCTTGAGACTTCCTGGAACCTACGTCATAGCCAGACGCGTCGCTCTCCCCCGGGAATCATGGGAAGTGTAGTCTTTTCCGGAAAACATGGCTCTAGGCAGTGTTCACAATGTTCCACCTCCGTGGGTCGTAACACAGAGGCAGCCTGGGCTGAGGCTTTCAGAGTCAGAAGGCAGGAAAAGGCTCGATGGCAGAATTCAGGGCCTACTTCGCCAGAGCTGAAAAACGTGTAAAGTACACCACAAAAAGACGTTGGCATGGCATATTTAGGAACAGAATATTCAACCCATTCAGGGTGGATCTGAAAGAGGACATGTTAACGTTGGACGCAAATGTATTTGCGTCTTCATAGCTGGCACAGGAGGGAAGTTACATGCACTTTAAGCTGGTACATGGAGACGGTGGGGTACACGTTAGGGAACATTTCTCGACCATAAAATTTATATTTCCTCACCTCCCTCTCCCTCTGTCTGCCTCCCTTTCCCTCCCTCCCTCGCTCTCCCTCTGTCTGCCTCCCTTTCCCTCTCTCGCTCTCCCACCCTCCATCGCTCTCCCTCTGTCTGTCTGCCTCCCTTTTCCTCCCTCCCTTGCTCTCCCTCCCTTTCCCTCCCTTGCACCCCCTCCCCTCCCTTTCCCTCCCTCCCTCCCCCTCCCTTTCCCTCCTTCGACCTCCCTCCCCCTGCCTTTCCCTCCCTCCCTGTCTCCCTCCCTCGACCTCCCTCCTTCACTCTCCCTCTGTCTGCCTCCCTTTCCTTCCCCCCTCGCTCTCCCTCCCTCTCTCTCCCCCTCCCTTTTCCTCCCTCCCTGTCTCCCTCCCTCCACCTCCCTCCTTCGCTCTACCTCTGTCTGCCTCCCTTTCCCTCCCTCCCGCTCCCTCTGTTTGCCTCCCTTTCCTTCCCTCGCTCTCCCTGTCTGCCTCCCTTTCCCTCCCTCCCTCTCCCTCCCTTTCCCTCCCTTCCTCACTCTCCCTCTGTCTGCCTCCCTTTCCCTCCCTCCCTCGCTCTCCCTCTGTCTGCCTCCCTTTCCCTCCCTCGCTCTCCCACCCTCCGTCACTCTCCCTCTGTCTGTCTGCCTCCCTTTCCCTCCCTCCCTTGCTCTCCCTCCCTTTACCACCCTCGCACCCCCTCCCCTCCCTTTCCCTCCCTCCCTCACCCTCCCTCCCCCTCCCTTTCCCTCCCTCGCTCTCCCTCCCTCCCCCTGCCTTTCCCTCCCTCCCTGTCTCCTTCCCTCGACCTCCCTCCCTCGCTCTCCCTCTGTCTGCCTCCCTTTCCCTCCCTCCCTCGCTCTCCCTCTGTCTGCCTTCCTTCCCCTCCCTCGCTCTCCCTTCCTCCATCGCTCTCCCTCTGTCTGTGTCTCCTCCCTTTCCCTCCCTCCCTCTCCCTCTGTCTGCCTCCCTTTCCCTCCCTCGTTCTCCCTCCATTTCACTCCCTCCCTTGCTCTCCCTCCCCTTCACTCCCTCCCTTTCACTCCCTCCCTCGCTCTCCCTCTGTCTCCCTCCCTTTCCCTCCTTCCCTCTGTCTCTTCTCTGTCACACTCTTCATCTCACCCTGCCTGTGTGTGCCCGGGCTGAGATAGCTTCCGGGCACACACACAGCACTTCACAGGTCTTTAAAAGACCATTTTATGTTAATGAGGCTTTTGTATTTCACCTCTTAGCGCCCCTGCAGCTCCACTCTGACTATCACTGGAATGCCCCGGCCCCCACAGAGCAGCAGAGTCTCAGCGCGCAGCGTTTGCAGACACTCTTTAATTTTTTTTATCACGGGTGAATTGTCTGCAAGGTCCGCGGGCTGCCAGGGAAGGCTTGCCGGGCCGCTGGCGGCCCGCGGGCCATACTATGACTACCCGTGACCTATTTGAATCAGGAACAGTTTATGTTAAAGATTGTGGTTCAAGTGTTGATGCTACTGTCTTCTTCTATTCAAACATGTTTCCAGGTCTTTTCCATTACAGATGTCTAAAAAGGGTGAAAGTGTATCATCTTCTCAAGAGAGCTTGGTACGATTATTATCTGTCTTTGACAGAGGGGGCCAGAGAAGAGCTGGTGTGGTGGATGGACAACTTGGAAGCCTGAAAAGGAAAGGCTATTTTTTGAAAGTATCCAGAGTATATTGTGGAGTCTGATGCAAGTCAAATTGGTTGGGATGTAAGGATTGACAGCCAAGAGTTTTAGGGGAGTTGGTCAAAGGAAGAGAGGAAACCCCATATAAATTGTTTGGAGGTCAAAGGATGACTGTTGGCTCTGCATAGTTTGTCAAACCAGGTAGACCTGCGTACAGGCCTTCTGAAGATGAACATTATAACTGAAGTTTCATGTATAAATCATCTAGAGTGGAAGCAGGTGAAAAAGCCTCTCAGAGTTGGCTACGAAATTCTGGAAATTACTGTCTAGACCACATAATTTTTATTCAGGTCAGAATATTTACAAGGACAAGAAAATATGATAGCTTATTGGAAGTCATCAGGGTTAAGGGATTACAACATTTGAAAATTGAATCAGGAGTTGTTAAAGAGAATTCATTTTCAGATGAAAACCGGATCCGTGTACAGAGGCAGTGGATGCTTTTCTGCTTGACTTGAGGAATCTGAGGGCACATGAGCTGCCCCCATTTGCAAAGATAAAGATGGTGCTAATGATGTTTTGGAGACTCCTTTTTGGGTTATTCAACCTTAGTTTCAGGGCCTGTTGGAAATATAAAGGAATAACCTTTTGTTTTTAGTGTATTGTTGCTGGGTCTGCTTTTCGGTCAAGACGTGGAGAAACATCCATTGGTTGTGACAGGGGTATTTGTAGGATGGTGGAGTATTATGTGGTGATGCTGGTTATGATTCACCATGCAATATTCTCACAGAGCCCAAAGATGGTCCTTGGATTCACAATAATAAATCCTTAGCTCAGTCCTGGTAGAGTGGAAAGAGCAGTCAAGCTTTGCTAGAGGAACATGTGTTAAGCATTTTCAGAGTAACAACATGGGCGATAAATAATTAAAATGAAATCCAACACCAAAAATAAGCTGATTTTTATCTTCATTTAGACACCAAAACAAACATGACCAGATGCACATAGTCGGAGTTATGAATTTTAGGAGCAATATAAAATCTTTGCTAAATAATACAGTGAAACTTTATCTATGTGGTCAATGGTTTAAAACAACTAGTGACAATCGATCGCTTGCAGGTCGAGTTGCGTGGAACCCAGGGAGGGTAAAGGTGATGCAGGTTCAAGAACCAGGCCACAACAGTCAGTTCGATTTTAGCTGGCCTATAGAGCCAGGGTGCAGAGTTTTCCTAGCTGTCATTGGTGCAGAATGTGACCTGCGGGAGAGCTGCTTTTATTGCTTACATGGTTGAGGGGATACAGGGTACAAATTATCAACAACAGGGCCATTACTGATGTTGGGCGAAAGTTGGATGTAAATGTAAATGTACATGTATTTATATAGCGCAAATCGCCCACATCGCAGGCATCTATGCGCTTGCTTAGGGAACCCGTCCTGGTATTCCCCTGTGAGATACCCCGGCGGGGTATCCACAAGGTGAAAGCCAGGCATCCCGCCGCGAGGGGCCGTTGTGGAGATTAAGCAAGCTATTGCCCAGAGTCGCAGAGTGTGAACCCGTGAGTCGAGTAGGCACCGGAGCGAGAATTATCGAGTCCATGGAATTATTGAGCCCAACCCCCGTCGGGGCGGGGAATTGAACCCTGGTCCAGGGCCGATCTCAGCTTCCGGGTCTGCCGCCTCTAACCCCTGAGCCACACTTCTCCACCTGGAGTTTCCTCTTGATGCAGCGTTGAATGCAGTGGCTATTTGCGGGACTGGCGACCACAAAATGTTTGCAGTGGTAAGTACAGTGAAAAGGTACTTCAACACCCAGTAGCCCCATGGAACATGGTAGCTGTCTGAAACTCTGTGGGAGACAGGACTACAGTTCCCACAATGCAATGGAACATCTGGATTTGCCCAAAACCTCAGAGGGCTCGATGACCAGTGATTCTTCGGATCCAGAGCATTGTTTTACCTACAGTTTGCAGGGGACTGGTGCCACTGGTCCAGGTGAGTCTGAGCTTTCTTCTAAATCTGACAGGAGCCCCTCTTTCTGGGGGAACCACCCTTTAGCCTAGGATGAATCTCAGTAGTACAGTTCTAGGAGCAGTGCCACATGTGCAGTGGGTCCCTCTTTTGGTTTGTGTAAGTCCTGTTGTTGCAAACACGGGTCTCTTCTTTGTCTTCTTTGTTGTAAGCTGGATCAGACCTGAAGTTCTGGTGTCAGGAGTGGCACTTCAATTCTAGATTTAGGGGCATTAGGGGTGTGGGTGCAAGTGGCCAATGGGCTGCTTGCCCCATCAGCTAGTCCGCCCCTGAGGTGACCAAATCTGGGTGTAGGTCACCTTTTCTACCCAGAACCCACTAATTTTACCTCTTTGAAAGATGGCAAAGTTCTTCCTTAGGTGAACAAAGCAGGCAGCTCACCCTCGAAATGTAGCTAGCCTGCTGGGAATGTACACCTCCTTTGGAAGTCAGCCCAGTTGCATATCAGAGGCGGTGTATCCTTTGAAGCTCACCACCTTGATTTGCCAGTTCACTAGCCATCCTGGGAGGGAGGAGTGTGATCTGCTTCCTGCCCAGGCCTTTATTCCTGACTCCTGGGTGTGATCACACTGCCTGGCAGGAGGTTAGAATCCTGTCTTGGGAGCAGCAGCTGCGGGCTGGCAGCCATAGCACAGAGAAGCTGGGGCAATCTGGTGGGCTACATGTAAGGTAGCCACTTGGGTGCCTGCCACCTCGCCCTCGACACGAGATTCGTGTCGGGGAGAGAAGACATGTTGTTTGATACCAAACATGACATATTTAGAGGTGCCATAATGGAGCTGGCAAACCTGGGTTTGCCCGGGTGCTAGCCCATGTTATACTATGGACCACCTATCACTTATAGTAGCCTTTAATGGTAAAGGTCACTATGGGGACTTATAAGCTTTCACTAACATGCCTAGACCTGGCCTCAGGAAGCCTTCTCTAGTGACGACTAACATATGTTAAAAGTAGTGAATTGACTTTGGAGCAATTTCCATGTGTGAGTTTACAATAGAAGGATCGGAATTTGTATATAATACTATCAGATGGCTTCATTCAGAATTCTCAAATTGTAAAACCAAAAACATGGTTTATGCTGTGCTTTGTCCTTGTCTGAAGTTATACGTTGGAAAGAAAATCAGCAGATTAAGCAACCTATCAAATAACATCGCTCCAGAATCAAAAAGAAAGTATTGACAGCACCTATGGTTGAACACTTTATTGAAAAATCCCATAGTGATAAGGATTTAAAGTGGACAGCGTTGTTTGCACTGAATACAACAAAACTATTAATGGATATTGACACAGCCTTCATTCAAAAGGAGGCCTATCTTATCTTAAAATATAATAGTGCAGTCACATGCCTAAACGGAATGACAGAATTGTCTAGAACATAACCTTTCACTCTTTAAACTACAAGTCCCAGAATGCACCTGTTGTGGAGACACAATATTCTCCCCCAGCAGGTATTGCCATTGGTTGATTGTGTTTAACTACATTTCCCTTGAAGCCAAGTTCAGTTTGACCCACATATGTTCTGATGAGAAATGGCCTCACTCACTCTACATGCCGGCCGAATGATGGTGGAATGATTCAAGCAAGTCGTTTAAAGGAAGTTTTGAAACCAAGCATTACCCGTTTGTGCTGTAACTAGCGGTCTGGTTGAATTTAGCTTTATTCACCTTGGTAATGGACAGAACTCTGTTAGGAATTAGGGACGTGTTCGATTTGAGACCCGCGAGACGCATTACACATCCGTGCTTGTAAAAGTACACATTTATTATTTTTGTTAAAGTCATACTAGATAGTTGAGATGTAACGCGAGCGGCCACAAGTAACCACTGACTTTTTGCATTTGGTATTATTACAGTGAAACATGAAATGACGTACAACTTTCGTTTAATTACCAGACCGCATTGTCCTGAATCCAAAGTAGACACAGACCTGCGACTTTGTTGCCATGACGAAAGCGTACTAAACGATTGTAAAGAAGTTTTATCAGGTAACCCTTTGTAAGTGCTCCGATTCTGTTGGAATGCAGGAGAGCTGTGTTTTTAAAGTCACGCAGATTAGTCACACATTTTTCTTACACCCGTTTTTGTGCATCATTTACTTGGCAGACTTTTGCGAAATACCCATGAATAAGAAGCCCGGACGATAGGCACAGTACTCTAAGCCTGTGCTTTGAAACGCGTTGGCATTCTACTAAAACACTGAGGAACTGTCAAAATTATATTTTTGTGGTTGAGGGAATCGGACTGAAAGATGAATTCCCCTCCTATATGCAGAAAGAAGTTCCCTTTGTTAGGAGTTGCTTTGATTGTTGGCCTAATTGAAAGTCAGAAGGCTTGCCGTATGTTTAATGAAATGGTGTAAAAAACACGTTTCCCTTTGTGAATTGTTGTATTTTGCAATGTTTTGTCCATGAATGTAATTTTGTGAATTGTTTCATGTATTATTTGTTTATGTAATTTGAAATTTATGTGGATCTTCTTTTCTCACCTTTGAAAACTTTCTAAAAGTGGCATTTTCAGACCTGCAATTTAAAACACCAACTTTACTAAAAGAAGTGTTTTTAAATTGTGGGTCCAGAGACTCCAAACTCCAATATTCTATCTGCTCCCTATTCGAAGATGCACTTGTTGAAGAAGTCATGAGGCAGCTCCAATGCTAATCTATGGAAGGGACAGGCCTTGCTGTGGTAAAAAACTAATGAGCCATTTCCCACTACCAGGACATTTAAAATGTTAAAGCGCATATCCTACCTTTTAAATACACTGCACCTTGACCATGGTGCTACCTAGGGCCTACCTTAGGGGTGACATACATGTAATAAAAGGGAAGGTTTGGGCCTGGCAATTAGGTGAACTTGCCAGGTTGAGTGAGATGGCAGTTTAAAACGCACAGGCTCTGCGGTGGCCGGCCTGTGACATGTTTGAAGGGATACACATGTGGGTGACACAATCCGTGCTGCAAACCCACCTGTAGCATTTGATTTACATGCCCAGGGCATACACAGTTCACTGTACTAGGGATTAATTAGTAAATCAAATGTGCCAATCATGGAGAAACCAAATGCCATTACATTTTAGACACAGAGCACATGCGCTTTAGCACTGGTCACCAGAGTCCTAAAATACCAAAATTAAGTTGAACATGCAGTCAAAAACAGGAGGTCAGAAGCAAAAAGGCAGGGGAAACCATGGCAAACAATGGCAGGTCTTACAGAAGTGTTGCATAAATAATTTACTTATTGCCTCCAAGTTAAGCCTGACTTCTCTGTGCCAAGCTATCTAGGAATTTGAACACAGGTTAATTTAGGGTTGGCTTGTGACTCACCGTGACAATCGTTGTGGTTGCTGCTTGACCAAGGCTCACACCCCAGTCAACCAACAACCCAATTTCTCACATCCATGTAGTGGCAGTAATCAGTGCTCCTCATTCCCAGCTCTCAATTCAGTGGGTGGTTCACACCAGACAGGCAGATCTCCACCATGGTTGTTTAAATTGTAAGTCAATAGAGGGAACAACTTGAAAGCCTAAATCTGCACATCAGAACCCTTGAACTGATCACATAGTGAGCTTTGTATTGATTAGGCTATCTAACTAAAATTACACTGGTATTGTGTTTGAGTTGCTTTTCAGCTCTTTTCTTCAACCTGCCTTTTTCTTCTTCATTTTTTATTTGTCTCTCAGCACATGAAGATTCGCTTTCTGGTCATTGCCAGTGTTATGATGAGTATTATCTGGCAGTCAGGTCATGTAGGTAAATAAGTTGTAGGCTTATTGAAAATGGTAGTGTTTGAACTAAGATAAACGATTCCACAGTCACAATGGTGGGAAAAAACTGATGGTTGATTACAATAACATCCAAGTACAAGGTAAGTGTGGAGCAATGCAGAAACGTCTCAGCCAGGGGGGCATTCTCCTCCCAACTGCTTCAGAGAGCCACTTAACATAGATTTCACATTCTACCTGCAACATTCCTCAGGACTTAATCAAACTACTCCTGAAGCATTACAATAATAGATTGTGTAAAACAGAATACCATAAAGGGTACATGTTACTTTTGGAATGCTCCACCAGCAGCAGTATCCTTTCTTCTCAGCCCACACTCTCTACCCAGTAACTCAGTCGCATAGTGACACCCAATCACTACATGTGGTCCTAGCTTAGCAGGGTACAGCAGTGAAGGCATGAGAGAGACAGCAGAACTCCAGGATGAACCAATGACCAAGTATCTCCCAAGAGAGCCGGCTGAGAGACTGGCACTGATAGGCGCGCAGCTCTCAATCACCTTTTCTAATTGGTCATAGAAGTCTTTCAGAAACTCAAAGATGACCCCATTTTGGTTAGTGAAGGCAAAGGTCCGAGATGAACCAGGCATCTGTTTTAATGTTGCCTTATCTTAAAAGCAATAAATGTACGGAAAAGCATTAGCTTTTTAAAAAGATAATATGTAACAGATAAGATCTTGCTTTTATGTAATATGCTGGCAAAATCCTATTAATATGATTTTATATTTTTTTGTTTTATTGTAATGTATTTTTATAACTGTAACTGCTTTTATGGTTGTTTGTACATACTGAATAATGCTTAAGTTAACTGAATTGAACCTACATATTAGTTCTGGGTCGAAGTGAAGCATTTTACTAAAGAAATATCCCTCCTACTAGTCTCGATAGCAGCTAGCACTAGAAATAGGCTTTCCCACCATCCTCTCATCCAGTTATATTGGACCTGAAGACTCATGGTAAATAGTCGAGCCTAGCGCCAACAGGATGTATTCCACTCCTTCCATGCACTACTGTTAAAAAACGCTAAACAGCAGCGTTGAAAGACTTAACCAATAGCATTAAGGAATACCTTTTCACAAAAATAAACCTTTGGCTAGACAGGCAGAGAGACATAATGGATCCAATTCTCCAAATCATTTATGAGTATGGGAAGTAAGACTACAGGAGTACTATTTTACGTACTCTTACATGCTTTTGTGAATCGCCCCAAAATGTACAATTTTCTATTAGAGACGTAGCAGGGTGCACAGTCTTTTCTATTCATTCTAATTGTATTTGAACATTCTCTGAATATTCCAATTTTGTTTCCATTTTAGAAGTTTTCCAGGCAATTCATGAAGGTGTGGAAGAGAACTTAAAAGAGCACTAATGGAGTACTACTTTTTTTTTTTTTTATTTCAACAAGTTTTATTAGCAAATTTTCATATATACATACAGTACAGTGATAGCATTGCCTCGTGGGCTCCGTATACTCGAAGATACTTTTTTAATAGGTCCCTAAAAGAGAGGTGGATTTCGGAAACCATGAAAATATAGGTTATTTGTGGAAGTTACTTACGTGGGTGATAAGGAGAGAATGGTCTTCTTTAGACCAGGCCTCCTTTACCTTCGATCCACCATGATACACCATCAATGAGATCAACACTCAGTAAATGTGGGGGTGCTTGACGCACGAATTGCACTGGTTATATCCTGTACATATGGGCTTACCAGACTTAGACACAATGTGCAGGGATGACAAGTATACCTGGTATTATCTGATAAGATTTGGATGGAGAGCTCTACAGAACTGTGCACAACCGTGAAGATTGCAATGATGGCATATTTTATTGTTTACCTTG